>NC_140988.1:52131456-52631236 GCF_052327205.1 Somniosus microcephalus
TTTGGCATGTGATGCATCACCCTATGGTATTGGAACAGTGCTGTCGCACAAATTCCCAGATGGGTTGGAGAGGCCAGTAGCCTTTGCGTCTCGGTCACTAACCTCAGCCGAGCGCAACTACGCTCAGATTGACAGGGAGGCCTTCAGCCTAGTATGGGGAGTAAAAAAATTCAACCACTATCTGCATGGGCAGAAGTTCACCTTGCTGACTGACCACCAACCATTTGTCTCCATCTTTAATCCTAAGAAGGGCGTTCCAGTAATGACGGCACAACGGTTACAAAGATGGTCCCTGTTTCTAGGGGCGAATCAATATGAAATAGAATATAAAGGCACGAAACAGCATGGAAACGCTGATGGGCTATAGCGCCTGCCACTGCCTACTGTGGAGGAAGAACCAGCAGTGAACCCTATCAAGATATTTTATTCGTCAGTAATTGAACGATTGCCAGTAACGAACGCGAATATAGAGAAGGAGACCCGCAATGATCCGACGCTGTCTCGGGTATATGATTTGACGGTGAGGGGATGGCCAACACATGGCGACTCACTGTTGCCAGCATTCTCATTCAGAAGAGAACAGCTGCCAGTATGCCAGGGGACAGTGATGTGTGGATCCCGAGTGGTAATTCCACCCAAGTTAAGGGAGAGAGTGCTAAATGAGCTACATGAAGGTCATCTGGGGGGAGTGAAAATGAAAAGCCTTGCTAGGGTTTATGTGTGGTGGCTGGGAATCGATCAACAAATTGAAGACCTAACCAAGAGCTGCTCAGGATGCCAGAAGGTCCAAAATGCACCACCACATGCCCCTCTACGCCCATGGGAGTGGCCCTCCTCTCCATGGCAACGGGTGCATATTGATTTTGCTGGTCCATTCATGGACTCAATGTTCTTAATAGCAGTGGATGCTCATTCGAAGTGGCCTGAGGTGTTAAAAATGTCCTCAACCACTACAGAGAAAACGATTGCAGTCCTACGGACCATATTTGCCAGAAACGGCTTGCCAGAGCAGATTTGCTCTGATAATGGACCACAGTTTGTGTCCGAAGAGTTTCGAAAATTTATGAGAAGGAATGGGGTAAGGCATTACACATCCGCCCCGTATCATCCAGCCACAAATGGATTGGCTGAGAGGTTCGTACAAACCTTTAAGAAGGCGATAAAGGCCATGTGCGACGATGAAATTCCACTGCAGCATAAGGTGGACAATTTCTTATTAGCCTACCGAAACGCGACACATGCAGTTACCAACCAAACCCCGGCCATGGTGTTCTTTAACCGAAGGTTGCGATCTCGTCTGGACTTGCTTAGACCAAATGTGCGAAGAAATGTTGAGGATAATCAATTCCAGCACATCAATGAGAAGCCGACAAGGAGCTTCAATGTAGGACAACCAGTCTTGGCCCGTGACTACCGAACAGAGAAATGGCAACCCGGAACGATATGCACACGGCAGGGGCCATTAATTTACACAATGGATGTCGGGGAGGACATTGTGAGATGCCGCGTTGATCAGATCTTAGCGTCACAGGAACGAGTCAACCCCATGTCTTGCGTACCTGGGGATGAACCCGACATACCGGTAGCATCTACCTCCGAACCAGTAGCAGTGGAACCCGATGAACTAACCAATAAAAAGGGGCCAGAATCGCCTCCGCACCAAGAACAAGAACCTCAGGAAAGGCGCTATCCTGAAAGGATCAGGAAGCCACCCCAAAGACTGAATCTATAAATGGACTATTGTTGTTTAATGTACATGTTAAAGTGTTAATTGTTATTTGAATATTATGGGTACTACTAATCTAAAGGGGGAGGAATTGTAGTGTATGTACCTTTAAGAGAGAACTACTTTTACAGCTCCTGTATACTGTAGTACCGGCAGTGACCACACCTGTATATAAGCCTTGAGCATGCCTCTGTACCCCAGTCTTGAGACTACCCTACTCCAGTAAATACCTGTTGATTGTTAAGTTACAGCATCCGTGTGGTTATTGAAAAACATCATACTCTCAGAATCACGGATCTAACAATCTCGACCCCTCTAAGCCCTTCAGCCCGATGGCCCACCTCGCTAACTTGGCGTGGTTTGGAGCTGTCGGGAATCCCACACTTCAAGAATGAAAATAGGGATTAGGCTAAAAACTGCCTGTTAACTACCTGTTAATTGGCACTAATCCCCTTCCTGCCTCGGGGAGGCGGGTCCCAGTGCGGGTCGGGAACCCGCCTCTTTGAAACTGGCATGGAGGCAGGTTGAGGGCGGGATGGGTTTGTGCCCCCCGATTTTGGGATTTTAACCCGCCACACGCCTCCAATCCTGCCTCCAAGGCCCAATGAAAATCCTGCCCGTCATGTCCTAACCCAACGCAGCAAATCATGGGGGCAACAGTCGGGAAGCAGCTTTAACAAGCGCTTTTTAAAGGGAACCTGATTTCCATTGGCTTTCGGGCCTTTTTTTGGGCTGTTTAGGCTAGTATTAAGCAGTGAAATACTTTTGGAGAGTGAGTTTTCCGAGGTCTTGAACTCTTTCCCAGGCTTTGGTTTTTCAGAATTGGTGAATATAGGGATACGGTTGGGTTTACCCTTGAGGCTGCCAAATCAGGAGGATGAGCAGCAGCAAGGAAGGCAGCAAAGACCTGTAGAGGCTGCAAGAACTGGGCGAAGGAGGGAAGGGCACAGGAGGCATTATAGCATGCGAGTATTCAGGAACAGAACATCATACTTCAAGCTCACAGAGGAGCAGTGTTTAACGTGGCTACACTTCAACAGGGAGACCTATGTCACCTGTTGCAGTGATAATTGGAGCACAGCGGCAGGGTGTGCCATGCACTGACTGTAGCAGTGAAGGTCACCATGGCTCTAAACTTTAATGCCTGATGACGAAGAAGTAGAGGAGGAAGATGAAGGAGGATGAGAAGTCAGAGGATGCAGAGGACGAGCAGGGTCCAACCTTGTTGCAAGCTGCCAGAGCTGTAAGGCAAAAAATGACTGAGGAGAGATTTTCCTGAACAATCCCTCCCCAGGGCACCAGCAGTCCTTCCTCCCATCTGACCTAATACTCACACTCACCATCCCAAACTTCATGGGTCTTCCTGTAACATCACTAAGATTATAAAGTAGATCAGCAATCCAAAAATAAAAATGACCTCACTACTCCACATTACACCAGTCTTGATTTGCAAACGGTTTCATTTATCATGAATAACTACAAATTAGTCTTGTCTAATCCACTAGTGCCTGTCTTGTGTGCTTATTTACCTATTCTAATGCTCCTATGAGGTGGTTGCACAGTGGCTACAGGTTGCAGAGGCTGGGGGGGGGGCGGTGCGGTAGGAGTGAAAGGCTGCTGAACTCTGCTGAGAGCACTTGTGATGGCCGTGGTGGCCGACCTCAAGGAACTTTGGCCATTAAGGGCCCAGCAGCAGACTGCTGAATCTGGGCTTCGGCCAGGGCTGTCTGTCCCAAAGAGACATTCTTATGTATCATGAGCCCTCAATGTCTTCATCTCTACCCTCTGCAGCATTGCTCAGATGTGAGTTCTCCCTCTGACAAACTACTTCCTGAGCCATCCTATCTCTCTGTGCATTAGTATTGGTTCCATTTGCGTGTGTATACACCTCCAGCCTACCGTCAGAATGATGTAGTTTGCCAGTCTCTGAGCTATCCTGAAGAGTAAGGTTGAGTGATGCTCCCTCTTCTGGAGCACTGCACTCTTCTTTGTCTGCTCCCTCGGGGCTATGTGGAGCTTCTGGACCTGAAATGGAAGAAAGGGACAAAGGTTAGCATTTAGCGACATGGGTAAACAGAGACAGATGAGTGGCTTCCGACAGCAGCAGCAATTTGTCATGCCCCTGCCCATGATGTCCATCACTTGTTCTTCCAGTGGGGACAGCATATGGATGAACAATATTCCTCCTCCTGTGGCTGCCTGCTTCCTTTTATTGCATGTGCTCTTATCCTGCAGGAAAGCAAGGGACAGTGTTAGTATTAGTATCTAAATCTAAGGGTTTCATATTAAAAGCCAAATACTCATATATAGTTTTAGTAGAGTTTCTTGAAAGTAGAACAGTGATAAAATCCCACAAAAGACAGGAGCCTACAAATTGGGCTGCATGGTGCCCATTTTTCAGGTGCTAGGTGATCTCCTAAGTCCAAATATGCCTGGCAGGAAGTGCACGCATACTTCTGGCTGTAAGGGAGCCGGCAGCCATATTGGGTAAAGACAAACAAGAGGCGTCCTTTACCCACATCAAAAATAGGTGTTAGTTCCTTTGCATATGCAAATAACCAGCTTACCACCTATTTGAGGTCCCCACTGCAAGATTGGCTTGTGCCTATGCAGCCAGTGCCATCACTGGAAACAAACCCTACGAAAGCCTGCAGCAAAAAAACTAAGTTACTTACCTAAATGTGGAGTCGGGATGAGCAAAGACTATTTCTTCCGACCACACATTAAACCACACCTCCTGATCGCTGCAGCTCCAGAACGCCATTCCCCCCAGCCCCAAGATCCCTGACACCTGACCTCCAGGCTCCACAATCTCCGATCTCCCGCTACCCCCGGACCTGACCTGCAGGCTTCCCGATCTCTGACGCCACTCCTGCTCCCCAATCTCCAATATCCCCCAGCCCCGAGATCCCTGACCCAGACACCAATCCTGCGGGCTGCTGCAGGCTGAAGCTTGCCCCTCCCCCCACCACCGATCCCTCAGGCCTCCCCAGTACGCAGAAACCCCCGGTTCCCCCCGAGACCTGCGATCACCCCGAGACTCACGATCACCCCAAGACCCTCGAACGCCCTGTGACCCGTGACTGCCCCAAGTTGCGTGATCCCCCTGAAAATTTTAGTTTAAACTAAAATGGCAGGGGGTTGCGAACCTGTGTAGGGAGACAGAGGAAAGGGAAGCAAGGATAGAAACAAAAGACAGGAAGGAGAAAAGCAGAAGTGGAAGGCAGAGAAATAAAGGGTGTAAATCAAACAGGGCCACAGTAAATAATGGCCCAGAAATTGGTGTCGGGGGCTTCCCACGGGTGCAAGGCCCCGACCTACACTTACATAGCCTGGCCCTGCGTGGATTTCCTGTCAGTAGCCCGGTTCAGCTCCCGGCGCGCTGTGCTTGCGTGATCCAGTGGCATAGTTAGTTCGATGAGCCAGCTGGGATCACCAATCAGAGGTTGCAAAAGTTCATTCATGAGTTTGATAGTAAGAACTGTCAAACTCATGAAAACTCCGGGCGCCCAAAACAGTACTTAAACTTCAAATAAAAGTTAAAAAAAATCCCACTAATTAAATGAACTATTAATAACTGTAAAAAAACTATTTTAAATAATTATTAAAATTTTTAAAAAAAATAATTTTTTAACAAATCAGGTCTAAAAATACACTTACCTTACTGTAAATTCTTTAAAAATAATAAACCTGTGAAAAAAAATTTCTAACTTTAATTAATAGACCACTTACCTTTTAAAACTAAGTCCTTACGTCTGCTTTTTTCACGTGTAAAAACCGGAGGCCTTCACGCACGGGCAAACTTAAAAAAAGAAGGAATTTCAGTGCGCACACGCAGAGTCTTGCGCACACGCGTTCGACCTCTGAACCCCTTGGTTCAGAGGAAAGGAAATGCCGGTTTTCCGCGCATGCGCTGTGCATGCTGAAAACCGGCACTTCCATCGGGCCCGCGCGTGAGTACCCCATCTGTACTCACGCGTTGGGACCCGAATTACTGGGCCATTAATTCTAAAAGTTCTAAGAGTGTTAAAAAAACAAGCCTGAAGGCTTTGTGTCTTAATGCGAGGAACATTTGTAACAAGGTGGATGAATTAGCTGCACAAATAGATGTAAACGGATATGATATAATTGGGATTACGGATACATGGCTCCAGGGTGACCAAGGCTGGGAATTCAACATCCAGGGGTACTCAATATGCAGGAAGGACAGGCAAAAAGGAAAAGGAGGTGGGGTAGCATTGCTGGTTAAAGAGGAGATTAACACAATAGTAAGGAATAATATTAGCCCTGATGATGTGGAATCTGTATGGGTAGAGCTGAGAAATTAAAAGGGGCAGAAAACGTTAGTGGGAGTTGTATACAGACCCCCAAACAGTAATGTTGAGGTTGGGAATGGCATTAAACGGGAAATTAGAGATGCGTGCAATAAGGGCACAGCAATTATCATGCGTGACTTTAATCTACATAAAGATTGGGCTAACCAAATTAGTAACAATACTGTGGAGGAGGAATTCCTAGAGTGTATACAGGATGGTTTCCTGGACCAATATGTTGAGGAACCAACTAGAGAACAGGCCATCTTAGACTGGGTATTATGTAATGAGAATGGATTGATGAGCAATCTTGTTGTGCGAGGCCCCTTGGGGAGGAGCGATCATAATATGCTAGAATTCTTCATTAAGATGCAAAGTGAAGCAGTTGACTCAGAGGCTAGGGTCCTCAATTTAAATAAAGGAAACTATGATGGTATGAGGTGCGAGTTGGCCAGGATGGATTGGGGAACATTATTTAAAGGGTTGATGGTGGATAGGCAATGGCAAACATTTAATGATCACATGGATGAACTACAGAATGTGTTCATCCCTGTCTGGCATAAAAATAAAATAAAAAAGGTGACTCAACCGTGGCTAACAAGGGAAATTAGGTTTAGCATAAGATCCAAGGAGAGGACATTTAAATTGGCCAGAAAAAGCAGCAAACCTGAGGATTGGGAGCAGTTTAGGAATCAGCAAAGGAGGACAAAAGGATTAATTAAGAGGGGGAAAATAGAGTATGAGAGTAAGCTTGCAGGGAACATAAAAACTGACTGTAAAAGCTTCTATAGATATGTGAAGAGAAAAAGATTGGTGAAGTCAAGCGTAGGTCCCCTGCAGTCAGAATCAGGGGAATTTATAATGGGGAACAAAGAAGTGGCTGACCAATTTGAATACATACTTTGGTTCTGTCTTAACAAAGGAGGACACAAATAACCTCCCAAAGATGTCAGGGGACATAGGGTCTAATGAGAGGGAGGAACTGAATGAAATCAGTATTTGTAGGGAAATGGTGTTAAGAAAATTGACAGGATTGAAGGCTGATAAATCCCCAGGGCCTGATAATCTACATCCTAGGGTACTTAAGGAAGTGGCCCTAGAAATAGTGGATGCATTGCTGGTCACCTTCCAAAATTCTATAGACTCAGGCACAGTTCCCATGGATTGGAGGATAGCTAATGTAACCCCACTATTTTAAAAAAGTGGTAGAGAGAAAACGGGGAATTATAGACTGGTAAGCCTGACATCGGTAGTGGGGAAAATGCTAGAGTCCATTATATAAGATGTAATAGCAGAGCACTTGGAAAACAGTGACAGGATCAGACAAAGTCAACATGGATTTACTGGAATGTTTTGAGGATGTAACTGGTAGAATAGATAAGGAGGAACCAGTGGATGTGGTGTATTTGGACTTTCAGAAGGCTTTTGATAAGGTCCCGCAAAAGAGATTAGAGTGCAAAGTTAAAGCACATGGGATTGGGGGTAAGGTACTGACTTGAATAGACAACTGGTTGGCAGACAGGAAGCAAAGAGTTGGAATAAACAGGTCTTTTTCCGAGTGGCAGGCAGTGACTAGTGGGGTACAGCAGGGATCGATGCTGGGACCACAGTTATTCACAATATAGATTAATGATCTAGACGAGGGAACTAGATGTAATATCTCCAAGTTTGCAGACGATACAAAGCTGGGTGGGCGTGTGTGCTGGGAGGAGGATGCAGAGAAACTCCAGTATGATTTGGACAGGTTGGGTGATTGGGCAGAAGCATGGCAGATGCAATATAACGTGGATAAATGCGAGGTTATCCATTTTGGTGGCAAAAACAGGAACGCAGATTATTATCTGAACGGCAATAGATTGGGAGAAGGTGAAGTGCAACGAAACCTGGGTGTCCTTGTGCACCAGTCGCTGAAGGTATGCATGCAGGTGCAGCAGGCAGTTAAGTAAGCAAATGGTATGTTTGCCTTCATAGCGAGAGGATTTGAGTACAGGAGCAAGGACGTCTTGCTGCAGTTCCACAAGGCCTTGGTGAGACCACACCTTGAGTATTGTGTGCAGTTTTGGTCACCTTATCTGAGGAAGGATGTTCTTGCCATGGAGGGAGTGCAGCGAAGATTCACCAGGCTGATACCTGGGATGGCAGGAATGACATATGAGGAGAGATTGGGTCGATTGGGCTTATATTCGCTGGAGTTTAGAAGAATGAGCGGGGATCTCATTGAAACTTATAAAATTCTAACAGGACTAGGCAGACTAGATGCAGGAAGGATGTTCCCGATGGCGGAGGAGTACAGAACCAGGGGTCACAGTCTAAGGATAAGGGGTAAACCATTTAGGACTGAGATGAGGAGGAATTTCTTCACCCAGAGACTGGTGCCCCTGTGGAATTCTCTATCACAGAAGGCAGTTGAGGCCAATTCATTAAATATATTCAAGAAGGAGTTGGATATATTTCTTAAGGCTAAAAGGATAAAGGGATATGGGGACAGGGTACTGAATTTGAATGATCAGCCATGATCTCATTAAATGGCAGAGCAGGCTCGAGGGGCCGAAAGGCCTACTCCTGATCCTATCTTCTATGTCTATGTCTATGTCTCACAATCTCCTAGAGACCCGCGATCTCCCCCGAGACCCACAATCTCCCCAAGACCCTCGATCTCCCCGAGACCCGCGATCTCCCCCGAGACCCCGGATCTCCCCGAGACCCACGATCTCCCCCGAGACCCACGATGTCCCCCGAGACCCGCGATCGTCCCCGAGACCCGCGATCTCCCCCGAGACCCCCAAACACCCCGAGACCCGTGATCTCCCCTGAGACCTGTGATCTCCCCCGAGACCCCCGAACACCCCGAGACCCGTGATCTCCCCCGAGACCCACGAACACCCCAAGACCCGTGATCTCCCCCGAGACCCGTGATCTCCCCCGAGACCCCCGAACACCCCGAGACCCGTGATCTCCCCCGAGACCCCCGAACATCCCGAGAACCGTGATCTCCCCCGAGACCCGTGATCTCCCCCGAGACACGCGATCGCCCCGAGACCCGCGATCTCCCCGAGACCCGTGATCTCCCCCGAGACCCCCGATCTCCCCCGAGACCCGTGATCTCCTCTGAGACCCGTGATCTCCCCCGAGACTTCCGATCTCCCCCGAGACCCTCGATCTCCCCCGAGACCGGCGATCTCGCCCGAGAACCGCGATCTCCCCCGAGGCCCGCGATCTCCCCCGAGACCTGCGATTGACCCGAGACCCGCGATCACCACGAGACCCGCGATCACCCCGAGATTCTCGATCTCCCCCGAGACCCGCGATCTCCCCGAGACCCGCGATCTCCCCCGAGACCCCGGATCTCCCCGAGACCCACGAGCTCCCCCGAGACCCGCGATGTCCCCCGAGACCCGCGATCGCCCCCGAGACCCGCGATCTCCCCCGAGACCCCCGAACACCCCGAGACCCGAGATCTCCCGAGACCCGTGTTCTCCCCCGAGACCCCCGAACACCCCGAGACCCGTGATCTCCCCCGAGACCCACGAACACCCCAAGACCCGTGATCTCCCCCGAAACCCGTGATATCCCCCGAGACCCCCGAACACCCCGAGACCCGTGATCTCCTCTGAGACCCGTGATCTCCCCCGAGAACCCCGGTCTCCCCCGAGACCCGTGATCTCCTCTGAGACCCGTGATCTCCCCCGAGACTCCTGATCTCCACCGAGACCCGTGATCTCCCCCAAGACCCCCGGTCTCCCCCGAGACCCGCGATCTCCCCCGAGACGCGCGATCACCCCGAGATTCTCGATCTCCCCGAGACCCGCGATCTCCCCGAGACCCGCGATCTCCCCCGAGACCCGCGATCTCCCCGAGACCCGCGATCTCCCCCGAGGCCCGCGATCTCCCCGGAGACCAGCGATCGCTCCGAGACCCGCGGTCTCCCCAAGACCCGCGATCTCCCCGAGACCCGCGATCGCCCCGAGACCCGCGATCTCCCCCGAGACCCGCGATCGCCCTGAGACCCGTGATCGCCCTGATACCCGCGATCATCCCCGAGTCCCGCGGTCACCCCGAGACCCGCGATCTCCCCCGAGACCCGCGATCGCCCCGAGACCCGCGATCTCCCCCGAGACTCGTGATCTCCCCCAAGACCCGCGATCATCCTGAGACCCGCAATCTCCCCGAGGCCCCCGAACTCCCTGAGACTCGCGATCTCCCCCGAGACCCGCGACCTCCCCCGAGAGCCGCGATCGCCATGAGACCCGTGATCTCCCCGAGACCCGTGATCACCCCGAGACTCGTGATCTCCCCCAAGACCAGCGATCATCCCGAGACCCGCGATCTCCTCGAGGCCCCCGAACTCCCCGAGACTCACGATCTCCCCGAGACACGCGATCTCCTCGAGGCCCCCGAACTCCCCAAGACACGCGATCTCCCCTGAGACCCGCGATCTCCCCTGAGACCCGCGATCTCCCCCGAGAACCGCGATTGCCCCCGAGACCCGCGATTGCCCCGAGACCCGCGATCACCCCCGAGACCCGCGATCTCCCCGAGACTCGTGATCTCCCCCGAGACCCGTGATCTCCCCCGAGACCCCCGTTCTCCCCCGAGACCCCCGATCTCCCCCGAGACCCGCGATCTCCCCCGAGGCCCGCGATCTCCCCCGAGACCTGCGATTGCCCCGAGACCCGCGATCGCCCCGAGACCCGCGATCACCCCGAGACCCGCGATCTCCCCCAAGACGCGCGTTCACCCCGAGACTCTCGATCTCCCCCGAGACCCACGATTTCCCCAAGACCCGCGATCTCCCCCGAGACCCGCGATCTCCCCGAGACCCGCGATCTCCCCGAGACCCGCGATCGCCCCGAGACCCGCGATCTCCCCAAGACCCGCGATCTCCCCCGAGACCCGCGATCTCCCCGAGACCCGCGATCGCCCCGAGACCCGTGATCTCCCCCGAGACCCGCGATCTCCCCCGAGACCCGCGATCTCCCCGAGACCCGCGATCTCCCCAAGACCCGCGATCTCCCCCGAGACCCGCGATCGCCCCGAGACTTGCGATCACCCCGAGACCCGCGATCGCCCCGAGACCCGCGATCGCCCCCGAGTCCCGCGATCGCCCCGAGACCCGCGAGCAACCCCGAGACCCGCGATCATCCCGAGATTCGTGATCTCCCCCAAGATCCATGATCATCCCGAGACCCGCGATCTCCCCCGAGACCCATGATCTCCCCTGAGACCCGCGATCACCCCGAGACCCGTGATCTCCCTGAGACTCGTGATCTCCCCCGAGACCCGTGATCTCCCCCGAGACCCGTGATCACCCCCGAGACCCGTGATCACCCCCGAGACCCGTGATCTCCCCGAGACCCACGATCGCCCTGAGACCCGCGATCACCCCGAGACCCGTGATCTCCCTGAGACTCGTGATCTCCCCCGAGACCCGCGATCACCTCGAGACTCGTGATCTCCCCGAGACTCGTGATTTCCCCGAGACCCGCGATCTCCCCAAGACCTGTGATCTCCCCCGAGACCCCCGAGACCCGTGATCTCCCCCGAGGCCCCTGATCTCCCCTGAGACCCCTGATCTCCCCCGAGACCCGTGATCTCCCCCGAGACCCGTGATCACCCCCGAGACCCGTGATCTCCCCCGAGACCCGTGATCTCCCCGAGACCCACGATCGCCCTGAGACCCGCGATCTCCCCCGAGACCCGTGATCTCCCTGAGACTCATGATCTCCCCCGAGACCCGCGGTCACCTCGAGACTCGTGATCTCCCTGAGACTCGTGATCTCCCCCGAGACCCGCGATCACCCCGAGACCCGTGATCTCCCTGAGACTCGTGATCTCCCCCGAGACCCGCGATCACCTCGAGACTCGTGATCTCCCCGAGACCCGTGATCTCCCCCGAGGCCCCTGATCTCCCCTGAGACCCCTGATCTCCCCCGAGACCCGTGATCTCCCCCGAGACCCGTGATCACCCCCGAGACCCGTGATCTCCCCGAGACCCGCAATCACCCCGAGACCCACGATCTCCCCCGAGACCCGTGATCTCCCCGAGACCCACGATCGCCCCGAGACCCGCGATCTCCCCTGAGACCCCAGATCTCCCCCGAGACCCATGATCTCCCCCAAGCCTCGCGATCTCCCCGAGACTCGTGATCTCCCCGAGGCCCCCGAACTCCCCGAGACTCGCAATCTCCCCGAGACCCGCGATCTCCCCGAGGCCTGCGATCTTCCCCGAGACCCGTGATCTCCCCCGAGACCTGCGATGTCCCCCGAGACCCATGATCGCCCCCGAGGCCCGCGATCTACCCCGAGACCCCCGATCTCCCCCAAGACCCGTGATCTCCCCGAGACCCGTGATCTGCCCCGAGACTCGCGATCACCCTGAGACTCGCGATCTTCCCGAGACTCGTGATCTCCCTGAGACCCGCGATCACCCCGAGACACGCGATCTACCCAAGACACCCGAACTCCCCGAGACCCGCGATCTCCCCCGAAACCCGTGATCTCCCCCGAGACCCGCGATTGCCCCCGAGACCCGCGATTGCCCCGAAACCCGTGATCTCCCCCAAGACCCGCGATCTCTCCCGAGACTCGTGATCTCCCCGAGACTTGTGATCTCCCCGAAACCCGCGATCTCCCCCGAGAACCGCGATCTCTCCCGAAACCCGTGATCTCCCCTGAGACGCGCGATCACCCCGAGACCTGCGATCTCCCCCGAGACCCGTGATCTCCCCCGAGACCCATGATCTCCCCTGTGACCCGCGATCACCCCGAGACCCGTGATCTCCCTGAGACTCGTGATCTCCCCCGAGACCCGCGATCACCTCGAGACTCGTGATCTCCCCGAGACTCGTGATCTCCCCGAGACCCGCGATCACTCCGAGACCTGCGATCACCCCTGAGACCCGCAATCTCCCCTGAGACCCGTGATCTCCCCTGAGACCCGCGATCACCCCGAGACCCATGATCTCCCCTGAGACCCGTGATCTCCCCTGAGACCCGCGATCACCCCGAGACCCGCAATCTCCCCCGAGACCCGTGATCTCCCCGAGACCCGCGATCACCTCGAGACTCGTGATCTCCCCGAGACTCGTGATTTCCCCGAGACCTGCGATCACTCCGAGACCTGCGATCACCCCTGAGACCCGCGATCTCCCCTGAGACCCGTGATCTCCCCTGAGACCCACGATCGCCCCCGAGGCCCGCGATCTCCCCCGAGACCCGCGATCTCCCCCGAGACCCGTGATCTCCCCCGAGACCCGTGATCTCCCCCGAGACTTGCGATCAACCCGAGACTCGCGATCTCACTGAGACTCGTGATCTCCCCGAGACCCGCGATCACCCCAAGACCCCCGAACTCCCCAAGACCCCCGAACTCCCCGAGACCCGCGATCTCCCCCGAGACCCGTGATCTCCCCGAGACCCGTGATCTCCCCCGAGACTAGCGATTGCCCCCGAGACCCGCGATTGCCCCAAAACACGCGATCTCCCCCGAGACCCGCGATCTCTCCCGAGACTCATGATCTCCCAGAGACTCGTGATCTCCCCGAGACCCGCGATCACCCCAAGACCCGTGATCTCCCTGAGAATCGTGATCTCCCCGAGACCCGCGATCACCCCAAGACCCGTGATCTCCCTGAAAATCGTGATCTCCCCCGAGACCCACGATCACCCCGAGATTCATGATCTCCCCGAGACTCGTGATCTCCCCGTGACCCACGATCACCCGGAGACCTGCGATCACCCCTGAGACCCGCGATCTCCCCTGAGACCCACGATCTCCCCGAGACCCGCGATCACCCCAAGACCCGTGATCTCCCTGAGAATCGTGATCTCCCCCGAGACCCACGATCACCCCGAGATTCATGATCTCCCCGAGACTCGTGATCTCCCCGAGACCCACGATCACCCGGAGACCTGCGATCACCCCTGAGACCCGTGATCTCCCCGAGACCCACGATCTCCCCGAGTCTCGTGATCACCCCGAGACCCGTGATCTCCCCGAGACCCACGATCTCCCCCGAGACGTGCGATTGCCCCCGAGTCCCGCTATCTCCCCGAGGCCCCCGATCACCCCAAGACTCACGATCTCCCCCGAGACCCCCGATCACCCCAAGACTCGCGATCTCCCCCGAGACCCGCGAACTCCCCCGAGACCCGCGATCTCCCCCAAGACTCATGATCACCCCCGAGACCTGCAATCACTCTGAGACCGGCGATCACCCCGAGACTCGCGATCACCCTGAGACTCGTGATCTCCCTGAGACTCGTGATCTCCCCGAGACCCGCGATCACCCCGAGACCCGCGATCTCCCCGGACCCCTGAACTCCCCGAGACCCACGATCTCCCCCGAGACCCGTGATCTCCCCGAGACTCGTGATCTCCCCCGAGACCTGTGATCTCCCCCGAGACCCACAATCACCCCCGAGGCCTGCGATCTCCCCCGAGACCCCTGATCTCCCCCGAGACCCGTGATCTCCCCTGAGACCCATGATCTCCCCTGAGACCCGTGATCTCCCCCGAGACCTGCAATCGCCCTGAGACCCGCGATCACCCCGAGACCCGCGATCACCCCGAGACCCGCGATCTCCCCGAGACCCTCGAACTCCCCGACACCCGCGATCTCCCCCGAGACCCGCGATCACCCCGAGACCCGCGATCTCCCCGAGACCCTCGAACTCCCCGACACCCGCGATCTCCCCCGAGACCGGTGATCTCCCCCGAGACCCGCGATCTCCCCCGAGACCCGCAATCTCCCCGAGACCCTCGAACTCCCCGAGACCCGCGATCTCCCCTGAGACCCGCGATCTCCCCGAGACCCTCGAACTCCCCGAGACCCGCGATCTCCCCCGAGACCCGCGATCTCCCCCGAGACGTGCGATTGCCCCCGAGTCCCGCTATCTCCCCGAGGCCCCCGATCACCCCAAGACTCAAGATCTCCCCCGAGACCCCCGATCACCCCAAGACTCGCGATCTCCCCCGAGACCCGCGAACTCCCCCGAGACCCGCGATCTCCCCCGAGACTCATGATCACCCCCGAGACCTGCAATCACTCTGAAACCGGCGATCACCCCGAGACTCGCGATCACCCTGAGACTCGTGATCTCCCCGAGACTCGTGATCTCCCCGAGACCCGCGATCACCCCGAGACCCGCGATCTCCCCGGACCCCTGAACTCCCCGAGACCCACGATCTCCCCCGAGACCCGTGATCTCCCCGAGACTCGTGATCTCCCCCGAGACCTGTGATCTCCCCCGAGACCCACAATCACCCCCGAGGCCTGCGATCTCCCCCGAGACCCCTGATCTCCCCCGAGACCCGTGATCTCCCCTGAGACCTATGATCTCCCCGAGACTCGTGATCTCCCCGAGACCCGCGATCACCCCGAGACCCGCGATCTCCCCGAGACCCTCGAACTCCCCGACACCCGCGATCTCCCCCGAGACCCGCGATCACCCCGAGACCCTCGAACTCCCCGACACCCGCGATCTCCCCCGAGACCCGTGATCTCCCCGAGACCCGCGATCTCCCCCGAGACCCGCGATCTCCCCGAGACCCTCGAACTCCCCGAGACCCGCGATCTCCCCCGAGACCCGCGATCACCCCGAGACCCGCGATCTCCCCGAGACCCTCGAACTCCCCGAGACCCGCGATCTCCCCCGAGACCCACGATTGCCCCCGAGACCCGCGATTGCCCCGAGACTCGTAATCTCCCCCGAGGCCCGCGATCTCCCCTGAGACGCGCGATCACCCCGAGACCTGCGATCTCCCCCGAGACCCGCGATCTCCCCCGAGACCCGCGATCTCCCCCGAGACCCGCGATCTCCCCAAGACTCGTGATCTCCCCGAGACTCGTGATCTCCCCGAGACCCGCGATCACCCCGAGACCAGCGATCACCCCTGAGACCCGCGATCTCCCCTGAGACCCGTGATCTCCCCCGAGACCCGCGATCTTCCCAAGACCCGCAATCTCCCCCGAGTCCCGTGATCACCCCGAGACCCACGATCTCCCCCGAGACCTACGATCACCCCAAGACTCGCGATCTCCCCCGAGACCCGTGATCTCCCCCGAGACCCGTGATCTCCCCCGAGACTCATGATCACCCCCAAGACCTGCAATCACCCCGAGACCTGCGATCACCCCTGAGACCTGTGATCTCCCCCGAGACCCGCGATCTTCCCGAGACCCGTGATCGCCCTGAGTCCCGTGATCACCCCGAGACCCGTGATCTGCCCGAGGCCCGCGATCTCCCCCGAGACCTGCGATCGCCCCCGAGTCCCGCGATCTCCCCCAAGACCCCTGATCACCCCAAGACTCGCGATCTCCCCCGTGACCCCCGATCACCCCAAGACTCGCAGTCTCCCCGAGACCCGCGATCTCCCCCGAGACTCATGATCGCCCCCGAGACTCGCGATCTCCCCCGAGACTCACAATCTCCCCAAGACCTGCGATCGCCCCAAGACTCGCAATTGCCCCGAGACTCGTGATCTCCCCAAAACCCGCGATCGCCCCGAGACTCGCAATCACCCTGAGACCCGCGATCACCCCGAGACCCGCAATCTCCCCCGAGAGCCGTGATCACCCCGAAACTCACGACCTCCCCCGAGAGCCGCGATCACCCCGAGAGCCGCAATCTCCCCCGAGAGCCGTGATCACCCCGAAACTCACGATCTCCCCCGAGAGCCGCGATCATCCCGAGAGCCACGATCTCCCCAAAACCCACGATCTCCCCCAAGAGCCACTATCTCCCCAAAACCCACGATCTCCCCCGAGAGCTGCGATCTCCCCGAAACCCACGATCTCCCCTGAGACTCGCGATCACCACGAGACTCGCGATCGCCCCGAAGTGCCCAATCCCCTCCCTGATCACTTACCTATGGGCCGCTGTGCTTGATATTCCATCACCAACATCATGGCCTTCCCCGCATGGCCGTTTATATGGGAATGAGGTCCGAGGCCCAATATCTGTGGCTCCTCGGGCCTTACCATTTGTGCATAGGGTAATTATCCTGCACGGAGGGAGCACTCAAAAATGGGCGCTATCGATTTTCTAGGCTGTGAATTTCTTTTAAAGTGATTCCCACAAAGTGACAGTGTAGGGCAGTAATCTCCAGGGCAAATCTTAAATCATTGTCAATTTGAATTGAGCTGATCTGCATTCAATTAAAAAGGAACAATTCTCTCCTCACACACACCAATGGGTTAGAGTTGAACGCCTCTGTTCTTTTGAGGTACATGTGGAGGCACCAAAATGTTTACTGCATTATTGCCAACTAGCACACAGATCAAACAACAGAACGATATGTTCAGCAGGAAAGTTTGCCATTCTTTTATGTTTCTGCACATGTGCAACGACATATTAACAGTAATGTGGGACATATTAAGAATAACATATTGAAGATAATGTGGCAAAGCTTTGTCTCCATATTTCATGGGCTTCTGGTGCCGACACCTGAAAGAGTGACTGAGAAGTAGGCGGTTTTCAATGTTTGTCTTATTTCATGTTGTTGGGCACATCTGATCTATACTGTGTTAAAATTCTGCTGCGGTTTAGACAATACATTTGTGGCCCCAGATTCCCTGGTGGTCTGTGGGAGGAATAACCAGCCAAGGCATTCATTTTCTTACCGAGGCTGTGCATCTGCAGCAAACATTTCTTAACTGATTTAGGGAGCTTCTACCCCATGTAATGTGCACTATCCATCTTTTTGTCTTCGTAGTCTGGGAACCAGCTTGCGTGAATAGTGTCTGAATAAATGAAATCAGAACATTCCCCATACAGAAAAAAGTTGGTTTCCATAGATACACATATCTAAAAATGCTCCTGCGGCTTTGCTCCATTGCAGACAAGTCTCGATCTTTTCTGTAAGTGGAACATTATGACTCATAATTATGCAAACTTGGCTCCAGGACAATAGTTCTGGATGTTGATTTGGATGTTTTAGGTGGGATATGAATTCAAATGAATCTAAATGCTAAACCCTAGTTATGTGCACCAGTATCCAAATATTGCAAAGCTAAGCAGTAATGAATGTGCTGACCATAAAGGTTAAATGGATTGGTTCAGGTCTGTTTAACCCAAAGTTATTGACCTGCACATTGGACCTCAAACCTCTTCGATCCAGATGTCCACAAAATAATTTAGCCCTATTATAATGCAAAGACAGCACATTCAGGCATTTAGTTTGACATAACACTCCCCACACCAGCCTTCTCTCCTAACACTAAGCCCCAAGGAAGCATTCCTTTACATTTTTCTAAAGATTTGTCTTCCGTTTCCGTTACAGACTCTTCGACCTTGAATCCTACAATCCCTGCACCTAAGCAGGTAGGCCCGAGGCATACCTGTTATTGGGTCTCATTTAAATGAGACTGGCAAGCTGTTGACACCTGTTTGGGGTCCCAGGGCAGCCTGCTAATGAAGAGGCTTTGAAATTCAGGCCATCGCGTCGACAGCAGCAGCCCTCAGGTGGGTCATTAAAAAGTGAAGACGAATTGGGAGAGGGAGAGCAACCAGGAAAGGGAGGGCGATCAGGAGCAGGGCAGCTGGGATGGAGACGTGATCAGGAGGAGGGTTGAGGCGGCAATCGGTAGGAGGGTGAGTAGTGACCAGCAGTGGCCCACAGTTTTAAAGTAGGACCGGTAGGAGCACTCCTGCTCCGCACTGAGGTAAGTCTTTTTAACAAACTTATGTTTTTGGTAGCAGCCTATGGCCATCATCAGTTGCTATCCTGAGTTGTTGTCCAGGGGACATTGAATTGCTATCCAGTAAGGCTATACCTATTCACTGAGGCAGCCATCAGCTACCATTCTTCAAATTCTTCAGCAATCATCAAGGGAGAATGATTGTGAACTCTTGAGGGCTTGTCCGAAAGAGATTGGAAGGCCTCAAAATCTGATAGTACTGTGCTCTTTTTTCAGGTGCTAAATGGGTATCTAAGTCTCCAATGTAGCGGACAGGAAGCACACGCTCATTACGAGCTGAAAGTGCGCCACTCGTCATTTTCGTAAAGGCAAGAAAATTGGCATCCGGGACCTGTGCCTGAAACAGGCGGTACACTCTTTGCCTTTGTAAATAAGAGGCCCAACACCTGTTTCACACCCACTGTGCAAAACTGGACTGCTCTGAATGCAGGCAATGGGCTGGCTATGTTCAGGATAAGCAAGTCTACATGCAGCTTAACCAGCAGTTTAGATAGGGACCACTGGAGGCTGCCACCAAAAAGGTAAGATTTGTAAAAAAAAGTACTTATCTGAATGCTCCTGGCTCAGTAGGCCGTCTGAAGTCTGTTGACAGAGCCCACTCGGCCACCTACTGATCGCTTCCCTCAGGTCCTACCAGAGGGCTGTTGCCAGCATTGCAGGGGCCCAAATTTGATGACTGCTTCACTGGCAAGCTGCCTGGGGATGCTCAGCAAATGTCAGCAGATCGCCAGTCTAATCTCCAACAAGCGAGAGTCGAACCACTGCCCCTTGACATTTAACGGCATTACCATTGCCGAATCCACCACCAACAACATCCTGGGGGTCACCATTGACCAGAAACTTAACTGGACCAGCCACATAAATACTATGGCAACAAGAGCAGGTCAGAGGCTAGGTATTCTGAGGCAAGTGTCCCACCTCCTGACTCCCCAAAGCCTTTCCACCATCTACAAGGCGCAAGTAAGGAGTGTGATGGAATACTCTCCACTTGCCTGGATGAGTGCAGCTCCAACAATACTCAAGAAGCTCAACACCATCCAGGACAAAGCAGCCCGCTTGATTGGCACCCATTCCACCACCTTTAACATTCACCACCGGCATGCCGTGGCTGCAGTGTATCATCTACAAGATGCACTGCAGCAACTCACCAAGGCTTCTTCGGCAGCACTTCCCAAGCCCACAGCCTCTACCACCTAGAAGGACAAGGGCAGCAGGTGTATGGGAACACCATCACCTGCAAGCTCCACTCCCAAGTCACACACCATCCTGACTTGGAAGTATATCGGCCGCTCCTTCATTGTCATTGTGTCAAAATCCTGGAACTCCCTACCTAACAGCACTGTGGGAGTACCTTCATCACACGGACTGCAGCGGTTCAAGAAAGCGGCTCACCACCACCTTCTTAAGGGCAATTAGGGATGGGCAATAAATGCTGGCCTTGAATCCCACATCGCATAAATGAATAAAACTTTTTTTTTAAATGAGGCCTGAGATCCAATTTCCATCGGGCCTTGTGCCGACCTGTTCCAGCACAGGGATTGTTCCCTGTGCCCAATTCGGGCTGGCGTGCTGTCACTATCCAACTTCTCCCTCATTCATTCTACCTTTATAACTTTTCACAGCACAGGTCAAGATAGAGATATAATGGCTCGGAATTTGCGGTCAGCAGTGAAGTGAAGGCGTTAGCCGTCGGCCCCGAAGTACGCTTCGCACAAGGATCTCACAATCCCCGTGCTGAGAACTTTGGGCTTTCCGACATACAATTCAAATCAATGGAATATAGTGGGAATCCCCTTGTGTGAACTGCTGTGACGTCAACAGGCTGTCTAAGCAGCCAATCAAAACAAAGAATTCTCACAGACAGCAAACAAGGAATTGAGCAGCTCTTAAAATTCTAACTTTTTAAAAATGTTAGAGAGAGTAAAACAAAGATTGGGGCTTTCACATGGGAAAAGGAAAACCTGAAATAAAGATGGACAAACTTAAAAAAAAAAAATTAAAATATTTTTTAGCAAAGTTTCTTAAGAATTTTAATTTTTATTAAAATGCACAAATTCCATACTGCACAAAATTAAAATTAGTTTTCTAGGCCCTTAACATTTGTTCAGCAGTAATAACGTTGTCAAAACCCCAGTTACACCTAATCCCTTTGTGTCTAACTTTTAGTGGGAAATTTAACAGCATCCTTACTGTGGAAGAGCCGAAGTTTTCATCAGTGTCAATGATTTGGCTGATTACACAGATTGCCAGCTCTGTGGGGTGTGGGGGAGGGCACAGCGCAGTCTGTTTCAGAGCTGTCAATGACTGACCGCAACTTCATGATTTCCACATGCGCCAAATCCCGAAGTTGTGGTCACTTTCAAAGGCGGAATGATGGCAAACACTGCCAGTTCGCCGTCATCCCGACTGTAAATTCTGGGTCAATATACTTGTGTACTCATTCCATGTACTGATTACATATCATGCTACAGTAATTCAGTATGCAACATGCCAAATAACTTACATATAGACAATGAATGCCAGTAATTACCACAGGGGTTCTTCTGATCTCCCACGGTAATTTTGCCAGAAGGAACCTCAGAGAAACAGTGCAAACGGTCATTTACACCATTTCTCTGATTTTCTCTCTTAGATATGGCGGGGGATTGGGGAACATTACACAGAAATTCTACACCTAAATTATTTTTCATTAACAAGAGCTCCAACTATACCAGCCTTAATTTGACCACAAGTGCCTCTTTCAGAGAAAATGTGATTAATATGTTTCAGTCAGTGATAGATACTGAGCTGAGGTTTCCAGAAATTACACTTATTTTTAAAAATCATAATTTGAAGCCACTGTCACCAGTCAGCTACATCTCCCTGTGAAGTGCTTTTCAGGATGTTTTGCCACCTAAATCCCTAACTTATTTGGTGATAAATTATGATTGTGAATATTTGGAAGAAATTGAAACAAAGAGTTTGCTGGACCTAGAGTTTCTGATCATCATTACTTTAACATTGGCATTAGCCCATTGTTTTAAATAGGTGAGAACATTAATGCTAATCGTAAGATCTAGGCTATATAGATTTTTTTTTAAGTATGAGAATTTTTATATTGTAAAATCTATATACATCATGGGGCTAGTAATATGGACTTAATAATCTCTTAACCTACATTTCCAACACAAAGCGGCTCCAGTGCTCGCTAGCACCTCCTCCTCATATGGACCTGACACTTGGGCACGGCATGTGCATTGGAGGCAAGAGACTGACCTCCCTAATAGTGAGGGGGATCTTATTTTATGGAAATATTTTAACAGCTTTCCCAGTGCTTAGTGCATGCACTGAGGTCAGGGATGGGAATTCCTGTGCCAGCAGTGCTAAAAGGACTGTCGATTGCCCTGGAAGTTGTGTTTGGGTTGAAAATGGTTGAAGGCAGAATGGCCCCATTCTACAATCTAGCAATAGAGATTGTGCTGCAGGATATCCTGCAGAGAGGAATGACCCTTATTGGAGTGAGCCACCCTATCTTAGAAAGCAGTCGATGGATCACGTCAATTCAGTTTTATTTGTGACCTGAATGTAGGAGCAGTGAGGAATAAATGTTATGGCCTATGCAAAGTTGCCATGTTAAGGGTGCAAACATGTGACAACTTTAATAAAGTTGCCTTGCAAAGCTTCCTTATTGCTCTTCTGTGTAAACTTGGTACACCATCACAGAGGGCAAATGCAGTGAACTTTGCCAAATGTTCATCTTTCTTAATGCACAGCTATGCTCGTGATCTTCCATGGCACTGTGTAATGCAGCCATTTCAAAATGCAGACCATGTTGCCCATTAAATGTGGCAACAAACAAGCGTCAAGTATTCTGTCAGCAAAAGGTTCCTTAATGCTGCAAGTTCACACACTCAGTTAAGGTGGCTAGTGTCCTGGGCAGTTGTGTACCAGTCATTCTTTCTAAATTCTTTCAGGAGCATGCTGGAAGCTCAGAACTAGTGTCCTTTGCTTTTCATTTCTTGGGGGTGAAATTCATCTTGGGCCAATGAAAAGGAAAATCAGGCTGCATGTAAAACGAGCTACCAATTCGCCATCACTCACTTTGCTCTACTGCCAAAGACCAATTTCACACACTTTATCTCCTTATTTGCTCCTTCAGTCATAGGTAGACATTGCAGCATTTCAGTGTAACACACTGCCATGTCTTGCCAGGGGAAGCTATGTTTCAAGATGTGTCTTACTAGAAACATTGTAAAGTTCTTCTGCTCTTCAGGTGCCTGAGTCCAATATAAAATCTATGAAATTCTGTGGGGGTTCTCCTTGTCTCCTGCCGTAATGTCAATGTGAGACCAATGGAACCCCCAGCGAAACAGAGTAAATAGCCATTTTCAGTCCTTTATACCTGTACTGTTTTTCTATGAACCCCCATCAGTCTCCCACTAAAGTTAAGGAAATTTCAGAGCGAAAGCCGCAAATAAGCACCATACAATACCCGGCATCACCCAGCTCTACAGCACTATCACAGATAAGTTAACAGTGTAGGAGATGTGTTGGTGAATTGTAGGAAAGAGCACTTGACAAAGCAGAGAGCAGGAGTGTGGAGGAGGAAGCTCTGGTGCAATTGCATCAGGTATAACCTGTTGACTGGAGGGTCAGCTCCATGGTTTAGGCCACTGGAATTAGTAACTCAAACCTTGCATGACTTGTGTACCAACGGACTTTGGTACCTCAGCATTAGCACTAAATATAGTAATTTGACAGTGTGTCGAGTTTGTGGGCATACATGGATGACTCTACAACCTGCACTTGTGTAGTGCTGCATGACTGCCTGACTAAGTTGCAAACCAGCATGGAGATTGTGGTCACTGCACTGCTTCTGGCACAGTGCTTTGGAGTGGCACATGCAGCACCGCTTCAACTTGAGTAGCCAAAGAGCAGGCCGGGTGCACGAACATAGGAGTCCCCTTCCTTTCATCCTGTCCTGCAATTCTTAATTCCATGCTCCTTCAGCCTTGCCAGAGGTTGCTGATGAATTGAGATGCCCTTTAATGCTCTCTAAAAGCTATCTTTTAGTTGTCCACATTACTTTAAATGTGGCATATAGAATTTTCCTCCACTACCACTGGTATCACCAATAGACCCATCTCAGTTTTCACCTAGGGTTGTGAATAATTATGCAAATTATTGGCCCAGAAATTCGGGTCCCAACGCGTGAGTACGGATGGAGTACTCACGCGTGGACCCGATGGAAGTGCCGGTTTCTTGCATGCACTACGCATGTGCGGGAAACCGGCATTTCCGATCCTCTGAACCAAGGGGTTCAGAGGTCGAACACGTGCGCGCAGGAGTCTGCGCGTGTGCGTTGAACTTCCTTTTTTTTTACAGGTTTGCCTGTGCGTGAAGGCCTTGTAGGGGGTTTTTTCCTGCTCTCTTGCCCGTTCTAGCCTCCTGCCAGGCTTCGTGCAAGAATTACCCTTGAGTGGTTCGACCCACTCCCCCTACGGTTCTAGACCTTGGACTTAGATGCAGAGAGCAGTAGTGCAGAGAAAAGGACTCAATAGACCAGGCTGAATAGCACGAAATGGATGCTTTTATTTTTAAACAGTTTGAAGCATTACAAAATACATGTCATAGGCACAGATTAAAGCAACTACAATCATGCACAAATTTATGAACTTGACTCTATGGAAATGGGGAACACACGGCACATCGTAAAAGGGGAAACACATTACGATTTCCCTTAACTCCCTCCCCTATACCTAAACTAAGTTTCGACCTGGGGAACCTGGGATCATGCTCACCACTCTCGAATTCGTGAGAAAGGGGGGGGGCGTTCGCAGCCCTTTTGGCACCGCTTTCCGTCGTCACGTGGATTTGGAAACTTCTGGCGCAGTCGATATTCTCTCTCTCTCTCGAGGCGATGGGGTAGACACAGCCTCGATGAGCGCTCGTCAAGGTTGAGATCCACTAAGCCTGTCGTGGATTTTTGTTCATGGAGTAGAACAACAACCCAATGGGATGTTGAGACACGGAAGTGTCAGGCCCGGACTGTCCTTTTGTCTCCGGCCTGGTCGGTTCTCCAGAGGGTTTCTTCTCCATCGGCCTGGGTCGTCGATGATCTCCCGACCCCAGCACCCGGGCCACCCTCGTCGTCTTCTCGTCGTGGCCGAGCCTTGTTTGGCTGAACACCGACCACGTTGTCCTTTTACCGAAACCGTCCGTCTTTAAAAAAGACGAAAACGTTTCCATCGATTCTGCATCTGCCGAAGTGGAAGGGGCGCCGATCCTGGCCCCGTCCGAAGAAGTTGAAGAAGCAAGGTATATGGACTTTCAATCCATAGTTATACTCTTTTGGAACAGTCTTATCTCCCGCCAAATCATAGTCCTGTCTTTGTATTAATTTTGGCGGGCAGAAATCTCTGCAGGGGCGCTTTGTCTTGTAACGGAGCCGGTGATAACTTAAACTGGCCTTCCTGGCCGATAATGTCTTTTAATGTCTTTTGCATTGTCACCGCGGCTCGGTTCGCATATTGATCGGTCCGGAGATTTTCCTTGATGGCTGCTAAACGGTTTTTCCTTTGTACAATAAATGGGTATGAGTGATTTTGCATTGTCCGCCCATATCTTGATGGGCCCCATCCTGTACTTGTAATCCATTGAATATGTATGCTGTTCCTCTGAG
This sequence comes from Somniosus microcephalus, assembly GCF_052327205.1. Lineage (NCBI taxonomy): Eukaryota > Metazoa > Chordata > Chondrichthyes > Squaliformes > Somniosidae > Somniosus > Somniosus microcephalus. Next base: position 52,156,858 of record NC_140988.1, read on the forward strand.
TTTCGGTTCCCAGATACTGGCTTTCGCTGGCTCACTGTCTTCAATCCACAAGCCTGTCTGGCTTGCAGTAACAGAAATAAAATGGTTCAGAAACTGATCACGGGGCCTGGCGGCCATTTTGTATGCCCTTTTATCAAAGGTTTTTCTGTGCAAGCTTACTTTGGTCAATAAACAGTCTTATTTTATCCAGTTTTTCTTGCGTGATTTTTGCTGAAAATTGCGAATCTTACAGGCCCCCCTGTGATACTGATAGCTTGCTTAAAGTATCAATAATCCTTGATGAGCAAATTTTCCCTGATTCCCCACATCCAAACATTCCTGGCACTTAGCTATCTATGACCCTCACGACACATGCAGTTCCCATTTCCGCAGAAAACGAAAATTACCTTTTGTACAGTTTGAAGCAATCATAGACAGCGTATTTTAAACTATAACACATTCACTTGTCAGATGTGCGGGGGTTGATACCCCCTGGCACCATCTGCATGCATCTTTTATTAATCCAAAAAACTTAAGAACGACGAATAACATAACAATACTTATTTCCTTATAACCCAAAACAATCACAAAAAAAATTTAAAATGGAGGGACGCTTAATCTTAGACTAGCAGCTTAGAGTGGGGTATCTGCTTCCCCCATTCGCACATAGCGTTCTCTCCATTCTCCTGTGTTCTCGTGCCTCTGGAGGCGTTTGCCTCTTTTGCAATGCACGAAGAGCAAAAATATCACAATCAAAACCTGACATACTACTAGGATATGGGATGCTATTCTAATCCAGGCGGGGACCTCTATGTTGGTGAACAAGTCCCACCATGGTGGGATGGTTATGTCCAATATGTCTTTTCCTATCTCTAAAGTCTTCTGCTCCAGTGTGTAGAAATGTTTCTGTGAAATTATAACGGCTTTTAAAATCTTGGTGAGGTGTTCGGGAAGAGGGGGAATGACATAACCAAAATGCGCGACAAATCGTTGTAAGTCTGTGAAATTCTCTTTGATAGTGATGTGAACGGTGGAGGGCGCAGGAATGGGGACAATTCGTTGTTGTGCCACTTGAACCTCGGCCCTGGGTTTGAAACAGAAACTGCTATCACCGACCGAACACCACTCGTGTTGTCCATATCGGTACTGAGGCGCTGCAGTGGTGATGCAGTATGTCCCACCCCCGATATATGCTACCTGTGGGGGCACATGGTCCTCTGCCATTGCCTCCATGGTGCAATTCACCGGCTTTGCGCTAGCAGTCCTGAACCCGCACTGCGGTTTCAGAAAGGCGTTCAAGTGCTGCGGACACAGGATGATGTGTGCTCCCCGGCTCCGACATCCCGAGAGGTCGGTGCCTGTCATCGTACGCTCCCATCTGATGACGTAAGGCGGGACCACTGCGTAGCGAATGTGTGCGCCCCCCCGAATGACTCCAATGTTCTCTACTCTGTACACCGGGGTGGGCTTTGCTGCGGGACCCAACACCGGCATTCTTACTACTATTCCCATAATAGTGTGATTTGAATGTCCGCAGTCCACTGGGACTGGGTATGCTTCTGCGGCTAGTCTGAGCTGGCACGGGCTTAATGCATTCTCAAAAGGGTGGAGCGCTTGCAAGTGCTTGTTGCTGATCCAGGACGGGACCAAACCCTGTTTTAAATCCTCAAGATTACTGCGGCCCTCGCCCAGTAACCACGCCCCGTACAGCACACAGGCCTCGTTTTGCGCAGCTTGATCGGACGCATTCCGATCCTCCTTAATGAGTGCATTTACCGTTCTCGCGTGTTTCTCCAGCTCAGCAAGTATGTCCTTAAACTGTAGTGTCATGGCCTGGTCCTCATGTAGCTCAGAACCCACTACCTTATTTTCGTCTGTCAATATGTTCCTTAACTGGGCTTTTAAACCGTTGATCTGTGTCTGCAGCTCCACGTTATCTAGAGCGTTGACAACAGATGTCCCGGTATTAAAAGCAGTGAATATGTCATTTACAGTACCCCTTCTTTGCCTCCCGACTCGATCCAAAACTTCTGGCGGTGTGGTGTATAATTTGTCTCTGTCGATGTCGGCAAAGCCAAATTCGTAAAATTGTCTAAACATACGGGTTAACAGGACCTGGTATAATTGTTCCGTTTCTTTGGGACACCACTCCGGCAATCTTACCTCAGTGAGATTTAAACTCACTGAGGCCACCGCGTAGTGTACCCCTTGGTACAGCACCTGACCGGTGGGTACCAATACTAAACCGTTCCCGGGTCCCTTGGTGGCGGTTGGGCACCCTCCTTTCTGGGCTAGTGCTACCGGAAGTGTGGGCAGGGGCTTGCGTGGGCGGGTGATGAGTTCAGTGGCGTTCACCGGAATAGGGGAGTATGGGGCTCCGCACGCTCGAGTGCTAACATCCCATTTCATCCCCTTCCCTTCATCCTGCCACTGCCTCTGGAAGAAGATGGACACGCCCTTGGGGCAGACGTGTCTCGAACCCCACATACAGACATATATTCCCTCATCTGGTTCCCACCATTTGTCCCAACACACACGTAATTGTCCGTGAGTTCCCGTAATAGTCCGATGGGTATTATTACCCAGTCACTCCCACTCGACCGTAGAGTTGCTCATGTCCTTTCCCAGCTTTCGTAGCCACCACCATCGCCTTAGTGGTACGTTCCCATTGCACACCAGACAAATCCTCTTTCCCACGGTGACGCTGACTCTGGGCGCAAGGATCCTCACTCGAGGGCACGTTAACGAAGTCTCTTGGTAGGCAAAACCGAAGTTGCTGGAATATTCCGTGGAATTTGTTCCCAACCAACCTGGCCATCTCCCTTGGTGGAAGTAGGTGGCGGTTTCCTCAACCTCTCGCTTCCCCGTCCCATCCGTTGCGATGGGGGCCATGTCCCCGGAGCATCCGAAAATGATGACGTCCTTGGTGCGGCCTCGGTAGGCCCACCCGCACCCGATCGCCATGAACGCGATGAAAATCCTTTCCATCATATCCCAGGTTTCTGTAACCAACAAAATGATGTAGCCGGGCTCCCGATAGGTGCTGGCCTAAATTAATTGGACGCGCGGGTTCCTGGACCCCGCTCCCTAACAAACACACATACCGGGCAGACCTCAAAATTGTACTCTTAACACCATATACTTTACATTCCTTAAAACTATGACCATAATTACCTAACTTAACTTTTGTACAGCGCCGCCCTCCGTGGGGCGGCTTTCCGAATCCCTATGAGGCCTGTCGTGTGCCACACCCTACGGTGGGGCTGCATTGATCTTTGGCTTTGATCCCCCGCAGCCTGTTGCTGCTGAACGGGGATCATGCCTTCCTGGGGCTGCTCTAAACCGTGGTTGGGAAGGATGGGGAGAATCTGGCCAAAATTTTCTGGGCTGTGGCGCTCGAGCCGACCTACGAGGGGCTGCTTTGGGTCGGGCTCCCGGGGCCGATGGACCGGGGGTTGGGACTGTTACCGTCACAGCCTGTGGTTCCTCCACAGCTGCCGGCTCCAGCTCCCCTTCCTCAGGCTCCACCCCCCCGGGGTCGGGATCTGTGGCTTCTGACTCCACCTCACCTGTCCCTACAGGTAGTGGGTCTCCGCCCCCATTCCCTACCTCCCCCAAGCTTGAGTCGAGGGCGGGATCGTCGCCCTCTGACTCTTCCTCCTCCATGACTGGGTCTTTGGCGGGGTCGAGCTGTTCGTGCTCTCTCCTGCCTAAATCCCATTCAAAAGATGAGACCTCCCACTCCAATGGGATGGCCTCTCCCTTTACGCAGGCTACGGTACCAGCCTGTGTGGTCTGTGACTCTGTTACAGGCTGAGGATCTTTGTTCTCCGACCTGGTTCCCTTTGATGGCCCTTGTGCACCCGATTTAAATAGTTTACACTGGTTGATGTGAAACCATTTGGTACGTCGGGGCGTTTTCACTGCATAAACCATGGGGCTGGCCTTGTCCACAATGCTGTAGGGCCCCATGTACAGTGGTTCAAAACTCCCTACCCTGGCGTAGTTTTGGACCATGACCTGGTCTCCGACTACCCACTCTTGTTGTTTCCGAGGTTCCAACAACAGTTTATTTCCCTGGTGCTGTCTTCCCATGTTCCCAGCCGCCTGCCCATAAATCTGTCTCAGGCGCTCCAAGAGGGTTTGGGCGAATTTGTCCCGTTTCACCTCTCGGAGCTGGCCCTCAGTGAGCACCGGGGCTAGCACATGGGTGGGTGTTCGCATGATCCTTCCAGTCATTAACTCGTGCGGGGAATACCCCGTGCTTTTGGACTGGCTGGCTCGGATCCCCATGAGGACTAAAGGTAGGACCTCCGCCCATTTCTGGGGCGAGCCCATTGTCTCTTTCCTCAGCTTTTCCTTGAGGGTCCGATTCATACGCTCAACAATCCCGGATGACTGGGGATTGTATGCTACGTGCCACTTTCCCTCAATGCCCAAGAGCATGAGGGCGTTCTGCATTACTTGACCGGTGAACTGACTCCCCTGGTCGGACTCTACAAAACGGGGGAGTCCCCACCGTGAGAACACTTCCCAAATCAAGATCTTAGCAGTACCCAGTGCCGTAGCTGTTCTGCATGGGAAGGCTTCTACCCATTTGGTGAACACATCTACCAGGACAAGGCAGTACTTATAGCCTCCCTGGGCGGCGGGCAGGGGCCCTATGTAGTCGACCTGAATCGACTGCCATGGTCCCTCTACCCTCCTGATGTGCCCCATGGGCACCTTCTTTTTGTGGGGGTCTGGGTTGTTAGCAGCACACACAAGACAGCTTGCGCAGAACTCGCGGACATCGTCCCGAAGTCCCGGCCACCATCCCGCCTGCTCCACCCGTTGCCAGGTGACCTCAGGTCCGGGGTGTCCCGCTCCTGGACCCTCGTGGGCCAATTGCAGGAATTCCCTCCGGTGCTGCTGCTGCACAACCCACTGCTCCTCTCGGAACAGCATACCTTCTTTGACTGTGAGGGCTGCCGTACTGTACGGACCTTCTACCTGTTTGCCCTCTGTGATGGCTTTTAGGACTGCTTTTAGGGCGGGATCCAGGGTTTGGACGGTCTTTAGGTCTGAGGGCGGTGTCACCCCTGTGTTCCCGGGAATTCCCTCCCTGCCTTGGATCGCCGCCACGGGTCCGGGTTCGTATGGGTCCCAGAGAATGCCGTTGCGGGCACCCTCCCTGGCTAGCGCATCCGCCTGCTGGTTGCCCTGACTGCGGGGTTCTGTGGTGGAGTGAGCCTTCACCTTATGGATGAACACCTCTCCTTTCTCCCCCACAGCTGCTAGGATCTTCTCCAGCAAGGGCTTAACTGTTAAAGGCCGCCCGTCCGCGGAGGTGTACCCGTGTCGGGACCAGATGGCGAGGTACTCTGTACACGAATTGCACGTGAACATGCTGTCTGAGCAAATCGTGTATGGGGTTGGGAAAATCTCGGGGTGGGTAACCACGTACGCCACCGCGGACAGTTCAGCCTGCTGTGTGCTCATAGTGCTGGGGAGCTTAATTGCCAGGGCAACGTTTGCCGCAGGGTCATAAACTCCACACCCTGTGAGTCGCTTGCCGTCAGCTACAGTGCTAGAACCATCTACGTAGATCTCGCGGCCTGTGGGATGTATCCCGGCCCGTAAACCTATGTTAACTTCCCATATCCCTTCTACAGAACATTGATGGACTGTCCCGGGATATGCCATATTGGCTGCGAGCCTTGGCGCGCAGAGGCCTTTAACTTTTAGATCCATCTGGGAAAAGAGGAGGGTCCAGCGCGCAATCCGAGCGCTGCTTACGGTCCCATCCTTAATCCTCCCATCCAGAAGCATCTTCGTGGGGGTGTGATGGGTGAGGAGCGTAATGGGAGAGGTCCCTGTTAAGATCACTGATCTGTTCATAGCCCAATGCGTGGCCAGGAGATGCCGTTCGCAATTGGAGAAACTCCTCTCCACATCCGTGAGCACCCTGGAGGAATAAACTACTGGTCTTAGCTTGCCGTGCCGCTCTTGGAGCAGCACTGCGCTCAGGCTGTCCCCACTAGCGGCTACCTCCAGAAAGAACTCCTCTCCCCCATCTATGGCCCCTAGGGCTGGCGCGGTCTGCAGATCTCTTTTCAACTTCTCGAACGCCGCCTGGCACCCCTTGTCCCAAGACCACTCGACTCCCTTGTGTAAGAGTCGAAGTAGCGGGGCCGCTGTGGCAGCATAGTCCTCGATGAAATCTCTGCAGTACCCGGTCAATCCCAAAAAGGACCTTACACCCGTTACTGTGTTGGGAATCGGCAGATCTTGTATAGATTCCCGCCTGGCCTTATCTATGGCTCTTTCTCCCTCGCGGATGGCCAGACCCAGGAATTTGACTTCCTGCTGGCCGATCTGGGCTTTCTTTGGGTTTACTTTGAAACCCTTCCTTTCTAACAGTTTCAACAATTCGGCTAACAGTGGGCCGTGCTGCTCCCTTGTATCTGTGAACAGGAGTAAGTCGTCCACATACTGCACTATCTGGTTGGGCTGGCTGAACTCTTTCAAACTCCCCGCCATGCACTGATGGAAAATGCTGGGGCTGTTGTGAAAACCCTGTGGTAAGCAGTTCCAAGTGTACTGTTGCCCTTTGAATGTGAAGGCAAACTTGTACTGGTCCTCCCACCGCAGCGGAATGGACCAAAAACCGTTCGAGATGTCCAGCACTGTGAATGTGGTCGCCGATGCTGGAATACTCCCTATTAAGTCTGCAACTGCTGCTACCGTGGGCGCGCAGGCCGGGATATTACTATTGAGGACTCTGTAGTCCACCGTGGCTCTCCACGAATTGTCCGGTTTCTTTACCGGCCATAATGGGGAGTTTACGTGGGTGGCTATCGTCCTCAACACGCCCTGCTGTACCAATGAAGATATTGCTGTCTCCATGTCGGGTTCTGCCTCCTTGGGAAAATTATACTGCTTTTGGGGTCGGATCATGGGGTCCCCGTCTACGCTGACTTCGAACCCAGTGACCCTCCCGCAGTCGTGCTTGTGGGTGGCGAACGCGGTCAGATTTTCTGACACACATGCCTGCAAGTCCGTTGGGACGTTTGTTATCATGAGCTCGAGATCGTAACTTCCTGATGGCTTCATAGTGCACAGGGTCCCCTTTTCTTCCTTCCCCGGGATTACGACTACCTTACCTAAACCGCCCTCGGCTCCCCAGAGACAGTGATTTCTCAGGTCCACAAGGATCCCGTGTTCCACCAAGAAATCAGCCCCGAGGATGCCTTTTCCCCCCCCGCTCATCCCACTTCAATAGGATGCACGTCCATGTGGTGTGGAGTGCTCCCAACTGAATGGAGAGCGGGAGGGAGTACGCGCCAGCCTGTTCTTTACCTGTGAAACCCGCTACTAAATATGGAGCCTGGGCGGACAGAGGTGAGGCAAAAGGTTTGTCCATGTGGATCACGGTACACGAAGCTCCCGTATCCAACAGGTAACTACCCCTTTGTTTCTCCACCTCCATCTCCACCACAGGTCTTCTCCAAGCGTCATAGCGGAGCAGACACAAGTAGACGGGCTGCGCGGGCGTCAGTCATTTAGGTGTTTCGGCTGGGGTCTCGGGGGCGATAGGGCTGTTAGCAACCGCTACCCTCCCCTGCCAGGTCATCAGAGGCCGCATAGTCTCCAAGACTGACTCGATCGCAGCGGGGTCCACAACCGCACCACCCCCTTTAGTCGGGGCAGAGGCTACGGTTGGGTTCTGGACTGGTGTTGGGGCAGCGGCCTGCACTTGTGGTTGTGCTGGTGTTGGGTAAACTCTCGGGCCGTTGGAGACTCGGGCTTGGGCTTGATCTTGGGCTGCGGCGAACGCTCTCTCCCTCTTATCCTTCCAAGGCTTCCTGCAGTCCTTGCGCCAATGACCCTCCTTCCCACACCCGTAACAACTGCTATTGGCTTGAGGAGGGCGATTTCCCTCCTGACACCATTCCCTTTTAGCAGAGGCTGCGGGCCTCACCTCATGCACCTTTCCTTTTACAACAGGCGTTTTCTTGCCCTTGTTATTCCTATAACTGATCGTGAGCTGATCTAGCACTAGATCCTCCGTGGAGCGGGCGTTGGTGGGGTCAAACCATGCTTTGGCCTGTTCCTTCACTATTGGCAGGCAACCTGCTACCAGGCACCGAAGCCAGTGAGCCCTTTGTTCGCCATCCAGCCCGGCCCGGGCCGGCCCGCCCGGGCAGCTGCGCCGATACACTGGCCACAACCTGTTGGCGAAAACCCGTGGGGGTTCTCCCTCTAGCTGCACTGTCTTTTCTAAACGGAGGAACGGAGTTCCGTCCCCCTCTCCCATGATCTCCAGAATCTCATCCCGTAGCAACTCATAGTCCCTGTGCCCTCTCTTGCTCTCGTCAGGGAGACACTGGAGGAGCGAACTGTCCAGGGAGAACAGCAGCATTTTAGACTGTTCAACCCCGTCGCAGTCATTGACTGCTGCGGTCTGCTCCACATCCCTGAAATGCACGGAGGGATCTCCTGACTCGGAGAGTTTTGGGATGTGACTTATCATCTCTCTTAGCTGTCGTGCGCTATGAGGCATTATGATCTGACTCTCAAGGGGTCCGTCATCGCCATTTTCTTCATTTGGACCGAGCTTCCGGTGCCTCATTGGACACAACGGCGCTGGCCCCGACTCTACTGTCTGGGGTTGCTCTACCTCAGAGCTCTCTTTCTCTACCGCCTCCGTCTCCTGTCCCGGAGTCCAAGACTCCTCGTAGGCAGGAGGCGCAGAGGGTTCGGGGGTTGGTACCCCAACTGCCTCTTGTGGAATCGGTCTTTTGGATTCCTTGGCTAGCAACAGCTGACTCGCTGGTGGATTTATGAGACACACCAACCCGTTTGCCTTCGCTAGGGCCTTTCTCAGGTCCTCTAGCTCCCGGCGGCAAGCGCTGTGGTCGGTGTTCTCAGATCTATCCTCCATGGCCATCTTATAAGCTGCCCTGGCTCCCAGGAGCTTTTCCTCTTGGGCATCTACTTGTTTGGCTAGACGGAAACACCTCTCTCTCATTCTACCTTCACTGGCCTTGGCCTCAATGACCTGACATTTTAAGTATTCTACCCGGGTTTCGTGGCAGCGAATTACGGAGCGGCGTTCCTGATTCAGCGCGTCAAGCGATTCAATCAGTTTTTGACCTCCCGCAACCTTTTCCTCTACGTCTTTAAGCAAGCCGTTGATCTGGACTGTCTGTGCTGCAACTACCTGGTCCAAAAGCTGGACTTGCTTCTTGTAGCACATCAGCCAGACCGCCTTTTCTACAGATTTCTTATGCTCTCTACCCGCTGTCCACCTGATGGCTGCGTCTAGCGGGCGCCTATCCCTTAATAGATCAGATATCCATTGTTTTGTGAGGTTGACTTTTCCGAAAACATAATCTGCTGTTCTTTCATCCATCACATTTCGTTTATTCAGATTTTGATCGAACACACTACTTTCCTGCTGCCAAGGTCCTGCCGCGGTCGCCATTTCTGTAGGGGTTTTTTCCTGCTCTCTTGCCCGTTCTGGCCTCCTGCCAGGCTTCGTGCAAGAATTACCCTTGAGTGGTTCGACCCACTCCCCCTACGGTTCTAGACCTTGGACTTAGATGCAGAGAACAGTAGTGCAGAGAAAAGGACTCAATAGACCAGGCTGAATAGCACGAAATGGATGCTTTTATTTTTAAACAGTTTGAAGCATTACAAAATACATGTCATAGGCACAGATTAAAGCAACTACAATCATGCACAAATTTATGAACTTGACTCTATGGAAATGGGGAACACACGGCACATCGTAAAAGGGGAAACACATTACGATTTCCCTTAACTCCCTCCCCTATACCTAAACTAAGTTTCGACCTGGGGAACCTGGGATCATGCTCACCACTCTCGAAATCGTGAGAAAGGGGGGGTGTTCGCAGCCCTTTTGGCACCGCTTTCCGTCGTCACGTGGATTTGGAAACTTCTGGCGCAGTCGATATTCTCTCTCTCTCTCTCTCTCGAGGCGATGGGGTAGACACAGCCTCGATGAGCGCTCGTCAAGGTTGAGATCCACTAAGCCTGTCGTGGATTTTTGTTCATGGAGTAGAACAACAACCCAATGGGATGTTGAGACACGGAAGTGTCAGGCCCGGACTGTCCTTTTGTCTCCGGCCTGGTCGGTTCTCCAGGGGGTTTCTTCTCCGTCGGCCTGGGTCGTCGATGATCTCCCGACCCCAGCACCCAGGCCACCCTCGTCGTCTTCTCGTCGTGGCCGAGCCTTGTTTGGCTGAACACCGACCACGTTGTCCTTTTACCGAAACCGTCCGTCTTTAAAAAAGACGAAAACGTTTTCATCGATTCTGCATCTGCCAAAGTGGAAGGGGCGCCGATCCTGGCCCCGTCCGAAGAAGTTGAAGAAGTAAGGTATATGGACTTTCAATCCATAGTTATACTCTTTTGGAACAGTCTTATCTCCCGCCAAATCATAGTCCTGTCTTTGTATTAATTTTGGCGGGCAGAAATCTCTGCAGGGGCGCTTTGTCTTGTAACGGAGCCGGTGATAACTTAAACTGGCCTTCCTGGCCGATAATGTCTTTTAATGTCTTTTGCATTGTCACCACGGCTCGGTTCGCATATTGATCGGTCCGGAGATTTTCCTTGATGGCTGCTAAACGGTTTTTCCTTTGTACAATAAATGGGTATGAGTGATTTTGCATTGTCCGCCCATATCTTGATGGGCCCCATCCTGTACTTGTAATCCATTGAATATGTATGCTGTTCCTCTGAGTTTCGGTTCCCAGATACTGGCTTTCGCGGGCTCACTGTCTTCAATCCACAAGCCTGTCTGGCTTGCAGTAACAGAAATAAAATGGTTCAGAAACTGATCACGGGGCCTGGCGGCCATTTTGTATGCCCTTTTATCAAAGGTTTTTCTGTGCAAGCTTACTTTGGTCAATAAACAGTCTTATTTTATCCAGTTTTTCTTGCGTGATTTTTGCTGAAAATTGCGAATCTTACAGCCTCTACTTTTTGCACATTTAAAAACCAGGCGTAAGGACTTCATTTTAAAAGGTAAGTGGTCAATTAATTAAAATTAGAACATTTTTTCCACAGGTTTATTATTTTTAAATACTTTACAGTAAGGTAAGTGTATTTTTAGCCCCGATTTTTTCTAAAATTCTTTTTTTCAAAAATTTAAATTATTGTTTAAAATACTTATTTAATGTTATTTATAGTTGATTTAAATAGTGTGATTTTTTTTCAAATTTATTTTAAGGTTAAGTACTGTATTGGGCGCCCGGAGTTTTCATGAGTTTGACAGTTCTTTCTGTCAAACTCATGAATGGACTTTTCCCTCCTCCGATTGGTTGCCCAGTGCTCACGTGATCCCAGCCGATGCATCACACTAAGTACGCCGCTGGATCATGCAAGCACAGCGCGCCGGGAGCTGGACCGGGCCACAGATAGGAAATCCACGCAGGCCCAGGCCTCAACTGCCGGCGCGCTAGGTAAGTGTAGGTCGGGGGCTTGCACCCGTGGGAAACCCCTGACCTGAATTTCTGGGCCATTACTTTTCAACCTCAAGATTCAAGTGGATCATTAAACGGTGCTAACCAAATTAGAACTGACTTACATCCCAGTGCATTGCTAAGAGATACCACAAGAACAGCATTGTACCTTTGACAGATACCTGACTTACGAAAATGGGTCTTCCTCACAGTGCTTGGCCTATGTGTGCTTGGTGCTCTGCTAAGGCCTCACATTATGAGGACCTTTCCTCACTTACATTAAAGTCACCTCTTTAATGAGCCTTGTACACAGGCTCTGAGTGCTTCCACGCTGCATTGCCATACACAGTGTGCATAGAGCAGATGAGAAGTAAGCATAGGTGAACATCTAGGCAACAGTGATGACAACATAATAAGGTTTAAGATAAAGGTTAAGAAGGACAAAAGTAAGACAAAGGGCTGGATTTTGTGAATGGAGACAAAATCCAGCCTGAAATGTCAGCATTTAAATAATGGAATCTTTACTGAAAGATGTAATGGAAAAACATCTATAAACCGAATTTATAATTAGAAATAGTCAGCACAGATTTCTAAAGTGAAGGTCACACTTGACCAACCTTACTGAATTCTTTGAAGAAGTGATAAAGAGTAGACAAGGGTAATGTAGTAAATGTAATATATTTGGATTTTCAAAAGGTCTTTGATAACGTATTATAGGGGGTGGCGTGTGAGCCCAGTCAGTTATGCCTCTCTCTGACTGCCCGTGAGTGGTTCGAATCATTCCCAAGCCCCTGAGATTCTCGACACCAGACTTCGGTACAGGTAGCGATACAGAAAAGACTTGAGTAGACAGGTGGTTTGGATGTAAGCAAAACTCAGGATTTTATTAAACAGGAAAAATTAATACAGTCTTAAGAGCGTCAGCGGGAATTTCAACGGCAGCAGTGGGGTTATAAAAGTCCCAGAGACCAGGTAAGGCCTCACAGCGTCGGCGGGAATTACAGCGGCAGCAGTGGGGCTATAAAAGTCCCAGAGACCAGGTAAGGCCTCACAGCATCGGCGGGAATTTCAGCGGCAGCAGCGGGGCTATAAAAGTCCCAGAGACCAGGTAAGGCCTCACAGCATCGGCGGGAATTTCAGCGGCAGCAGCGGGGCTATAAAAGTCCCAGAGACCAGGTAAGGCCTCACAGCATCGGCGGGAATTTCAGCGGCAGCAGCGGGGCTATAAAAGTCCCAGAGACCAGATAAGGCCTCACAGCGTTGGCGGGAATTTCAGCAGCAGCAGCGGGGCTATAAAATTCCCAGAGACCAGGTAAGGCCTCACAGCATCGGCGGGAATTTCAGCGGCAGCAGCGGGGCTATAAAAGTCCCAGAGACCAGGTAAGGCCTCACAGCGTCAGCGGGAATTTCAGCGACAGCAGCGGGGCTATAAAAGTCCCAGAGACCAGGTAAGGCATACCAGTCGTCGAACTCGGAGGGAAGGAGAGAGGTAAAAAGTAATCCAAGTGTGACGTCACCAGAAAGCGGGCAAATGATTGGTTGGTAAGTATTTCTCTCTTTTTTAAGCTTAAACTCTTTGGTTTATAGTTTCTAAGGTGCAATATTCATCACCTGGAATCGGGGCAGAGGGTATTTAAAAATAATATCAATAAATTTAATTAATTACATAGAATGGGAGATCAGGTGATGTGTTGCTGCTGCAATATGTGGGAGCTGGTGGACACCATTGATGCTCACGGTGATCACATTTGCAGTAAGTGTTGGCTGCTCGAGGAATTCCGGCTCCGTGTTGAAGAGCTGGAGTCCGAGCTTCAAACACTGAGACACATCAGGGAGGGGGAGAGTTACCTGGACTCTGTGTATCATGAGGTAGTCACACCAATTAGATTAATTAATTCAGATGTAGTCCGTGGCCAGGGTCAGGATGGTGTGACTAGAAGTGAGGCAGGTACGGGGATCCAGGAGGTAGTGTTGGAGGAGCCGCAGCCCTTGCTCTTGTCCAACAGGTTTGAGGCTCTTACTCCCTGTGAGGATGGGAACAGGGACTGCGGGGAGGATGAGCAACTTGGCCACAGCACCGTGGAGCGGGGGGCCATTCAAGTGGGGGGAGTTAAAAGAAATGTTGTAGTGGTAGGGGATAGTATCATTAGGGGGATAGATAGAGTTCTTTGCAGCCGAGAGCGAGGGTCCCAAAGGCTGTGTTGCCTGCCCGGTGCCAGGGTTAAGGACATCTCCTCTGGGCTGGAGAGAAACTTGGAGTGGGAGGGGGAGGATCCAGTTGTCGTGGTCCATGTTGGTACCAACGACATAGATAGGACAAGGAAGGAGGTTCTGCTGAGGGAGTTTGAGCAGCTAGGGGCCAAATTAAAATGCAGAACCACAAGGGTAATAATCTCTGGATTACTACCTGAGCCACGTGCAAATTTGGTTGGGGTAAATAAAATTAGAGAGTTAAATGCGTGGCTCAAAGACTGGTGTGGGAGAAATGGGTTTTGCTTCCTGGGATACTGGCATCAGTACTGGAACGGGAGAGAGCTGTTCCGTTGGGACGGACTTCACTTGGCCAGTGGTGGGACTAGAATCCTGGCGAATCAAATAACTAGGGCTGTAGAGTGGGCTTTAAACTAATTAGTGGGGGGGAGGTTTTAAGAGAGCGAAAAATAAAAATGACAGCAGAGAAGGCAATAGAGCAAGGTAGCAGTGGGGGAACTAAAAACCAGAGCATGTCAGGAAGGGACAGAATGTATAATGATAAAGGTAAAGTAGTAAAAGGAGTAAAAGCAGGAATAAATTATCAGAAAACATATTTGAAAGTTCTTTATCTGAATGCACGCAGCATTCGTAACAAAATTGACGAGTTGACGGTGCAAATAACTACACATGGGTATGATCTGGTGACCATTACGGAAACATGGCTGCAAGATAATCATGACTGGGAACTAAACATACAATGGTATTTGACAATTAGGAAGGACAGACAGGAAGGAAAGGGAGGTGGGGTTGCTATGTTAATCAAGGATGGAATCACTGCAATAGTCAGAAATGATATTGGGTCAAAGGATCAGGATAGTGAAACAGTTTGGGTGGAGATAAGGAATAATAAGGGGAAAAAGTCACTAGTGGGTGCAGTCTATAGGCCTCCTAACAGTTGCAACTCTGTTGGTCGGAGTATAAATCAGGAAATAGTTGGGGCTTGTAATAAGGGAACAGCTATTATCATGGGGGATTTTAACTTTCATATTGACTGGACTAATCAAATTGAGCATGGCAGCCTTGAGGAAGAGTTCATAGAGTGTATTAGGGACGGGTTCCTTGAGCAGTATGTAACTGAACCAACCAGGGGGCAGGCAATCTTAGATCTGGTCCTGTGTAATGAGACAGGATTAATAAAAAATGTCCTAGTAAAGGATCCCCTTGGAATGAGTGACCATAATATGGTTGAATTCCAAATTCAGTTTGAGGGTGAGAGAGTTGGATCTCAAACCAGCGTACTAAGCTTAAATAAAGGAGACTATGAAGGTATGAGAGTAGAATTGACTAAAGTGGACTGGGAAAACAGATTAAAGTGTAAGACGGTACAAGAGCAGTGGTCTACATTCAAGGAGATATTTCACATCTTTCAAGATAAATATATTCCACTGAGGAAAAAGGGGAGTAAAAGAAAAGACAGCCATCCGTGGCTTAGTAAAGGAATAAAGGATAGTATTCGACTGAAAACAAGGGCATATAAATTAGTCAAATCTAGTGGGAGGATAGAAGATTGGGAAGCATTTAAAAGCCAGCAAACAATAACTAAAAGATTAATTAAGAAAGGGAAGATAGATTATGAAAGTAAACTAGCAAAAAATATAAAAACAGATAGCAAGAGTTTCTACAGCTATATAAAAAGAAAAAGGGTGGCTAAAGTGAACGTTGGTCCCTTAGAGGATGGGACCGGGAAACTAGTGGTGGGGAACATGGAGATGGCAAAGACGCTGAACAAATATTTTGTATCAGTCTTTACAGTAGAGGACACTAAATATATCCCAACACTGGACAAACAGGGGGCAATTGGGGGGGAGGAGCTAAACACGATTAAAATCACTAAAGAGATGGTACTCAGTAAAATAATGGGACTTAAGGCGGATAAATCCCCCGGACCTGATGGCCTACATCCTAGGGTCTTGAGAGAAGTGGCGGTAGGGATTGTGGATGCATTGGTGATTATTTTCCAAAACTACCTGGACTCAGGAAAGGTCCCTTAAATAAAGGGAATTACGAGGGTATGAGACTGGAATTGGGTAAGATTGATTGGGTGGTGTTTCTGGGGGGATTGACAGTGGATAGACAATGGCAAGCATTCAAAGATAGAATGGAAGAATTCCAGAACATGTTTATACCGGTTTGGCATAAAAATAAACCTAAAAAGGTGGCTCAACCGTGGATAACGAGGGAAATTAGGGACAGCATAAAATCAAAAAAAAGGGCATATCAACTGGCAAAAAAAAGCACCAGACCGGAAGATTGGGGGCAGTACAGGATACAGCAAAAGAGGACAAAGGGATTAATCAGGAAGGGGAAAATAGAATACGAAAGTAAACTTGCAGCAAACATAAAGACAGACTGCAAAAGCTTTTATCGGTATATCAGGAGGAAAAGACTGGTAAAATCCCAAGTCGGTCCCTTGCAGTCCGATTCGGGAGAATATATAATGGAGAATAAGGAAATGGCAGACCAATTAAACTCATACTTTGGTTCTGTATTCACAAAGGAGGACACAAATAACCTCCCAGGAATATCGGCAAACATAGGGACTAATGAGAGGGAGGAGCTGACAGAAATTAGTATCTCTAGGGATATGGTGTTGGGTAAGTTGAGGGGACTGAAGGCCGACAAATCCCCGGGGCCTGATAAACTACATCCTAGGGTACTTAAGGAGGTGGCCCTGGAGATAGCAGATGCTCTAAGGATCATCTTCCGGAACTCCATTGACTCGGGAACAGTACCCGTGGATTGGAGGGTAGCTAATGTTACCCCAATATTTAAAAAGGGGGGTAGAGAGAAAGCAGGGAATTATAGACCAGTAAGCCTTACATCGGTTGTGGGCAAAATGCTAGAGTCCATTATTAAGGATAAAATAGCGGAGCACTTGACAAATGGGGAAAGGATCGGACAGAGTCAACATGGATTTACAAAGGGTAAATCGTGTTTGACTAATCTGCTGGAATTTTTTGAGGAAGTAACTGGTAAAATAGATGGGGGAGAGCCAGTGGATGTGGTGTACCTTGACTTCCAGAAAGCCTTCGATAAGGTTCCACACAAAAGATTATCATGCAAAATTAAGGCTCATGGGATTGGGGGCAAAGTATTAACGTGGATAGAGAACTGGCTGGCGGATAGAAAACAGAGAGTTGGAATAAACGGCTCGTTTTCGGAGTGGCAGGCAGTGACCAGCGGGGTGCCGCAAGGATCTGTCCTGGGACCCCAGCTGTTCACAATATATATAAATGATCTGGATCAGGGAATTGGATGCAATATTTCCAAATTCGCTGACGACACTAAACTAGGAGGAGGGGTGGGCTCTGATGAGGATGTCAGGAGGCTACAGTGCGATTTGGACAGGTTGGGGGAATGGGCGGATACGTGGCAGATGCACTATAATGTGGATAAATGTGAGGTTATCCACTTTGGGGGTAAAAACAGGAGGGTAGATTATTATCTAAATGGCAATAGATTGGGAGATGGGGAAGTGCAGAGGGACCTGGGTGTTCTTGTGCACCAGTCACTGAAGGAGAGCATGCAGGTGCAACAGGCGATTAAGAAGGCAAATGGTATGTTGGCCTTCATATCAAGGGGGTTCGAGTATAGGAATAGGGATACCTTACTACAGCTGTACAAGGTGCTGGTGAGACCGCATCTGGAGTATTGTGTACAGTTTTGGTCGCCCCATCTGCAGAAGGATGTTCTTGCCATGGAAAGAGTGCAGCGGCGATTCACCAGGCTGATACCTGGAATGGCGGGAATGACCTACGAGGAGAGATTGAATAGTTGGGCTTGTACTCACTGGAGTTTAGAAGATTGAGAGGGGATCTCATCGAAACATATAAAATTATGGCAGGCCTGGACAGGCTGAATTCAGAGAGAATGTTTCCAATGGCAGGGGAGCACAGAACCAGGGGCCACAGTCTAAAAATAGCGGGCAAATCATTTAAAACAGAGATGAGGAAGAATTTCTTCACTCAAAGAGTGGTGAGCCTTTGGAATTCCCTGCCACAGAGGGCTGTGAAGGCTAATTCAATAAATATTTTCAAGAGAGAATTGGATATATTTCTGAAGGCTAAGGGGATTAAGGGTTACGGAGAAAAGGCGGGGACGGGGTACTGAACTGGTAAGATCAGCTAAGATCTCAGACGAAGATCAGCCATGATCTCATTGAATGGCGGAGCAGGCTCGAAGGGCCGAATGGCCTACTCCTGTTCCTATCTCTATGTTTCTATGTTTCTATGTCCCGGCAGATTGGAAAACTGCTAATGTAACACCCTTATTTAAGAAGGGAAGTAGACAAAAAGCTGGAAACTATAGACCAATTAGCCTAACATCTGTCGTTGGCAAAATGTTGGAGTCCATTGTTAAGGAAACAGTAACAGAGCATTTGGATCAACATAATTTAATAGGACAGAGTCAGCATGGTTTTACGACGGGGAAGTCATGTTTGACAAATTTGCTCGAATTCTTTGAGGATGTAACATACAGGGTGGATAAAGGGGAACCAGTGAATGTAGTGTATTTGGACTTCCAAAAGGCATTTGACAAGGTTCCACACAAAAAATTACTGATCAAGATAAAAAATCACGGGATTGGGGGTAATATACTGGCATGGGTGGAAGATTGGCTATCTAACAGAAAACAAAGAGTTGGGATAAATGGTTCGTTCTCGGGCTGGCAATCAGTAACTAGTGGTGTCCCACAGGGATCAGTGCTGGGACCCCAACTCTTTACAATCTATATTAACGATTTGGAGGAAGGGACCGAGTGCAACATATCCAAGTTTGCCGACGATACAAAGATGGGAGGGAAAGCAGTGAGTGAGGAGGACATAAAAAACCTGCAAAAGGACATAGACAGGCTAAGTGAGTGGGCAGAGATTTGGCAGATGCAATATAATGTTGGAAAGTGTGAGGTTATGCACTTTGGCAGAAAAAATCAAAGAGCAAGTTATTATCTAAATGGAGAGAAACTGCAAAGTGCTACAGTACAAAGGGATCTGGGGGTCCTGGTACATGAAACACAAAAAGTTAGTATGCAGGTGCAACAGGTGATCAGGAAGGCCAATGGAATCTTGGCTTTTATTGCAAGGGGAATGGAGTATAAAAACAGGGAAGTCTTGCTGCAGTTATACAGGGTATTGGTGAGGCCACACCTGGAATACTGCGTGCAGTTTTGGCTTCCATATTTAAGAAAAGATATACTTGCTCTCGAGGCGGTTCAGAGAAGGTTCACTCGGTTGATTCCAGAGATGAGGGGGTTGACGTATGAGGAAAGGTTGAATAGGTTGGGACTCTACTCATTGGAGTTCAGAAGAATGAGAGGCGATCTTATCGAAACATATAAGATTGTGAGGGGGCTTGATCGGGTGGATGCGGTGAGGATGCTTCCACTGATGGGTGAGACTAGGACTAGGGGGCATAGTCTTAGAATAAGGGGCTGCCCTTTCAAAACTGAGATGAGGAGAAACTTCTTCACTCAGAGGGTAGTAAATCTATGGAATTTTCTACCCCAGAGAGCTGTGGAAGCCGCAACATTAAATAAATTTAAAATGGAGATAGACATTGTCCTAGCAGATAAGGGAATTAGGGGTTACGGGGAGAGGGCAGGGAAGTGGACGTGAGTCTAGATTCAGATCTGCCATGATCCTATTGAATGGCGGAGCAGGCCCGAGGGGCCGTGTGGCCTACTCCTGCTCCTATTTCTTATGTTCTTATGTTCTAAGAGAAATTACCAGTATATAACATTACAGGCAAATACAAATAACTATACTTATACAGGGAATGGGGCACACATGGCACATCGAGGGAAAACAACTATCTTAACAATCCCCTTATCCTTATCCCACCCCCTATACCTAACTAGATTAAGCTATGAGGGGCCAGAATTCATGCTCACCAATCAAAAGTGTTTGTTGGACTCAAAACAGCAGTGGGGTTAGGGGTTCGCTCTTGGTGCTCTCTGGAGCCTGCCATCATCACGTGGTCTCCGGGCGCTGCAAGGGCATTGTCCAGGTTCGAGTACCCCAAAGTTAAAGTTTGCGTACTTTACCTTGCAGGGATGATTCTTCTTCTTCAGCCGACAGCTTGAGTTTGCATGAAGATAGTCGCAGGTTGGCTGAGGCTGAAGGCCCGGTGATTCGAAGCCTACCCTCAGTTCATCTCCACAGGTGGTCTTCCTCACTTGGTCTCCCTCAGGTGGTCTTCCCTCCTCCTCTCGTCACGTCCCACCTCGCCTAGCCTGAATTGTCCGTGTCCGCCCGATGCAGCCTTGGCGATTTCCAGATGGAGTGGTAAAAGGCACGGGCAAAGGCCAGGTGGTAAGTGCGGGACGGGGAAGGAGCGGCAGCCACGAGGGCGAGCAGAGGGAGAAGTGAAGAGAAGAGAAGAGAAGAGAGCGATTGCTACCCGGGGCTTTCAATTATACTCTTTTCGAAAACCCTTATCTGCGTGCCAAATCAGGTTAATTCTTTGTCTTAATCTTGGCGGGCTACTTTACATAATGGTAGCAATCCATACCAACTGTTTTTAAATGGCCAGTAATAGCATCTACCGGCCCGATAATTGACTTGTTTTGTCATGAACATTCCTTGAGGGGCCTGTCCAGCCTCGATGGCTCTTTTAATCTGTTTCTGATTATATATGTAAACTGCTTGATGGCCTTAACTATAGGCCTAACTGAATTTAGATTTGTCTCCAATTTGGTCTAATACATAATTAAAAGTCCTGTCTGGTTTCAAAATACAAAGTCCCTCTTCACAGACACTGCAGCTTTGGTTTCGATCCACAAGCTGTCTGCGTTGCAGAGTCCACTTTAAAATCTCACAGGCTTTCTGCCACGAGGCACGGACGCCATCCTGGGTACCCTTTTTGATTTAAAATGTCCACGCAGGGTCCCGTTTATTAATAACAACCTTCGGGGAAATGTAGAAATTTGGCAAATCTTACACCCCCCCTGTGATACTAAAACTTGCTTGAAGTATCATACCTTTAAGGTGAGCAAAATTTTTCTGACCCTCCATAGTCAACCTTCCCCTGTAATTACCTATCTAATATACCCACGACACATGCACTTCCCATTCTGCGAAAATGTAGTGTACATAAGCATACATCGGATAAAATTACAGACTTTACACACATCCAAGCATGGAGGGGGCCCAACACCCCTGCACCACTTGGTACACATATCATTATTAAACCGCATCGCAAAAAAAACCAACAGAAAAACCTTTATTAAAAATACCAAACACAAAAAAACAACAATCTTTAATCAAAAATACAGGGAAAAAGGACTTAATCCAGTGTATCTCCCTCCACCTTTACATAATGTTCCTTCCAAATCCTCTGGTTTCGGAATTCTGACCACCGACCTTTTCCCTTACACTGAATGCAAATTAAATACAACACTATCCCTAACTGACAAACCACGAGAATGTGGGAAGCCAGTCTGATCCACAAAGGGCCCTCTATATTACTGAAAATGTTCCACCAGGGTAGAGTCACAATATCCAATATCTTGGTCCCTATCTTTACTGTTTTCTGTTCGAGAGTGTAAAAATGTTTCTGCGAAACTATAACGGCTTTGAATTTTTTGGTAAGGTGTTCAGGGAGAGGGGGAATTTCGTAGCCAAAGTGTGCTACGTACTTCTGCAAATTCATAAAATTCTCCTTCACAGTGAGGTGAACAGTGGAGGGTTCAGGAATGGGGACAATTCGCTCCTGGGCCACTTGAACTTCTGCCTCAGGTTTAAAACAGAAACTGCTGTCACTAACCGGACACCAGCTATGCTGTCCATGCTGGTAGTGGGATGCGCCGGTGGTGACACAATATGTCCCACCTCCTATATATGCTACCTGCGGAGGAACATGGCCTTATGCCATTGCCTCCATGGTTAAATGTATAGGTTTCGCGCCAGCAGCTCTGAACCCACACTGTGGTTTTGAATAGGCATTCAAGTGCTGGGGACACAGGATTATGTGTGCTCCCCGGCTCCGGCACCCTGAGAGGTCAGTACCTGTCATAGCGTACTCACACTTAATGACGTAAGGCGGGACCGCTGTGAAACGAATGTGTGCACCCCCTTGAATGACTCCAATGTTCTTCACCCTGTACACCGGTGCGACTTGGGCTGTCCTACCCATGACTGGCATCCTAACTACTACTCCCATGATTGTGTGGTTGGACCGCCCACAATCCACGGGGACTGGATAGGCTTTGGAGGCTAGCCGGAGTTGGCATGGGCTCAATGCATTCTCAAAAGGGTGGAGGGCTGCGAGGTGCTTGTTGCTAATCCAGGAGGGGACCAAATCTTGTTTTAAATCTTCCAGATTACTGCGGCCCTCGCCCAGTAACCACGCCCCGTATAACACGCACACCTCATTCTACGCAGCCTGGTCAGAAGCATTTCTCTCCTCCCTTATGAGAGCCTTCACTGTCTTTGCATGCTTTTCCAACTTGGCTATGATCTCCTTTAAATGGACCGTCATGGCCTGGTCCTCATGCAACTCCGAGCCCACTATCTTGTTCTCATCCAGTAATATCCTCTTTAACTGTGTTTTTAAATCGTTTATCTGGGTCTGCAGCTCTATGTCATCCAAGCTGTTGATGACAGAGGACCCAGTATTAAACGCATTAAAAATGTCATTCCATACACCCCTTCTTTGCCTCCCTGCATTACCCAAAAATTCTCGGTGTGTGGTGTACAGTTCGATCTTTTCCACGTGGGCAAAATCGAACTCGCAAAACTTTTTGAACATGTCCTTTAATAGGGCCTGGTACAGCTGCTCTGTTTCTTTGGGGCACCACCCCATTAAATGTACCTCGGTGAGATTTAAAATCACGGAGGCTACCGAGTAGTGTACCCCCTGGTACAGCATCTGATCGGTGGGGACTAGTACCAACCCATTCCCTGGTCCCTGGGTGGCGGTGGGGAAAACTTCCCTGGATAACCTCGCCACCTGCGACGTGGGCAGGGGCTTATGGGGGTGGGTTACCAGCTCAGTGGCGTTGACTGGGATCGGGGAGAATGGGACTGCGCATGCCTTCAGGCTGGTATCCCTCCTCATCCCATCCCCGGCATCTTGCCACTGCCAGTGGAAAATAATGGATATGCCTGCGGGGCAGGCCTTCTCTGACCCCCACATACAGAAATAAATCCCTTGATCCGGTTCCCACCACTTGTCCCAACACACGCTTAGTCCTCCATGAGTCCCGGTAATCGTCCGATGGGTGTTGTTTCCCAACCATTCCCACTCGACTTCGGGGTTCCTCATGTCCTTGCTCAACTTTCTGAGCCACCACCACCTATCCAGTGGAATGTGTCCTTTACACGTCAAGCATATTCGCTTTCCAACGGTGACGCTGACCCTCGTGGTAATGACTCGTACCCTGGGGCACAGGAGGGAAGCCTCCCCGTACATGAATCTGGTTTGGCTGGAGTACTGAGACGAATTGGACCCCAACCATCTTGGCCACCTTCCCTCATGGAAGTAAACGGCGGTTTCCTCCGCATCCCGTTCACCGTTCCCATCGATCGCTAGGGGCGCCTTGTCTCCCGAACACCCGTAGATGTGGGAGTCTTGGACGTCGCCCCTCCTCTCCACACTCATCCCGATCAGGGCGAATAGGATCACGATCCATTCCATCCCGAAAATCTTCCTGCAAAAAGATGTAAAAGAACATGCAGCCAGGTCCCTAAGAGATTCTCTGGCTTGGTGAAGCATGGTCGGGTCCCGCGACCTCGACCCAAAGATATACTCTTAACAGACTACTTAACTTAAATCTACCCATCACCTTATTTAACTTAAATTATAACACCCAAACTTAAGCTAAATAATTACACTTACTTAAAACTTAAACTTAAACTAAGCTATATACATGCGCCGCCCGTCTCCGGGCGGCCAGGCTAATCCCTGGTTGGACTGCGGCTTGCCGCTACCCCCAGCGTGACCACACCATCCTTCGCTGTTGGTCCCTCGCAGCCCATGGCTGCTGGCTGAGGACATCTGTCCTTGGACCCTTCCCTGACTCGAGGGGCGGCCCTTGGTAACTGGAGGGCTGGTGACCATGGCTTCCTCGGCTGGGGCGTCTGTGGGGACCTTCTGGGGGCCTTGATGGGTGGGGCTTTCTTGGCCGCTGGTCCTTTAACCCGAACCGCTGCTCCCTCAGGCTTGACCCCTCCTAAGCCTGGGCTGGGGGCAGGTAACTTTTCGCAGCCTGCTGCTGCGAGCTGAGATTCTCCACCCCCAGGTCCCATGGCTGGGTGCGGGGCGGGGTTTTGACCTTAGGTCCCTCCCTCTCTATACCTGGGTTAGGGGCAGGGTTTTCGCCCTCAGGTTCCCTCCCCCTCATCTGGATCCCAGAAGAGTGGGGGAGTGTCCCAATCGATGGGCGGGATGGCCCCTCCCTTCAGGCAAGCCACAGCGCCTGCCTGTGCAGTCTGTGAACTCGCTCCTGCTGCAGGCTGAGGATCTTTATCCTCAGACCCTTTTCCAACTGTCTGTTTTCCCCTTTCAGGTGTAAACAGCTTACACTGGTTGATATAACCAGCGGCCTGTCTCAGAGTCTGTCCTAAAGTTTCGTCCGCTGCCCCAAACAGACCGTCTAGGGACTCCCCATCCTCTTTCCTTACCGGGATGGCCTCACAGACGGGATCCTGGGCCTGGACCTGCTTTAGGTCCGGGACCAAAGCTACCCCCTGTGTGCCTCCCTTGTCCCGGATTGCGGCTACCGGGCCTGCTCTACAGGGATCCCAGAACTCTCCTTCCCTGGTTCCCTGTTCGGCTACCTCGTTGGTCCTTTGGTTACCCTCCCACGTGGTAGGGAGGGATCCCAAAAGTTTGACCATTTCCCCAGCCTGCTCGTTCCCTGCAGCTCCCATTGGGCGAAATGGGACCTCGTTAGACTCGGGTGGATTGGTTGGGCCTTCTGGATGGACCACCATGCTGGAAGCTCCAGTGTCCACCAAATAGCTCCCCTGCACCGTCTCCACCCACATCTTAACACAGGGCCTGCTCCCCTCATTGTTTTTCAGGAACCAGGTCAACAGGCTCACAGAAACTCACAGAAACCCCACAGTGCAGATAGAGGCCATTTCGGCCCATCGAGCCTGCACTGACACATATCCCACCCGATCCCTGTAACCCCTACACCAACACATGTCCCACCCTATCCCTGTAACCCCACGTATTTAATCCCCCTAACACTAAGGGTCAATTTATCATAGCCAATCAACCTAACCCGCACATCTTTGGACTGTGGGAGGAAACCGGAGCACCCGGAGAAAACCCACGCAAACACGGGGAGAATGTGCAAACTCCACACAGACAGTCGCCCGAGGCCGGATTCGAACCCGGGTCTCTGGCGCTGTGAGGCAACAGTGCTAACCACTATGCCACCGTGCTGCGCTGGCTCTAGTCAGGACTGTGGGTTGGATGGAGCTGACGGGGTCAGAGCACCGGTGGCGGCTGCTACCCTCCCTTGGCCAGTCAATATGGACCTCATTGCGTCCAAAAATGACTCGACCGCGGCGGGAGTGATTCCTGCCTCCGCCTTTTGGGCTGGGACTGTGTAATTCTTTCCCTTGCTATCTTTCCAAGGGTTTTTGCACTCCTTCCGCCAGCGACCATCCTTCCCACACCCGTAACAATTCGCCTTTGTGTTGGGGGTGTTACTCCCTTCCTGGTGCCACTCTTTCCTACCTGGTCCGGGTTTTACCTCATGCACCTTTCCCTTGGGTGAGTGTGCATCATCTCCACTACCGTTTTTATAGGTCAGAGTGAGCTGCCTAATTACCGTGAGTTCTGTGCTCTGGGGATCTTTGGGGTCGGACCAGGCTTCTGCCTTGGCCCAGACCTGTGGCAAGCTGTTCGCCACCAGGCAATGGAGCCAGTGGGCCAGGGAATCCCTGTTCAGGAACACTCAGTCCAGCGTCCCCGGGCAAGCCTTCTGGTACACCGGCCACAGCCGGTCCGCAAAAGCCTGCGGGGTTTCCCCTGGGAGCTGGATCGTCTTCTCCACGCAGGACAAAGGACTTCCCTCATCCATCCCCATGGCCTCCAGAACCACATCTCTAAGTTCCTCATACCCGCACTGCCCCCTTTTACACTCATCAGAGAGGGATTGGAGGAGATTACTCTCCAGGGAGAATAGCAGCATTTTGGACTTCTCCACGTCGCCGCAGTCGTTGCCGCTGTCGGTTTGCTCTATTTCCCTGAAGTGGATCGAGGGGTCTCCCTTTTCGGAGAGCCTCGGGAGATGGCTGACCATCGCCCTAAGCTGTTGGGTGTTAAAGGGTAATACGAACTGGTTTTGGAGGGGTCCCTCAATGTCGCCATTAGCGGGTGGGCCGAACCTCCGATGCCGTGCTGGGCACATCGGTCCCAGCTCCGAACTCTCGGGCGGGGGTTACTCTACCTCCGCCTCCACTTCTGGCTCCACTTCGGGTTCCAACCCCGGTTCCACCCCCCCTTGCTGCCAAACCTTGCTGAAACTTGCCGCTACGGGTGGTGGCCGTGAGGTCTCCTCTCTCTCTCAACCGGGTCATCCCTAGACACTACCGGTGACGTTGGAACTGTCCTCCCCTCGTTCCCCATAAAATCTGCCTGGCCTGCCTTTGGGCTTATGAGGCATACCATGCCTTTTGCCTTCCGGAGGGCCCAGCTCAGATTTTCTATCCTTTCTCTACAGGGGCCGTGGTCTGCCTCCTCAAACCCCTGTTCACTTGCTAGCTTGTAAGCGGCTTTTGCCTCCTGCACTCTCTCTTCCTGTTCCATAATCTGCCTTGCCAAGCAGGCATTTTTCTCCCGCAACCTTAACTCATTTCCCTTGGCCTCGGTGACTTGGCACCGTAGGTATTCCAACTGGGCCTTGTGTTCTCCCACTAAATGCACTCTTTCTTGGTTCAAAGCCTGCAAAGCTACTAATAACTTCTCCCCTGCGAGAGCCTTATCCTGGATCTCCAGGGCTGACTCCCTTATCTCGACTGCCTGTGCTGCAACGAGCCTGTCCAAAAGCTGGACCTGCTTTTTAAAACACATCAGCCAAACTGCCTTCTCTAAGGACTTCTTGTGTTCCTTTCCCTCTGTCGACTTAGCTGCTGCATCTACCGGACGCCCAGCTTTTAACAGAGTGGTGATCCACTTCTTAGTGATATTCACCTTGCTAAACACGTAATCAGAAATCCTTTCCTCCATCATGGTTCGCTCATCCGAACCATTGTCTACTGTATCGCAACCCTGTTGCCAGTGTCCTGCCGCAGTCGCCATTCTGTAGGGGGTGGTGCGTGAGCCCAGTCAGTTATGCCTCTGACTGCCCGTGAGCGGTTTGAATCGTTCCCACTCCCCTGAGATTCTCGACACCGGACTTAGGTACAGGTAGCGATACAGAAAAGACTCGAGTAGACAGGTGGTTTGGATGTAAGCAAAACTCAGGATTTTATTAAAGAGGAAACATTAATACAGTCTTAAGAGAAATTACCAGTATATAACATTACAGGCAAATACAGGGAATGGGGAATACACGGCACATCGAGGGAAAACAACTATCTTAACAATCCCCTTATCCTTATCCCACCCCCTATACCTAACTAGATTAAGCTATGAGGGGCCAGAATTCATGCTCACCAATCAAAAGGGTTTGTTGGACTCAAAACAGCGGTGGGGTTAGGGGTTCACTCTTGGTGCTCTCTGGAGCCTGCCATTGTCATGTGGTCTCCGGGCGCTGCAAGGGCATTGTCCAGGTTTGAGTACCCCAAAGTTAAAGTCTCTGTTTGCGTACTTTACCTTGCAAGGATGATTCTTCTTCTTCAGCCGACAGCTTGAGTTTGCATGAAGATAGTCGCAGGTTGGCTGAGGCTGAAGGCCCGATGATTCGAAGCCTACCCTCAGTTCATCACCACAGGTGGTCTTCCTCAGTTGGTCTCCCTCAGGTGGTCTTCCCTCCTCCTCTCGTCACGTCCCGCCTCACCTGGCCTGAATTGTCCGTGTCCGCCCGATGCAGCCGGGGCGATTTCCAGATGGAGTGGTAAAAGGCACGGGCAAAGGCCAGGTGGTAAGTGCAGGACGGGGAAAGAGCGGCAGCAACGAGGGTGAGCAGAGGGAGAAGAGAAGAGAAGAGAAGAGAAGAGAGCGATTGAAAACCCTTATATGCGCGCCAAATCAGGTTAGTCCTTTGTCTTAATCTTGGCGGGCTATTTTACATAATGGTAGCAATCCATACTAACTGTTTTTAAATGGCTGGTAATCGCATCTACTGGCCCGATAATTGACTTGTTTTGTCATGAATGTTCCTTGAGGGGCCTGTCCAGCCTCGATGGCTCTTTTAATCTGTTTCCGATTATATATTTAAACTGCTTGATGGCCTTAACTATAGGCTTAACTGAATTTAGATTTGTCTCCAATTCGGTCTAATAAATAATTTGAAGTCCTGTCTGGTTTCAAAATACAAAGGGGTCGATTTTGTCGAACCTGTCGGGAAAAAGGCGGGACTTCCCCTTTCGGGTTTCTGACCCTCCTACTTCGACATCCAGCCAATCCATGTGATTTCCCCTTGATTGACCTTGTTGAGCCCACCCAGCGGGCTCAGCAGGCCAATTAAGGGCCACCCGGCAACTGGTGACGTCACAGACTGCAATTTCATCTGTCAAGATTTCTGACAGATGAAATATCAGTGTTTTACAGCTGTTTGAAGCTGTCAAACACTGACAGTCTGATTTCTATGATGAGTCCTTCTGCGCAGACTCATTTAGAAATCTCAGCAGCACTCAAAGCTGAAGGCTGTCACTTTTCACAGATCGCAGCCGTTCAGCTTTCAGTTCCGGCTGAGTGCTACGCTCCCAACGGCTACAGGAAGAAAGGTTGCTAAGGTAAGTAAAGGTAAGTAAAAGTTCTTTACACACTTTAGACACACCAAACACACTTACCTTTGCACTCATGCACCCACCACTCACCTGAGTGCCGACATCGCGACCCCTCCAACTCATTCAACCCGACGGCCCGCTGCTCTAACCTGGCGTGGTTTGGAGCCGTCGGGAAACCCACACGAAACCCCTCAAAATAGGGATTAGGCTAAAAACTGCCTGTTAACAGGCAGTTAATTGGCACTAATCCCTTCCCGCCTGGTTTCGGCAGGTCCCAGTGCGGGGCACGTACTCGCCACCCCTGAAACTTACGTGGGGCGGGGTTTTGGGCGGGATGGTGTCGGGACCCCCAATGTCGGGATTTTCCCCCCCACACGCCTGAAACCCCGCCTGACGGCTCCCTGAAAATCGACCCAAAAGTCTCTCTACACAGACACTGCAACTTTGGTTTCGATCCACAAGCTGTCTGCATTGCAGAGTCCATTTTAAAATCTCACAGGCTTTCTGCCACGAGGCACGGACACCATCTTGGGTACCCTTTTTGATTTAAAATGTCCACGCAGGGTCCCGTTTATTAATAACAACCTTCGGGGAAATGTAGAAATTTTGCAAATCTTATAGTACCGCATAGTAGACTAAGGTCAGTGCATGTGGAGTCAGGGGACAAGTGGCAGAATGGATAGCAAGCTGGCTACAGAACATAAGTAGGGGTGATGGGTAGGTACTAAGACTGGCAAAATGTAGGCAGTGGTGTTCCACAAGGATCGTGCTAGGGCCACTGTTGTTAACAATTTACAAACAATTTGGACACAGGAATCGGAAGTACAATTTCAAAATTTGAAGACCAACACCAAATTGGAGGGTATAGTTGTAACTGAGGAAAACAGTAACAAAATACAAGAGGTAATTAATAAACTTTCAGAATGGACATGTAATTAGCAAATGAATTTCAATATAGATAAGTGTGAGGTGTTGTATTTTGGTAGGAAGATTAAGGAGGCTAGATACTGCTTGGAGAATAAGGCCAGAATTTTGCGGGGGGGGTTGGTCAGCAGGCAGAATCGGTGGCGGGTCGGGTGGGGAAGTGGTTTTTTTTGACAGCAGGTCAGGAACCCACTGTCACCCCGCCACCTTTCCCAATGTCGGGTCTGTCAGTGCTGAGCAGACCCAACAGGCAGCAGCTGGGGACCCAACTAATCTCATTAGCATTTAGTTGACAGGTGCTTAACAGGCTTTTTAAAACTTAACTTTTCACATTAACTTCATGGTCATGGGAACCACGCTGTTCGGGGACCACGACTGTCAACCTGAGGTGGGAGTTCAGTGGCCATTGCTCCAGCTGATTCATTGACAGCTTCAATTGTACAGTAAAATTTCCCACTTGACAGACGATGACTTTCCTCAGCCACAAGCTGTTTCTCAGTCCATTTCTAGCACAGATTCTGCAGGCTTTCCACTTTCCACTCTCCATCTAGTATCACCTCATTGGAAAAACTCTCTCACCATTGACAGAATGCTTCTGTCAGCTCTACTTCATCTGCCATCTATTCCACCAACATGGGTGCCCTTTATACTGTCTCACCTTGGTCCTCAAAATCCAACTACGATCAACCCGAACACCAGCAGCACCAGGCACACCAGCAGCACCAACAACAACACCAACCTTCTCTGCAATCACCTGATGTTGCACAGGAGACAGGGCATCAGCACCCGAGCACATTACTGCCCGGGAGGCCAGGGATGGCCTCACCATAGCCAGATTTACTTCAGTTGATGCTGTACACCCTGGTTGCTACATGATGTGCCAGGTTGACACCACCCCACACCAGCACCATAAAGCATCCCTACAATGTCCAAGCCATTTTTTCACACTCACCACCATTGCGGGGGGTACCGTTATGTCTCACCATTCACTGCAACTCACTAAGCCACTTCCAAATGTGCACACAAATCTGTTCAAGAATGCAAAGTGTTGAAAATAAAGGTTTCAATGTTTGACAGCACATTTACAGGAACTTTACATGAACATTGGATAAAATAGAAAAGTGCCTACTCTTGTGTGTTGTTACTTGGTATGATTGCACTAGGATGAGTGTGAGTGTGTGGGGTCACTAGTGAAATGGGAATGTGATAATGTAGGTAGCGAGAGAGGGATGGGTGGACATGCAAGGCAAGTTGGTATGAGTAAGGATGTGCAGGGGTAGGGTAGGGAAGGTAGATTAATGGGGATGTGATGAGAGGCACAGAAGGATGAAGGTGAGTGTGGCTTTGTACTAACGTTTCATGATCTAATGAGATTATTGAAAGATTTGCTTCACTGCATCCAGGTCCTCCTGACGACATCCCTGCTTGTGCCCTCCTGCCCAATGAGCAACCAGGCTGTGTTGGAGTCCTGGGGAGGAGTCTTCCCTCCATCGGAAGGGAAGAGGGCCTCCCTGTGTGCTGTGATTTGAGTCATGAGAGAACCTGGGTGCAGCCCTCCACCCCTGTGCAGTGTTTGTCAGTGTTTGCAGCACCTCAAAGCTGTAGAACACTGACAGCACAAAGGTCAAAATAAAGGTGGCCATGGTCCCTTTAAGGAAACCGGTGGCTGATGACACGTCATGAAATGGCATCATCAGACCCACTTCCTCTAATTGGCCTGGGAAACACTTAACAAGCCCCATCAAGGGAAATTAATTACACAGAGCTGGGTGGAGCCAGCAGCAGGGTCGTGACCCGCCAACGACATCGCCTGCCACGGACCCGCCGAGGTAAGTAAAAGCGATGCCTAATTGTTTAAATGGGGTAAAGGGATCTGGGGGTACAGATACACAAATCACTAAAAGTAGTGACGCGGGTTAATAAGGCCATAAGAAAAGAAAACAAAGGCCTGGGGTTCATTTCTAGAGGGATAGAATTGAAAAGCAGAGAAGTTATGTTAAACTTGTATTGAACCTTGGTTAAACCACATTTGGAGTACTGTGCACAGTTCAGTTCTTCACTATAAAAAGGATATAGAGGCACTGGAGAAGGTGCAAAAAAGATTGACTGGGAAAATATCAGAACTGAGAGGTTATACCTATCAGGAAAGGCTGAGCAGACTGGGGCTCTTTTCTCTAGAAAAGAGAAGGCTGAATGGTGAACTAATAGAGTCTTAAAATTATGAAAGGGTTTGATAGGATATAAGTAGAGAAGATGCTTCCACTTGTGGGGGAGAACAGATCTATAAGATAGTCACTAATTCAGGGAATTCAGGAGAGACTTCTTTACCCAGAGAGTGGTGAGAATGTGGAACTCACTACCACAAAGAGTGGTTGAAGCGAACAGCACAGATGCATTTAAGGGGAAGCTAGATAAACACATAAGGGAGAAAGGAATAGAAGGATACGCTGATAGGGTTTGATGAAGAGGGGTGGGAGGAGGCTTGTGTCGAGCACAAATGCTGGCATAGATCAGTGGGGCCAAATGTCCTGTTTCTGCGCTGTAAATTCTATGTAAGCCTGTTCATTTGCTTTGATAGAAATAATGAGGACAAAGCCTTTACTAAATTTTGCATTGCTGCAGGCTTTCTGCTGTCTTCTCCTCAGAGACTTTTCCCTGGCTTGCTAGCAGTTGGACCTTAAAAGATAATCCCAGAAAAGCCAGATAAAATGGCAAAATTCATCACCAGAATTACTCCTCTCTCCAGCTGCTGCCATGAATCATATTTGTATTCAGGTGCTTTACATTAGTAGTGTATTTCTATACAGAAGGACACAACAAATTTACTAACATATTCCAAACTGGGAACTTTTTGTGGCATTCTAGAGCTAAATATTAAACCAACACGTAAAATCATAGAATGATACAGCATATCATGCCAGTGCCGGTTCTTTTCCCTTTCAAGTATTTATCCAATTCTCTTCAGAATGTCACTGTTGTATCTGCTTCCACCGCCCTTTCAGGCTATGTATTCCAGATCACAACAACTCGCTGTGTAAAAAAATGTTTCCTCGTGTCGCCTCTGGTTCTTTTGCCAATCACCTTAAATCTGTGTCCTCTGGTTACCAACCCTTCTGCCACTGGAAAAAGTTTCTCCTTATTTACTCTATCAAAACCATTCATAATTTTGAACATCTCTATCAAATCTCCTCTTAACCTTCTCTGCTCTAAGGAGAACAATCCCACCTTCTCCAGTCTCTCCACATAACTGAAGTTACTCATCCCTGGTACTATTCTAGTAAATCTCTTCTGCACCCTCTCCAAGTCTTTGACATCCTTCCTAAAGTGTGGTGCTCAGAATGCATACGATACTCCAGCTGAAGTCTAACCAATGATTTATAAAGGTTTAGCATAAACTTCCTTGCTTTTGTACTCTGCCTCTAATAATAATGCCAAGGATCCCATATGCTTTTTTAACAGCGTTCTCAGCTGCCACCATCAAAGATTTGTCTACATACACACCCAGGTCTCTCTGTTCCTGCACCCCCTTTAAAATTGTATCATTTAGTCTATATTGCCTCTCCTCATTCTTCCAACCAAAATGTATCACTTCACACTCCTCTGTGTTAAATTTCATCTGCCATGTGTCTGCCCATTTCACCAGTCTGTCTATGTCCTCCTGAAGTCTTTTACTATCCTCCTCATTGTTTACTACATTTCCGAGTTGCATATCATCTGCAAACTTTGAAATTATGCCCTGAATACCCAAGTGCTGGTCATTAATATTTATCAAAAAGAGCAGCGGTTCTAATACTGACCCCTGGGGAACACCACTGTACACTTCCCTCCAGTCTAAAAAGCAACCATTCACCACAACTCTCTGCTTTCTGTCCCTTAGCCAATGTTGTATCCACGCTGTCACTGTCCCTTTAATCCCATAGGCTTTAATTTTGCATGAAATAAATAGTATTTGGGGTCAAATCCAAAACTGTATCCAATCTGAGGTGAATTTCTTCTTTGCTCTTAAAAGTTTTACTGGCTTTTATAACAAGATTCAAGTAATAAGGAACCAAACTAAGCTGCAGTACATGTACCATTTTGGTTAGAGGATAGCAATTGCTGCTGCCAGCACTAGTGAATGAACATTACACGTGTTGCAATGATATTTCTCTGTCTGCTGCTTTCCCTCCAGATGGACAGTTGTAATTTCTGCACGACTCTGTTTTAAGGCCAGATTTCTACCAGTCTGAGTCACCCAAACTTTTTAATCTAGGTTGATAGTTGCAAAAGCATTTACAAGATCTGCTAATTTGGTCATGATTAGGGATGATTCCTGTCTGCATTGGGCTCAATCGGATCACTCATTATACCTACAGCATTTCTACACATGGAGAATTTAGGCCAAGTGAAACAAAATATTTAAACCACACCATCTGTAACACAGAAAAAATAATTGTGGTTACATACAAATTTTATCTCAACTATGTAATAAAAAGCATTTTCCATTGTTTTATCCAAGTACAAATAGTTATATAGCAATAAGCCAATGGCAGTGTCATTAGGTGCTGGTTTGGGGTTTTATAATGCACATCATGAGGTACAATAGTTATCACTGCATTGTTGGGAATAAGTATATTGAACATATTTGCGGAATGTGCTTCTGAAAATGTACGTTTCTGAAACATTATGCTTTGCTGAAATGGTGTACAATCCTGGCCACATGTATATTTTAATACATAAATGAAGGTGGGAGCCACAGTATTTACACCATGCCAACCAGAGAGATATCATTTTGTGGTAACTGGACTCCAAAATAAGGCATAAGTAGCCTGCAAAATGTTTTGCAATCTACATATGTCTCCATGTATGCACGGTTGAACCCATGTTGCATAGTATCTGTAATTATATCTAACTTTTGACACACAGGACTAAGTTATCACTCTTGCATACTCCGGGACTATGGTGCAGGTGATGAAGGGATAGCGGGTGCGATTTTGGTGTACTTACCACCCTGTTTGCATTCGAAAAAGGGCAATGACATCTTAGAAATTTAGACCGTGATTTTCTCGATCGATGCGACTTGGGAGTGGGTCAGCTGGTTTCCGGGTTCCAGTCCCACTCCCAACTTCATCCAGCCCACGGATGTGATTTTACGTCAATTGGCCTTGGTAAGCCCACCTTGCAGGCTTGTCGGCCAATTAAGAGGAAGCTGGTCAGATGACATCATTTGATGACGCGTCATCTGCTGGTTTTCTTAAAGGGACCACGCACAACTTTTCTTTGACAGCTCATTTCTCAGTGTTTGACAGCATTGAGGTGCTGCAAACACTGACAATGACTGTTCACAGGTGAGTTCTTGCACACAGGCTCTCCAGTGACTCCCCCCTTAGGCTAGAACAGATGGCAGCTGCAGGTGAGCTTACAGAAGTGATCTGTCACTGGTGAGAGGGGTTCTCCCAATGAGGTGGGACTACACATACAATTCAAAACTTGTTACCTACAGAAAAGTCTAAATGAAGTAAAAATGAATTTCCCAACATTTTCTTACCTCTGAATCTCACCAGTGCACCATTGGATTCTTCACACCACTTCTGCAGCTGTCATCAATGCAGAAACATTACAACAGACTCACAACACGCCACACGCGTGGTGTCTGGACGTCGGGAAGCCCAAATTAGAAGTGTCAAAATTGAAAAAGAGCTTGTTAACTGCCTGTTAACAGGCAGTTAAGTGGCTATAATCCTGTTCCTGCCGCTAGGTGTCAGGTCCATGTGCAAATCGGGGACCCGACACTTGGGAAGATTGATTGGAGGCGGGTTGACAGTGGGTTTCCTGCCCACTGTCAATCTTTGTGATTTTGCCAGTGATCTCGCTTCCAAACCCGAACCCTGAGTGCCGGCAAAATTTTGGCCAAAGTGTAAATTCCTCCCACCCAGTTATCGTTGATTTTGCAAATCACCTGATTTTCTGCAAGACTTAATTCCTGGTGGCTCAAGCTTCCATTGAAAACAAACGGGGGAGCCTCATGAATATATTTATCTTGGTGTTAAATGACACCAATATGACACCAATGCCATTTTATGAACTTACCGACCAATTAAAGCCACTTCCTGCTCCTGCCACCAACCATGGGTGGTACACATACTGAAGTGGCCATTTCAAGCATGATTTACAGGGATCATCAGCCTCAGCTATTCGCAGGTAAAATTATATCAAACCTTTGGAAACATTTTTGTTGCAGTAGCTTGTATCTTTTTTTTACAACTTAAAGGATTGGAAATTGTATTTTGTTGCTATTGTAGGTTTTGAATGGTTAAGTTGCTTCTTGTTTGGGGTCCTTCTGGTGTTTCCACTCTGGGAGGAGGAAGAAGAGTAGAAGGAAAGAACAAACAAAGCTGCAGCCAGAAGGAGAGCAAATAGATGGAGGCGTAATTGGAGAAATCCTACTGAGATTATAGGCCCAGAACAAAATACCCGAGTTCTCAAATGAACAGTGCATTAGAAGGCTTTGATTCTCCAAGGAGGTAGTAACAGAGTTACATCATATTGTGTAAACAAGACCTGCAGCCAACTACCACAGCATTCCCTGTTGCAGTCAAGGCCACTGCAGGCCTGAACTTCTTTGCCTCTGTCTCCTTCTAGGCTGCCACAGGATATATCAGTACCACCAGTTAATCTACAGTCCATACTTGTATTAAACAGATTGGTAGAGGAAATAAATTAATCGCTTTTCCTGTGGACACCTAGAAGCAGCAGGATAGGGCTCTGACATTCACAGACTAAGGATTCCCACAAGTCTAGGGCACTATTGATCACATCCATATTGCCCTGAGGGCTCCTTCACATGTAAGAGGTGGTGTGTGTGGTCAGCTTTGCCTCTGACTCCTGAGCAGTTCGAATTGCTCCTACTCCCTTGGTTCTAGACTTTGGACTTATCTGGGGGTTGTAATGAAATTGCAACAGACAACTGAGTTGGTGAAAAGAACTTGGATTTTTATTTGAGACAGGAAAATATTATTACTCTAAAAGGGGGAACACTTTGGAATATACGAGGGAGAATGATAACAGACAAAATACTTCACCCCTCTCAATCCCACTATACTAACTAGGTTGGATTCCAGAGGACCAGGGAAATGCTCACCAAATGACTTTTTTGACAGTTGTGGAGGTTCACGATTTTGGGGTTCTCCTAGGTCTGGCGGTTGGGGCCTGCCGTACCCCAGCCGTGGTAGAAGACTTCACCTGTGTTGGGTTTTCAGTCTTCGCGTGTCCGCTGATGTGGTCAGGTGCATATTGGATCTATCGGGTAAGTACCCAATTTCCTTTGGTTAAGTATAGGGTTTAGAGTCTTTTCGTCAAATCTTACCCAGGGGTAAGTCAGAATAGCTTGTAGAGTGGAAACAAACTTGCGAGTCTTCGGTTTCTTCCAGGTTGGTTTCCTGTTGGTCGCGGTGGCCCAATATTACCTAGTTGTTGGTAATATTGTTGGTTGTTTGTTTCTTGGGGCCCTTGGTTGCCGCTATTCCTTTCCGTTCTCCTTCAGTTGCCCTTCCATCGATTGATTGTCCTGAGGCCGATGTGTCTTGATGATGATGGTGAGGAGACTGCATCTCTGTCGTTGTTCCAAAAAAACTGTGACTTCAATTGACTGCAATTGACTGACTGACTGCCTGTGTGTGAAAGCAGGCCTTAATTATACCGTTTCAGGCCTTGCTTATCTGCCCGCCAAATCTTCTCTGGCCCACTGTTAATTTTGGCGGGCTCATTAACTTTAATAGTTTTAAAATTATTTAACGAGTTCCGGGCTGGTCCCATCTACTTTTAATTGACTTAAGTTGGTGTAAACTAGTTTCGGGATGGTTCGTCAAAACCTAAATTACGTTTAATGTCTGTTTAAACTTTGGTCCGATTAGTGAGTTTTGTCTTTTCCTGCTGAGGTCAGGGTCCCTTTTGTTGATCAGTGGCATGTACTATATTATTCATATTCTTGATGGCTCTGTAACTGTCCTTCCATAGGCCTACTGTCATTTATGTGGAATGACTGAGACGGTCCAGAACATTCCCAGACAATCTGGCCTACGCCAATACTCAAAATGTTTGTTTTACAGGGGCCCATACCAACTCCTTTGTCGCAGCCTTCCACAGGCCTAGACATGTCCTTTTAAAATTACCAAAATCCTGGGGTTTTAACTTTAAGCCCCCTTTTGGCCCAATATTCTTTTAGACAGTCCAAAATCTATTCTTTTTCTTGGTTTGGGGAATCTGTAGAATTTTGCGAACCTTACACACACAATAATTCGGCCTTCATAAATTGCAAAGGACTTCCACTCTATTAATGTGTAACTGGTATGTGATGACCAGCAGCACATCATGTAGATCTGTGCCTCCTTTCCTGGCAGCTGCCATGTTGCTTTTATATTGCAGCAGTTGTTTATGCTGCACAGTAAGCTAAAGGCTGGCTCTTGAAGACAAGAGCAATCATCTGCATACTTGGCTTATGATTCCTCTTGGGGACCCATGGTCAGCTGCAGAACTCCACTACAACCAGATCCATGGGTCAATTAGAGATCTCACTGTATTGATTTGTATGTGGGTTCAATGACGACACATTCATGAAAGAGAATGACTTTTTATCTAAAGTATGTTCAACTCAGTTAACAGCATTACAGGAGACACCATCTTAGAGATCCATCTAAAACGAAACTAAAACTAAACTGCTTGTCTCTCACATGCCCTCTGCTGGTCAGGCATAAATAATCAATCAGGCAAATATGCTGGTAAGGCATAAATAATCAAACAGGCAAATAACATCACTATTTGCTGATATCATTACATCTCCCTTTCTTAAAACAAAAGTATTTTACTTTTATCTAACAACATGTTTTCTTTGTATTACTCTGCATTTTAACTGTAACAATTAATGAACTTACATTATCATTATCATTATCAAGGTTTTTTAACCTTGTTTTGTGTGTTCACATGAAATATGTAAATATACTAGAACTTGAAGAAAGAATAAGATAACATTACTTCCTTCTATAACAAGAGTCCTTAAACTTGCTCAATGAGTCTCTCAGGAGGCTTCACGCATCTTGAGGATTTTCTGATTGATTGTCCTTGAATCTGAGTTGTTGCCTCAGATGATGATTTCTCAGCTGTGTGATCAGGTTGTTCAACAGTATCAGTCTTTTGACCTGCTGTGTGACCAGGTTGTACAACAGTATCAGTCTTTTGACCTGCTGTGGCTGGTCCCATGAGAAGATCCCGACGATTTCTTCGCAGAACAGCACCCTCATCTGTCTGAATGGTGTATGATCTTTGTTGAACTTCACTCAGGACAGTTCCCTTCTGAGTCCATATGTTTGTTTTGTCTTTGAACCTTACTTGGTCACCAGTGTGGAGTTCAGGTAGGTTTTGTGTTCCTCTGTCATAGTAGTACTTTTGCTTTTCTTTCTGTTGTTCTTTGAACTTCCTCACTTTCTCCCCCTCTTTTGTTTTCAGGAGGTTCTCAGGGATGGGTAGGTTTGACCTTAGCAGACGTCCCATAAGGAGTTGGGCTGGTGACATACCACACTCGAGCGGCGTTGTGCGGTATACAAGCATGCTCTGGTAGAAGTCAGTTCCACTGTCTTTTGCCTTGTACATCAGTCTTTTCACTGTCTGGACCGATTTTTCCA
This sequence comes from Somniosus microcephalus, assembly GCF_052327205.1. Lineage (NCBI taxonomy): Eukaryota > Metazoa > Chordata > Chondrichthyes > Squaliformes > Somniosidae > Somniosus > Somniosus microcephalus. The sequence goes on from NC_140988.1 coordinate 52,195,989, forward strand.
CTAGTCCATTGGACTGTGGAAAGTGAGGACTTGACGTTGTGTGGACAAAGTCCCACTCTTTGGCAAAGTGTTGGAAACTTGCATTGTAAAACTGGGGTCCGTTGTCTGTGAAGACCTCGCTTGCCACGCCATGTCTGGAGAATATGGCTTTCATACATGTTATCACAGCATCTGCAGTGGTGGTGTACAGTCTACAAACCTCTGGATACAGGGAGTAATAGTCTGTGACTACAAGATAGTCCTTCCCTTGACATACGAATAGGTCAGCGCCTACCTTCTGGTAAGGTCTGTCTGGCGCTGGGTGTGGCTTTAGTGGTTCTACCGGATTGCTTGCTCGATATTTCAGGCATATTGTGCAGTTTGACACCTCATTTGTCACATCTTGGTTGATTCGTGGCCAGTACATCACCTCTCGTGCTCTTTTCTTACACTTTTCGATTCCCAGATGTCCTCCATGGATCCTTTTTAGCATCTCTTTTCTCAGACTCTTTGGGATAACTATTTTACTTCCTTTGTAAATGATGTCTTCGACCACTGATAGTTCCGCCCTGCAGTTCCAGTACTCTGCCATGTCAGGTGAGCAGTCTTGCTTCATGTTGGGCCATCCATCCAAGATGCTTTTCCTCAGTCGTCTCATTGTTTCATCTTTGTTTGTCTCAGTCTTTATGAGCTCCATTTTTGCATCTGCTATGGGCAGTGCACTTGTGATCATGTCTACGTAGGCGTTCACTTTTTCATCCATTTTGGTGTTTGCGGGCTCTCCTGGGTCAACAGCTCTGGACAACGTGTCTGCTGTATACATCAGCTTACCCGGTGTGTACGCAACATTCAGTGTATAGCGTTGCAGCCTGATCATCATTCTTTGTATTCTAAGCGGACAGCTATTTAGTGGCTTTTGGAACAATGCAATCAAGGGCTTATGGTCAGTCTCTACACTGATTGCTTGTCCTGCCACAAACTGGTGAAATCTTTCACAGGCGTATGTGATGCTGAGCAGCTCCTTTTCTATTTGAGCATATCACGTCTCCGTGTCTGTCACTGAGCGCGATGCATATGCAATAGGTTGCCAGTAGTCATATTTTTGCAGAAGAACGGCACCGAGCCCACTCTGTGATGCATCTGATGATATCTTGATGGGTCTCGCTGGGTCATAAAACCTCAGAACAGGTTCCTCTGTGAGCAGTTTCTTTAGATCGCTCCATGACTTCTCATGCTCATGATTCCATTTCCATTCTATGTTCTTTTCAGTTAGTCGTCTCAGTGGCACCATCTTTTCTGAGAGGTTGGATATCAATTTACCCATGTTGTTGATCATTCCATTAAACCGCTGCACGTCCTTTTTACATTGTGGCTTTGGCATATTCTCAATGGCGGACATCTTTCTGGGATATGGTCTGATGCCCTCACTGCTAAGGATATCTCCCACGAATGTCAGTTCTGTCACCCCGAGCTGGCATTTCTCTCTATTCAGCTTCAGGTTTGTTTTCTTTGTTGCTTCCAGCACTTTTTTCAGTCTCTCGTCATGCTCATTTCTCGTGGTTCCCCATACTATGATGTCATCCATTGATGTATCAACTCCCTCCAGGTGTTCATAGATCATATGGATAGTTTTGTGATACACTTCAGGAGCTGAGGCAATGCCAAATGGTAATCTTAGGAATCTGTATCTGCCAAATGGACTGTTGAACGTGCACAGTCTTGAATTTGCCTCGTCCAGTTTCATCTGCCAAAATCCTGATGATGCATCTAACTTGCTGAAATACTTTGCATTTGCAAACTGTGACATGATTTCCTCACGTGTAGGAAGCTTGAAGTGCTCTCTCTTTATTGCTCTGTTTAGATCTCTTGGATCCAGGCAAATTCTGAGCTTTCCATTCTTTTTGTCCACAACGACGAGGGAACTCACCCACTCAGTTGGCTCATCTACCTTCTGAATCACATTCAGGCTTTCCATCCTGTCCAACTCTACCTTCAGTTGCTTTTGAAGAGCAAACAGAACTTTTATGCATGGATGTATGACCGTTGGCATACTTTTATCTACTCTGATCGTGTGTTCTCCTGGAAGGCAGCCTAGACCCTAAAATAGGTCATTGTACTCTTTCATGAGTTCATCATAGACTGTCTCTCCTTCGCTTTCCACAACGAGGACTCTCTTTACCAGGTTCAATCTCTCACAGGCTTTTAAACCTAGTATGGCCTGCACATCCTTTGGCACCACGATTAATGCTAGCGTGTGCTCTCTGTCCTTGTGTGTCACTTTGACAATGCATCGTCCTTTCACTGGTATATCAGTACCTGAGTATCCTGTCACTTTCACTTTTGCTCCATGTATCATTGGCCTGGGTCTAATTTTCTTAAATTCAGTCTCAGATATCACATTAACTTGTGCTCCAGTATCCAATTTAAATGGAATGTGTATGTCATTCACTTTTAGTGTCAACATCCAGTCTCTTTTTTCTTTTTTGTTTTCAGACACAACATCTACATAGAACTCCTCTATCTCGCTTTCATCTACTGCATGGACCTTGCTTTGTTGCGCTTGGTTCTTACAGCAACGGGCATAATGGTTGTTTTTGTTGCAACTATTGCATGTTTTACCATATGCTGGACACTTTTTTGGTGTATGCTGTGTACCGCATCGACTACATGACTTTCGATTGCCCCTTTCATTTTTGTTCGCTGGCCACGCCTCTTTTTCACATTGGCGCTCTTTTTGTTAAACGGTTTGTATCCGTTCTTTCTCACTGCATCCACGTTGCAGCTACTGTCACTGAACAGCTCTTTTGCCTGCGACTTCACAGTCTCTGTAGCCCTACACAGTGCTATGGCTTTTCCCAGGTCTAGATTTTGCTCTCTTAGCAATCTTTCCCTTAGACCATTATCTGGAATACCACACACCAGTCTGTCTTTTATCAGCGAGTCTGTCAGTCCCCCAAATTCACACGATTTGCTTCTGTTTCTCAGTTCAGTCACATACTGATCAATAGTCTCTCCCGTTTTCTGTACACATGTGAAAAATCTGTACCTCTCAAACGTCACGTTACGTTTAGGTATGCAGTAGGCCTCAAGCTGTTCCATTATTTTATCCAACTTCATTTTGTCTCCATCAGCAGCGAATGTGAAGTTATTATACACCTCCAGCGCTTCATCACCCATGACATGTAAGAACACTGACGCTTTCATTTTATCACTTTTCTCGTCAGCTCCGATTGCCGCTAAATACAACTCCAAACGTTGTTTGAACCTCCTCCAATTTTCAGCCACATTACCTGTCAACTGAAGCTTCGCCGGTGGGTGTAAACCTTCCATTTTTCACTTCGTTAGCTATTCTCCAATGGTAAGGAACGATGTTCTCTTTTGGCTTGCTAATATGTGGAGAGCTGATTTAACTTCAGATTTTTCCTCTTCATCTCTTTCAATCACTTCTGACACCATGTATTGATTTGTATGTGGGTTCAATGACGACACATTCATGAAAGAGAATGACTTTTTATCTAAAGTATGTTCAACTCAGTTAACAGCATTACAGGAGACACCATCTTAGAGATCCATCTAAAATGAAACTAAAACTAAACTGCTTGTCTCTCACATGCCCTCTGCTGGTCAGGCATAAATAATCAATCAGGCAAATATGCTGGTAAGGCATAAATAATCAAACAGGCAAATACCATCACTATTTGCTGATATCATTACACTCACCAAGCAGACTGTTGGAGTTCTGATGACTGGACAGGTCTGGTGGCTTTGCAATACAGCCCAGAACAAGTGTCCCTTATGATTGTGGTTTGCTTTATGCTGCATAACTTTGCTCTGCGACAGTGATAACACATGGAGCCACCATTGGAGGAGGTCCTTCAGCATGAGGAGGGTGAAAACACTGATAACATAGACATGACAAAGAAGTGGGAGAGCTCCAACAGTTGTCTGCAGCCAGCTGGATATTACATGTTTCGCTGCATTAATAGTCATGTTCAACATCTGTCCCACTCCTTCCACCCTAAAATCAACAACATCTGCCCAAATAAAAAAATGGATATTCATGTCAACTAACATTGCAGGATCACCAGCTACAACAGGAACACTCTCCACACACAAAGATTTAAAATGGCATTGTGGTTTTACTGGCTTAAAGAAAGGTCAAGATGTTATTTCTTACCCTGGTGTGTGCCTCTAGTGCCTGTCTAAGTTATCTTTTACCTACTCTGGTGTTTCTACAAGGTACGGACCCAGTGCCTTCAACATGGGAGAAGGGAAGTCGTTGTGGTCATTCAAGGACTTATCAGATACATATGGTCCATGACCTCTGGAAGCTCAGGCCTGAGAAAACTCAGCTGCAGACTGCAACAACTCCCTCATCAGTGGTGTGCCAGCTGAAAGTGGGTTAATAAGTGCCCTGGGCAACAGCTTCCAACCCTCACAATGTATGAACCAGTTTATCATAGTGTTTCTGATGACAGGAAGAAACTGAGCGTGGTCATTAAGAAGAAATTGGTGCGAGAATAATAGCAGGTTTTGTGGGTGTGATAGTGAGCAAAAAGGAGGTGTTCTGAAGTCTTTCCAGCTGACTTAAGGACATTGGTGATCTGAGTGAAGTCACTAGCCATTCACCTTTGTAAGAGGGGTAGGGAAGGATTGATACTGCTGAGGCAAAAGTAGGGTCCTATGAGGCTGTACTGAAAGTATGAGAGATGTAAAGGGGAGTCTGCCTTGGCAGGCCTGGTGAGATCATTAAATTCCTCTTTGCAGTTACATGCTGTGCTGCCTTTCACCTTACTCATTCACCAATTTGCCTTGGCACCCACCAACCATCCAAATGGAAAATGACCTCCTTTCCATTCTGCTCCACTAGCCTCTTCATGGCTGTATCAGAAAACCTGAGAGCAGTGCGGGAACTCCTCAGACATCTTCCTGCAGCTCCAGTGTTGCTTCTCTGCTTTGGGCACTGTAAGTGGCTGTGGGCCTTTACTTACCTGCAGCAGCACCAGATTTATTACCTCCTAATCGGTGAGTTGCCAACTGTGACCTTGGTTTTGAACATTTAACTGAAAAATACAGCCCTGTGTTCAATTTTAAAAACATGTTACTTATAGGTTAAAATTACTTTAACATTTTAACGTGCTGGCAGATTGCCTCTCTCACGCAAATTAGGGTCAATCTGGAAATTGGCCCGGGTCCCCCACTGATTCTGTGGGTGGCTGTTGCTTTCACCTTGCTCACCTTCAGTTTCCCACGGGGATGCCGAATTTGACTCTAGTATGAGAATATTCTGGTTGATGTGCTCCTCTGACTTGAGTTGATTCTTTGGCGCATACCTCCATACACATGATTGCCTCCTGCAGCATGACAGCACACTCAGGATCTGGTACCCACTTCAACTTCAGTCCAGATATTCTGCTTTCACGCTATCCTCCTCCAGCTTCCTTGTGCAAGGTGAAGCCCTCCTCCTCCTGTAAGATCATGATATATGCTCTTGATCCAACCTTGCAAATGTGGATGAATCTTTTGTGGAAATACAAAAGGGACAAGATTTTGCTTAATCATGTTTGATTATATACAGGTGCATGATCCTTTATCCGAAACCCTTGGGACCAGCTGTGTTTCGGAATTCGGAATTTTTCGGATTTCAGAATGGATGAAATGGACAAGAGGCGGTGGGTGGGGGGAGTCGGACATCGGGGGTGGGGGGGAGTCGGACATCGGGGGGGGGGGAGTCGGACATCGGGGGGGAGTCGGACATCGGGGGGGAGTCGGACATCGGGGGGGGAGTCGAACATCAGGGGGGGGAGTCGGACATCGGGAGGGGAGTCGGACATTGGGGGGGAGTCGGACATCGGGGGGGACGGACATCGCGGGGGAGTCGGACATCGCGGGGGGAAAGTCGGACATCACGGGGGGGAGTCGGACATCGCGGGGGGGAGTCGGACATCGCGGGGGGGGAAGTCGAACATTGCGGGGGGAAAGTCGGACATCGCGGGGGCGAGTCGGACATCGTGGGGGGGAGTCGGACATCGCGGGGGGAGTCAGACATTGCGGGGGGAAATTCGGACATCGCGGGGGGAGTCGGACATCGCGGGGGGAGTCGGACATCACGGGGGGAGTCGGACATCGTGGGGAGGGAGTCGGACATCATGGGGGGGAGTCAGACATCATGGGGGGGAGTCAGACATCGCAGGGGGGAGTCGGACGTCGCGGGGGGAGTCGGACGTCACGGGGGGGAGTCGGGCATCACGGGGGAAGTCGGGCATCGCGGGGCGAAAGTCGGACATCGCGGGGGGAGTCGGACATCGCGGGGGGAGTCGGACATCGCGGGGGGAGTCGGACATTGCGGGGGGAAAGTCTGACATCGCGGGGGGAGTCGGACATCGCGGGGGGAGTCAGACATCGCGGGGGGGAGTCGGACATTGCGGGGGAGTCGGACATCGCGGGGGGAGTTGGACATCGCGGGGGGAGTCGGACATCGCGGGGAGGGAGTCGGACATCACGGGGGGGAGTCAGACATCACGGGGGGGAGTCGGACATCGCAGGGGGGAGTTGGACGTCGCGGGGGGGAGTCGGACATCGCGGGGGAAGTCGGACATCGCGGGGGTGGGGCAAATCGGACTTCTCGGGGGTGGGGAGGGTAGGGAAGTTTGTTGAGCCTGAGGAAAACACTTCTGCTCCTCCTTGCCCACAAGTAGTGCAATAAAGGCACTTACCTCACGGTTCCAGCCCTTTGCACCTCCTTTTACCTTACGAGATTCCCGGTTTAAACTACAACTACACCACTAGTGATGGATGCAAACCTGGCTAGGTAACCAGATTACTATAAAGAAATAGTTAACAGCAATGTTTCCTCAAAGTTGCACACGGCCACGCAGTAATCTGCAAACTCCCGTGTAAGCTGCTCAAGCTTTTACACTGGAAATACCGAGAGACGCTCTACGAAAAAAATTTCGGTTTTCAGAGGTTTTCAGTTTTCGGAAGTGCGGATAAGGGATAGTCTACCTGTACTAAGCTGAAGGATTATATGGCAATAACACTGAGCATAAAAAATGATTAATTAAGTCTGGTTTGAATTTATGAAAAAGTAACTGAGGATGAACCATGAACAATTACACATGCTTTATAGGATCTGTATCTATTGCAATAGAGTGCAATATCTAAAGTATTCAAGGTACACCTAAAATAATGTGAAGCTTCCCAGAATGAGAGGAGTCAGATGACAGATCCATTCATTGTTTCACCAGCTGGAATATTTGGGAACCCTCGGTTCTGCTTTCTTATCTCGTCATTTCTCTCTAGGCACATCTGAGTCTTTCATGTGAGTCTTTTAATGTTGAACTCCATTTCATGATTTGACCATTCAATGAGTCGTTGATCCTGCAATGATCAAGTTTTCTTACAACCTCTGAAACTTCCTTGACACATTTGGCTATAATGCACCAACTTCTTTTTGCTGGTACATGTGTGGATTTTTAAAAAAATAATCAAGAGCTAAATTTGCAAATATAGGTTGCACTGTTTGCCTGGCCCATTTTCTGCTCTTTCTCATCCATGTGAAGTGGAAAGAATGTCATTTGCATGGGGCTTACTTGCAGAAGTGGTTCATTCAGATTATTTTATGTGAATTTTGATTTTTCAGGTGGTAGTAACACTTTGCACCCACAGGGATAGATCTTGACTTAATGCGATACCAGCAGGACCCTAGAACCTCACCCCGCAACCACCCATCGCACCCCCCCCCCCGCACCCCACCACCATAAATCACCTTAAGGCACCTTCTACATTAAAACCTCTTGTGGGAGATTTTTGTCTTTCCAACCTGGGTCGAGTATCACCAAGGTGGAGCACAGAAAGGATAATCGAGTGGGGAACATCACACACTAGTTACAGAGCTGGCCATTAATTTAAATTGAAGGAAAATTAGCTGGGCTCTGTTAGCAACATACAATGCTCCCCGCCCAATTTTCCTTTTTGTGCTCCACCCAGGCAATATGGACGCCCAGATGGTGAAACAAAAATTGAACCCTATACAAGTGCAAGTTGTTGTTGTAATTGGGAGCGGGTGTGAGCGGGCTGAAGAAGATGGAGTAATAAGCAACATGCACAATCTTTTAGCTGTCTTAAGCAGAAGCAACGCCCTTTATTCACCACAATCGGGTTCGCCAGTTGAACGACTATCATATGCAATGGTTTCCCAGAGGTAGAAACAGATCCAAAAAAAATTGTTTCAAGTGAAAGAATAATTAAGCGTCAAAAGCTCAGCCAAATTTACCATGGGTGAAAGTGATGTCGCAGTTAATGATGTAATAAATCCATAGAAGACAATAGAGCCTGAAAATAGGCCCATGAAAATTCTCATTAACAGAAGTATTCATGAATAATATAAAACACATGTAGATCTACAGTAATCACTGGTTAATTGTACAGTGCCACAGTGTCCAATACTGAGTCATAGATAAAAAATGATTTCCACTGTACTTGATGCTTAAAAGGGTAATTTCCCAGCTTCTTGCTCCTGAGGGGGAGTATTACCTGCCAGTAAACCATCATGTAAGTGGTCGGAAAATCTTGCGCCACGTGTGCCTGAATATCCAATATATGGTTTTGGTGGGTGAAGTTCCTCATTATTAGTGTGTAGTCAGAAAATTGATCTTTGATATTATTTAGAGTCAGCCCTTGGGAACAGTTACTAATTAAATCAATGCAGATGGCGATTAATCATCCTGCATGGTTCTCATTAAAGAAAAGAAAATTCTTTCTGCTGTATGTATTTGTTGCCGGCAACCAAACCTTCAATTTTGGAATTATTGTTGACATAATTAATAGAACTTCTTACAGGGAATGTACCCACAGCCTTGTGCTCAACATATTTGCAAATGCATTGTACGAGCTCACTGAGCTATCCTGTCAGTTATCACAGAGCCACACTTCCCTCTCTTAAAGAAAGACTTGCATTTATATAGCGCCTTTCACATCCACTGGACATCTCAAAGCGCTTTACAGCCAATTAAGTACTGTTGGACTGTAATCGCTGTTCTAATGTAGGAAACACAGCAGCCAATTTGTGCACAGAAAGCTCCCACAAACAGCAATGTGATAATGACCAGATAATGTTTTTGTCATTTTGATTGAGGTGTAAATATTAGCCAGGGCACCAGGGTGAACTCCCCTGCTCTTCTTCACAATAGTGCCTTGGGATCTTTTATGTCCACCTGAGAGAGCAGACAGGGCCTCGGTTTAACATCTCATCTGAAAGACGGCACCTCCCTCAGCACTGCACTGGGAGTGTCAGCCTAGATTTTTGTGCTCAAGTCCCTGGAGTGGGACTTGAACCCACAACTTTCTGACTCAGGTGAGAGTGCTACCAACTGAGCCACAGCTGACACTCTTAGTAGCTTTATTTTAAAATTCTTGTGGAGAAGTCATTATTTTATAGATAGATTATAAATGCTCACTGGTTAACAAGATGTAAAAACAGACTGCCTATTATGAGATCCAAAATCCAAGCAGGTAAAGGAAGGGGAACTAGGCAAAGTAGCCAAAGGGCCGTTTTTAAGGAGCATTTTGAATGTGGGTAGGGATGTAACAAGGCAAAGAGAATTAGGGAGTGGGTTCCAGAGTGTAGAAGCAAGATACATGATGTTTCTGCCATTGATAGCAGAATGTATGAAGAAAGAACGTAGAGTAGACCAGTGTTGGAAGAACAGAGGCTATCACTCATTCACACACTAAGGGTAATTTTCTGATTTTGTCCTTCCAACAAAGAGCCTTGCCTGCTGAGTAGACATGTCACAAATTTAGACACTTGAGGCAAAGTCAAAAAATAAATACTTACTACATCCCTCTAACCCAAATACTGGCCACGATCTTACCTGAAGAGGTGAGTTGAGAGCGGGGCAGCTGACTTGTGGTTTCCGATCCTGCCCCAACGACGCCCGATGCACAGGTGCTATTTTGCATCAATTGGCCTTGTTAAACCTGCCCTGTGGGCATGCCAGTCAGTTAAGAGGAAGCTGGTGTCAGATGACATCAGTTGATGACGCGTCATCTGCTGGTTTTCTTAAAGGGGACAAGCTCATTTTTGTTTGACAGATGATTTTTCAGTGTTTGACAGCATTGAGATGCTGCAAAAACTGCCAATCACTGTACAAAGGTGAGCCCTTGTACCCAGGCTCTCCAGAGACTCTCTCCTTAGGATAAAACAGATGGCAGCTGCAGGTGAGGCTACAGAAGTGATCTGTCACTGGTGAGAGAGGTTCTCCCAATGAGGTGGGACTACACAAACATTTCAAATCTTATTACCTTCTGTAAGGGGTTTTCCTCGAGAGATTTCCCTGAGGTTTCTCTCTCTAGAGGCCTCTCTCTCTTGCACAGTAAAACCTTGAGTGGTTCGACCCACTCGCCCCGTAGATTATGTACTCTGGACTTAGGTGCAGGAACTACAATGTAGAGAAAACTCTTGTAGACCAAGTTTGATGAAACAAAATGAAATTTTATTGCATAAGGAAAAATATCAAATCAAATGCAAGCAGATAAGGGAGTACATGGGAAGGAAAAACACACAAACAAATCATAATGACACAGTACTAACTAAGGCAAATATAGGCATCTTATACTCTACAAAGATCATCATGAAATAAGGAAACACACGGAACATCGAGGGACAACAACTCATGTTAATTGTACCCTTTAATCCACCCCCTTATTAAACCTATCTAGATCTGATTGTGAAGGGCCAGAAACATGCTCACCAATCCCACTAGGAAGTGCAAGGTTTTGAAATTGAGTCTGTGTTTGGTCCTTTCAGGCGTTTCGTCTCCACGTGGATCGTGGAGCCCCTGCAAGCTGCGCCACACCTCTCTCCTGAGGTGGGGGTTGGGGGCGGCTGGACACCGGCGGGCCTGGATGTCGGCAGGGTCGAGGATCGTCGGCTCGACCCTGGTTAGAGGAGCCTTGGACTGGCTCCCATCGCTTCTTCAGTTTCCTTTTTTCTCTGCTCCCGAGCCGGGGTGGCTGGAAGGTTTCTTCTCTTGGGACCTTTATTTTTTTGTCTCTTCTCCCAAGTTGGGTCGCTGGCCTCTCGTTCCGGCAACGGCCGGGGATGGTCGATGATCTCCTGATGTGTTTTCCCGGGGTGGGACGTCGGCTTCGAGACGGCCTTCTCAATGTTGGCTTTCTTCTTCCTCCTGCGAGTGCCTCTTTCTTCTTCTGGCTGTCCGGATTCAAACTCGGCACAAGCTGCAACTGTCTCCAAGCTTGCAACTGTAACCCCCTCCAACTGTAACTCCAGTTATACCTTTTCTTCAGAGGCTTCACTTCCCGCCCAAAATCAGGTTAGTCTTTGTTTTATTTTTGGCGGGCTGGGAGCACAGCGGGGTAGTTATTATATTTTAAAACGTCTTAAACGGCTGGTAAAGGCCCATCTCTGGTCTGGAATTACCTTCATTGTTTTTAATGTCCTGCTGATCTCGTTATCTAGTCCTGGGTGCTGTTCTCATGAATATGAAATTGTCCCCTTTTGTCTGGGTCAACATTTTGATGGCCTCTGTCTCCAGGCCGATCTTGACTGGATCTGCACCTAATCCATATGCATACGTGTGGGTCTGGTTTCGTTCTCTAAGAAACGGCTTCAAGAACTTGCTGTAGGTTGAATCCACAAAGCTGTCTAAGGTTGCACAGGAACCATTTTAAAGTGTCCCAATAAGCTGGTCACACAGTATGGCGGCCATTTTGTATGCCCCTTTTTCTGGGCTTCTTTTAAAACAGTCTTTAAAATCACGGCCTCTTCCGCCATTTGACCCTTATTAATACAAAGTCCAATTTATCGAATCCTACACTCCCCCCTGATGATACTGTAACTTGCTTGAAGTATCATAATTCTGGGTGAGCAAAATTTTCTGACTTTCCACAATCTAACCATCCCCAGTATTTACCTATCTATGACCCCACGACACATGTATTTCCCATTTCAGAAAAATCTAGTGTACATTAAGCATCTATAGATGGCAATATCTTGGAGTTAAACATCTAACAACTTACTTCCAGGTGTGGAGGGGGTCCTTATACCCCTACATCACCTAGTGCATACACATTACCTTTTTAATAACATCACATCTAATAAAACTTCAATAATAAAATAAAGTACATATACAAAAAATTCAAAATGCACATGAATACATATCAAAAATAAAACAGAGGAGGAAGGGAAAATTTTAACTTTATGCGAAGCAGCAAAATCTAAATGGGTGACTCTTCTACCCGCACATAATGCTCCCTCCATTCCCCTCTATTCTCATACTTTTGCGAATGTTTGACCCTTTTACAGTGTACAAACAGTAAATAAACTACAATGACAACCTGACACACTACAAGAATGTGGGAGGCTATCCTAATCCAGGAAGGGACTTCTATATTAGTGAACAGGTCCCACCATGGTGGGGTTACTATATCCAATATGTCTGCCCCTATCTCTAAAGTCTTCTGCTCCAGTGTGTAGAAGTGTTTCTGTGAAACAACAATGGCTTTTAATATCTTGGTGAGGTGTTCAGGGAGAGGGGGAATGATATATCCAAAATGTACAACGAATCACTGCAGATCGGTGAAATTCTCTTTCACAGTGATGTGAACAGTGGAAGGTTCAGGGATGGGGACAATTCGCTCTTGGGCCACTTGAACTTCTGCCCTGGACTTGAAACAAAAGCTGCTGTCACTAACCAGACACGAACCGTGCTGTCCATGTTGGTAGTGGGGCACTGCAGTGGTGACACAGTATGTCCCACCTCCTATATATGCCACCTGCAGGGGCACATGGCCTTGTGCCATTGTCTCCATGGTGCAATTTATAGGCTTCGCGCCAGCAGTTCTGAACCCGCACTGTGGTTTCGAATGAGCATTCAAGTGCTGGGGACACAGGATGATGTGTGCTCCCCGGCTCCGGCACCCCAAGAGGTCGGTACCCATCATTGCATGCTCCCAACGAATGACATAAGGTGGGATCCCCGTGTAGCGAATGTGCACACCCCCTGAATGACTCCAATGTTCTCCACCCTGTATACCGGGGCGGGTTTTGCTGTCTTCCCCATCACCGGCATTCTTACCACTCTACCCATAATGGTGTGATTAGACCGTCCACAGTCCACTGGGACTGGGTAGGCCTCTGAAGCTAGTCTGAGCTGGCACGGACTCAATGTATTCTCAAAAGGGTGGAGGGCTGCGAGGTGCTTGTTGCTGATCCAGGAGGGGACTAAACATTGCTTTAAATCCTCCAGATTACTGCGGCCCTCGCCCAGTAACCACGCCCCGTATAGCACACAAGTTTCGTTCTGCTCAGCCTGATCGGACGCATTCCGATCCTCCCTAATGAGGGCATTTACCGTTCTGGCGTGTTTCTCCAGCTCAGCTATTATCTCTTTTAAGTGTTGTGTCATGGCCTGGTCCTCATGTAACTCAGAACCCACTACCTTATTCTCATCAGTCAGTATCTTTCTTAACTGTGTTTTCAAACCATTGATCTGGGTTTGCAGCTCCACATCATCCAGTGTGTTGATGACGGAAGTTCCTGTATTAAAAGCTGTGAAAATATCATTTACTGCACCCCTTCTTTGTCTCCCTACTCTGTCCAAGACTTCATGTGGTGTGGTGTACAATTTGGCTCTGTCGACATCAGCAAAGTCGAATTTGTAAAACTGTTTAAACATGTTTGTTAACAGGACCTGGTATAATTGCTCCATTTCCCTGGGGCACCACTCTGGCAATCGTACCTCGGTGAGGTTTAAAATCACCGAAGCCACCACGTAGTGGACCCCTTGGTACAGTACCTGACCTGTGGGTACCAATACCAATCCGTTCCCGGGTCCCTTTGTCGTGGTGGGGCACCCTTCCTTGAGGGCTTTAGTTACCGGAATTGTTGGCAGGGGCTTGCGGGGTCGAGTGATGAGCTCCGTGGTGTTTACTGGGATCTGAGAGTATGGGATTCCGCACGCCCGTGTGCTGACGTCCCACCTCATTCCTTGTCCAGCATCCTGCCACTGTCTTTGGAAAAAGATGGAGACGCCTGTGGGGCAAGCGCGTTCTGAACCCCACATACAGATGTAGATCCCCTCATCTGGTTCCCACCATTTGTCCCAACAGACACTCAACCCCCCGTGAGTTCCCATTATTGTCCGCTGGGTGTTATTACCCAATCTCTCCCATTCCACAGTGGGATCCTTCATGGTGCTGCTCAGCTTGCGCAGCCACCACCAGCGGTCCAAAGGTACATGTCCCAAACAGTTCAAACAAATCTTCTTGCCCACGGTGACGCTGATCCTGGGTGCAATGATCCGCACCCTGGGGCACATCAGAGACGTTTCTCTGTATGCAAACCCTGTCTGGCTGGAGTATTCAGTAGAGTTCAACCCCAGCCAGCCTGGCCATCTCCCTTCATGGAAGTAGGCAGCAGTCTCTTCAGCGTCCCGTGAGCCGGTTCCGTCAGTTGCAATGGGGCCTCTATTTCCAGAGCACCCATAGATCGTGGCGTCCTTGGTGCGGCCCCGATAGGCCCAGCTCCATCCGATTATCACGAACGCGACGAGGATCCCTCTCATCTTTACTGGTTCCTGTAATAAATCAAACAATATAGCCAGGCTCCCGAGAGATTCTGGCTTAGGTGACGGCATGATCGGATCTTTCGACCTCGATCCAAAACAACACACATACTGGGCAGATTTAAAACTACTTATACTCTAATCCCCTTAATATTTACACACCTTAAACTTAAACTAAACTTATGTACAGCGCCGCCCGTCCCTGGGCGGCTTGCCTAATCCCTGATTGGACTGCAGCTCGCCGCTCCCTGTGGCGGGGCTGCAGTGACCTGTGGCTCGGGTTCCCCGCAGCCTTTTGCTGTTAATCGGGGACTGTGTTTTTTCATGGATTTCTGAAGTCGGCGTCTACTGGGAGCGGGGAATCGGGCCAAGGTTTTACTGGCTGAGGCGTTCGAGTCGACCTGCGAAAAGGTACTTTGGGCATGGCTCCCTTAGCGAGTGGACCTTTGGGTGGGACCTTAGCTCTCACAGCCCGTGGCTCTTCCACGACTGTAGGCTTCGGCTCCCTTCCCTCAGGCTCCGCACCTTTGGGATTTGGGCAGGCTCCCTTGGCGAGTGGACCTTCGGGTGGGACTTTAGCTCTCACAGCCTGTGCATCTTCCACGACTGTGGGCTTCGGCTCCCTCCCCTCACCTGTCCCTACAGGTGGAGGATCTCTGCCCCCAATTTCTACCTCCCCCACGCTCGAGTCGAGAGCGGGACCTCCGTCCTCCGACTCCACCTCCTCCAGAATCGGGTCGAGGGCCGGACCTTGTTGTTCGGGCCCCTCCTCGTCCGAGTCCCAGGCCATCGGAGAAAGCTCCCCCCAGGTGGGCGGGACCTCTTCTCCTTCCAAGCAGGCTACAACGCCAGCTTGTGTGGTCTGTGACTCATCGCGCGCCTCAGGCTGAGGATCTTTATCTTCAGACCTGGCTTCGGTTGCTGATGCTCTTGCACCTGGCTTAAACAGTTTGCACTGATTGATGTGAAACCATTTACAAGCACTTAGCTGACCCTCTAAACTGCCAGCCCTCGCTGTTAACCTAGCGTTCTCCTCCCTTAAAGCCTGCTCAACTAACTTAGCCTCCCCAACCTGGCACCGCAGGTATTCCTCCATTTTACAGGAGGTCTCGTCCTGTGCGTGTCTTTCTGGGGGACACAGGTCGACAGGCTGCACTGGCTGTAGTCACTTGGGTGCAACGGTCGGAGTCTCGGGAGCGACAGGACCAGTGGTGACGGCTATTTTCCCTTGCGAAATCATCAGAGACCGCATTGTCTCTATGATTGATTCAATCGCAGCGGGATCCATAACTGCACCAGCTCCTTGTGCTGGGGCAGGAGCTATGGCTTGGGTTTGGGCTGGTGCTGGGGCGGCGGTCTGGGCTTATGCTTGGGCTGCGGGAAATCTCCCTTTATTATCCTTCCACGGATTTCTACAGTCCTTGCGCCAATGTCCATCCTTCCCACACCTGTAGCAATTGAGCTTGGCTTGGACAGGGCGATTCCCCTCCTGACACCACTCCTTCTGGCTTGGGGCTGCGGGTTTTGCCTCATGCACCTTTCCCTTCTGGGGAGGTGTTTCCTGACCTCTACAATTCTTGTATGCCACATTAAGCTGATGGAGTACCGTCTCCTCCGTGACACCGGGACTTTGGCGATCAAACCATGACCTGGCTAGGGCCCGTATCTCTGGCAAACTGTTGGTAACCAAACAACAGAGCCAATGAACCCGCTGTTCGTTGCTCATTAGAGCCCATTCAGGCATACCCGGACAGCTGTGTCGATATACTGGCCACAGCCTTTCTGTGAAAACCCGTGGGGGTTCTCCAGATAGCTGTACGGTCCCTTCTACATGGTCGAACGGACTACCGTCGTCCACTCCCATTACTTCTAAAACTTCCTCCCTGAGATCCGCATACCCTTTCCGTCCCCTCGTGCCATCCTCTGAGAGGCACTGAAGGATTGTGCAATCCAAGGAGAAAAGCAACAGTTTCACCTGTTCCTGATCATCACAGTCATTGATGGCTGCTGTTTCCTCTATCTCCCTGAAATGAATCGAGGGATCTCCCTTTACTGTGAGTCGTGCGAGGTGGCTCACCATGGACCTTAATTGCGGGCCAGCGTAGGACACCACGAGCTGGTTCTGGTGGGGTCCGATACTGCCATCGGCAGCGTTGGGACCGAACCTCTGGTGCCGAGCGGGACACATTGGTGCTGGCCCCGGCTTTGCTACCAGTGGTTCTTCCTCACACTCCACCTCGGCTACCTCCTCATTATCCGGCCAAGTCTCACTATAGCTCGGCGGTGCTGAGGGCTCGGTGGCTGGTACCACAATTACCTCAGCTGGAATCGGCTGTTTTGAATCCTTTGAAAAGTCCATGTGGCTGGCTTTCGGGCTGACAAGACACACCATGCCTCTTGCCTTAACCAAGGCCGTTCTTAGGTCCTCTATGGTCTTTTGGCAGGGGCCGTGGTCTGTGCTCTCAAACCTGTGCTCGAGGGCTAGCTTGTAAGCTGCCTTATCCTCCACTACTCTCTCCTCCTGCGCTCTTAGCTGTTGTGCGAGGCGGTCGTTTTTCTCCCGTATCCTCGTTTCATTGATCTTTGCCTCAGTAACCTGGCACTCCAGGTACTCTATCCTAGCCTGATGTTGACTAGCTACCACTTGGCGTTCCTGATTCAACGCGTGAAGCACTGCGATGAGTTTTTCCCCACCCATGGCTTTTTCCTCTATCTCTGCTGCCTGTGTTGTGATCTTGGCTGCCTGTGCTGCAACGACCCGGTCCAAGATCTGGACCTGCTTCTTGTAACACATCAGCCACACTGCCTTTTCCACTGACTTCTTATGCTCTTTGCTCTCTGTCCACCTGATGGCTGCGTTCACCGGACGCCCATCCAGCAAAAGATCGGAAATCAACTGTTTAGTGAGATTTACCTTGCCAAAGACATAATCCGCTATCCTCTCATCCATTGCATTTCGACCATTCAAACTTGGATCTACTACATTGCAATCCTGCTGCCAGAGTCCTGCCGCGGTCGCCATTTTCTGTAAGGGGTTTTCCTTGAGAGATTTCCCTGAGGTTTCTCTCTCTAGAGGCCTCTCTCTCTTGCACAGTAAAATCTTGAGTGGTTCAACCCACTCGCCCCTTAGATTCTATATTCTGGACTTAGGTGCAGGAACTACAATGTAGAGAAAACTCTTGTAGACCAAGTTTGATGAAACAAAATGAAACTTTATTGCATAAGGAAAAATATCAAATCAAATGCAAGCAGATAAGGGAGTACATGGGAGGGAAAAACACACAAACAAATCATAACGACACAGTACAAACTAAGGCAAATACAGGCATCTTATACTCTACAAAGATCATCATGAAATAAGGAAACACACGGAACATTGAGGGACAACAACTCATGTTAATTGTACCCTTTAATCCACCCCCTTATTAAACCTATCTAGATCTGATTGTGAAGGGCCAGAAACATGCTCACCAATCCCACTAGGAAGTGCAAGGTTTTGAAATCGAGTCTGTGTTTGGTCCTTTCAGGCGTTTCGTCTCCACATGGATCATGGAGCCCCTGCGAGCTGCGCCACACCTCTCTCCTGAGGTGGGGGTCGGGGGCGGCTGGACACTGGCGGGCCTGGATGTCGGCGGGGTCGAGGATCGTCGGCTCGACCCTGGTTAGAGGAGCCTTGGGCTGGCTCCCATCGCTTCTTCAGTTTCCCTTTCTCTCTGCTCCCGAGCCAGGGTGGCTGGAAGGTTTCTTCTCTTGGGACCTTTATTTTTTTGTCTCTTCTCCCAAGTTGGGTCGATGGCCTCTCGTTCCGGCAACGGCCCGGGGATGGTCGATGATCTCCCGATGTGTTTCCCCGGGGCGGAACGCCGGCTTCGAGACGGCCTTCTCGATGTTGGCTTTCTTCTTCCTCCTGCGAGTGCCTCTTTCTTCTTCTGGCTGTCCGGATTCAAACTCGACACAAGCTGCAACTGTCTCCAAGCTTGCAACTGTAACCCCCTCCAACTGTAACTCCAGTTATACCTTTTCTTCAGAGGCTTCACTTCCCGCCCAAAATCAGGTCAGTCTTTGTTTTATTTTTGGCGGGCTGGGAGCACAGTGGGGTAGTTATTATATTTTAAAATGTCTTAAACGGCTGGTAAAGGCCCATCTCTGGTCTGGAATTACCTTCATTGTTTTTAATGTCCTGCTGATCTCGTTATCTAGTGCTGGGTGCTGTTCTCATGAATATGAAATTGTCCCCTTTTGTCTGGGTCAACATTTTGATGGCCTCTGTCTCCAGGCCGATCTCGACTGGATCTGCATCTAATCCATATGCATACGTGTGGGTCTGGTTTCATTCTCTCAGAAACGGCTTCCAGAACTTGCTGTAGGTTGAATCCACAAAGCTGTCTGAGGTTGCGCAGGAAACATTTTAAAGTGTCCCAATAAGCTGCTCACATGGTATGGCAGCCACTTTGTATGCCCCTTTTTCTGGGCTTCTTTTAAAACAGTCTTAAAAATCACGGCCTCTTCCGCCATTTGACCCTTATTAATACAAAGACCAATTTTGTGAATCCTACACTACAGAAAAGTCTAAATGCATTAAAAATGATTTTGCCAGCATTTCCTTACCTCTGAAACTCACCAGTGTACCATTGGATCCTTCACATCACTTCTGCAGCTGTCATCAATGAAGAAACATTGCAGTAGACTCACAGCACAGCACACTTATCTTGGCATGGTGTCCGGACGTTGGGAAGCCCGCAGTCTACCTGGCAAAATGGAAAAAGCCTCTTAACTG
Source organism: Somniosus microcephalus (assembly GCF_052327205.1). Taxonomy (NCBI): domain Eukaryota; kingdom Metazoa; phylum Chordata; class Chondrichthyes; order Squaliformes; family Somniosidae; genus Somniosus; species Somniosus microcephalus. The sequence continues at coordinate 52,215,333 of NC_140988.1, forward strand.
CCTGTTAACTACCTGTTAACAAGCAGTTAAGTGGCTATAATCCTCTTCCTGCTGCTAGGAGTCGGGTCCCTGCGCAAATCAGGGATCCGACTCTCGGGAAGATTGATTGGAGGTGGGTTGGAAGCGGGTTCAGTACCTGCTGCCAATCTTTTTGATTTTGCCAGCAGTCCCACCTCCAAACCTGACCCCTGAGTGCCAGCAAAATCGCCCCCACTGTCTGTCTCTCTCACATACACACTGGGGCAGATTTTCCTGTTCCCATGCCTGGGTGTATTGGATCCACTGCACAGTGTAAACAGGAAAATCTGGTGGGGAAATTGCATGCCCATAATGGATTTTCCATCTGCAATCCTTCCCACCACCAATACGGAGAGATTCCTGCCAGCTCAAAACATCAATGCCATTAAGTCCGGGCATGTTATGTAAATGGCAAATTCTGGGACTGAATTTTCCCCAGGTGAGACTTCCGCCGGAGGGGTGCAACTTCCGGTTGATGGCTTGACTCTGCAATGACCCCAACTCATTTTCCTGGGTTGGGGTTGCTTCCGTAGGCAGTGCAGCACCAGAAATGGAAGGGACCACCGTTGAGCAGCAATCAAGGCTATTATATTAAGGCTAATTAATGTATGTGTTGCTACGCTTCCCTGCATATAAACATGGAATTCATGTACAGTACAGATATAGCACTCAGTCTGGTAAACAAGCACTATTTCAGGCTGAGACTATAACCACAGTCAGGTCTCTTGCAATCCTCCCATAATTCAGACCTTAACAAACTATAGTGACCTTTGTGCACAAGGGCAAGTTTACTAGCATTGCTGTCAGTTAAATAATCTTAAGATTAAGAATGTGATTATTGGAAGTAACAGTCTCTGCAATTCATAAAAAATAAAGTTTGCCGTCTCGACTTTTATTCAGTTTCCAAGTTAAGGCAATACGCACTAGAACTTGGCCAGTTATTCATATTCTGCTGTGAGCAATGCTGTGGTACATTTTAAGCATGAAAATGACATAATCTGTCTCCTGAAATCTGTTATCTCCATCAATCCACTATTAGAACTTAACTCAATTTTTACAGAATCAATCCATGAAAATAATGAAAAATATCCCAAAAGCAACAGTGCCAGGATTAAAATAATTTATTTTTCAAGTCCACCCATCGAAATGCCCTGGAAATGCTTCAGTTACTGAGGTTTGAGCAGTACAACCAACTTGTAGTGAGCATAATGAATGTATAAATACATCAATCGAATGTGGTTGTAACATTTCAAAATTCAGCACTACATCCGCTTGAGCACAAGCAGTGAGCACTACAAATTCCAATGTATCACTATGAACAGGCAACAATGGGAATAGGATACTTTGTATGCATGCCAGTAAATCATGCTGGTGACACAATGGGCTGGATTTTAGCACCCAAAAACAGGTGGGTTGGGGTTGGGTCAGAGGTTAAAATTTTAAAAATCACAAACCCAACACCAACCCACCCAATTCTGGGTTAAATGGAGGCAGGCCAAGGGGCAGACAGCCAATCCGCCTCCTGGGAGCAGGTTGGCAATTTTAATATTTTAATAAGGCTGACAACCTCTGACTTAACCTGTTTTACAGGTTTAACCGTGGCCAGCAGAGTTTCCCAAACCTCAGAAAATCTGGCAGCTGAAGGGAGGCAAGGACAGCTTTAGAGAAAAGGTAAGTGTTATGTTCATAAATAACTAGTCGCTTTCATTATGAACAGCTAGCTTGAGCTAGTCACTTTATTCATGCCATGTGGACTTCTGCAGCATCCATCTTGACTACTGCCTTGTGGGTAGCCTAGTGCATCGTGGGTAGTCCACTCGTATATACATACAGCTCCAACATACAGCAACATACAGCTACACCTAGTGTACCATTCTAGAATGACAGGTTACTGATCATTACATCCCCCTTTCTTTGAGGTTAAACAAAATCAATATCAATCAACTTTCAAGAAAAATGATAAAGATGATATCAGCAACAATTTTGTTAGTGCTCTATAAACATAAACATTTTCACAACAGTCAACACATTTTCAAAGCTTTACTTTACACTCAAAGATTAAGTCTATCAGGCTTTTTTACTTCACGTGTGGATCTTCTCAGCACAGGTAAGTCTGATGTGTTTTTGTTAGATAGTTCTGGTGGTGAGTGACAAGATTCAGTTGCGGCATTGTCATCAATTTGCTCTTGGATAGTTTCTTGTGTTTTTAGGAGGGAACGGCGGTTCCTCCTGAGAATCTGTCCTTCCTCAGTTCTAACAGTGTATGACGTTGGTCCTACTTCCTCAAGAACTGTAGCTTTCCTGTTCCATGCATCTGGATCCTCAAGCCTGACAACATCATCCCTTGTCAATGGTTTTAGGGTTTTAGATGACTTGTCATAGTATGATTTCTGTTTCAGCTTTAACAGTTGAAGTCTCTGTCTCAGTTCCTTACTCTGCTTTTCTTTTGCACAGCAGGGTAGCGTGGTGCGCAACTTGCGACCCATTAGGTGTTCAGCAGGTGAAGAACCAGAGTCTAAAGTGGAGGCTCGGTAGCTCAGCAGGGCGAGATAAGGATCAGACTTGCTTTCTGTTGCTTTCTTCAGTAGCTGTTTGAGAACTTGAATACCTTTCTCTGCCTTACCATTCGACTGAGCATACAAAGGACTGGATGTGATGTGCTGAAAGTCATACTGTGCTGCAAACTGTTGCCACTCCTTACAGTTGAAGCACGGACCATTGTCGCTAATGGCAATCCTGGGAATTGCATTTCTGGCGAAGATAGATTTCACATGCATTATGACACTGCTTGCTGTGGTGCTTGAGATCAGTGCCATCTCAGGATAGTTAGAATAGTAGTCAATCACTATTAGATAGTCTTTACCATTCAAATGAAAAAGGTCCATACCAACCTTTTGCCATGGTGCTGTTGGTAAGTCAGCTACTATCATTGGCTCCTTTGTTTGTTTGTTTTGGTGTTTCTGACATGTCTCACATTTGCCTATCATGTTCTCAATGTCCTTATTTATGCCAGGCCAATAAACAGTGTCTCTTGCTCTCCTTTTGCATTTTTCAATTCCGAGGTGTCCCTCATGAATCCTTTTGAGCATGTCTTGACGTAGAGCCTGTGCAATGACTGTTCTGTTCTGTTTTAGTAATAGTCCACTTGCGACACTCAACTCAGACCTGATGTGATAGTACTTTGGACAGGAACCTTTTGGTCAACCATTGTGAATGTTCTCTATTACTGTTTGTAACACTGTATCTTTTATTGTTTCTTCTGCTATTTGCTTTGATTTTGTGTCTGACACGGACAGCACAGCAGTGACCATACTCACATGAACATCCACATCTTCTTCAGTAGAGCTCACATGACTCATTGTGGGTGCTCGGGATAGTGCATCTGCTAACACTATGGCCTAGAAATTCAGTAGCGTTCGCCAGCCGTTAACGCCTTAAGAGGGGTAGATTTCCAGCGCTAGGCACTTAGCGCCCAGGCGCAGTCCGAACTGCGCCTACGCCCAACTTCAGTTGACATCTAGCGCCGGCGCAAAGTGTTTGCGCCCGCTCAGCTGCGCGCGCAGCTTATGACGTCATTTCGTCGTACAACGCTGTTTGTGCGCCCCAAACCGGAAATTCAGTGGCGTCCGCCCAATGTGGGCGTGGCGCTGTTAAGAACTGTGAACTGGAACACAGCAGAGGCCCTGCGGGCCTCGGGGAGCGCTAATTAAAGGGCACTTAGACTGAACTATAAAGGCCAGCCATTTTGCTGCCATGACTTTAGTGCTTTGGTTTTCTGGACAGAGACCAAGGAACAGACCTTACTGATTTGGGACAACATAAGAGAGGTATTTTTGGCTTCTGGCCAGAGCTTGGAAATTAGACTCATTGTGATTTCACTGTTTGCAAGTTTATTATGGGGGCTGCATGGGGTTCCAACCCTCAGTTCCAGCATTATGTGCGAAGGGCTCGCAGACGCTGTGTGAGAGGGCCAGCCATGCCTAGACGCAGAGGGGCCATCAGGCGTCGGCAACGTAGGCCTTACCCACTCAAGGAATACCGGCAGCAGGTGTCCTATCTCACCATGACTGCCGCGCATTGTGTTAAGAGGCTGCGCTTCAGAAGGGAGGTGGTTGCAGAGATCTGCCAGCTGCTTCACAGAGATCTGCGTCCACAGCTGATGTGCAGGACGTCTCTGTCGGTGGAAGTGAAGGTCACGGTGGCTCTGAACTTAAATGCAAGCGGCTCCTTCCAAGCCGCTGCTGGGGACATAGCGAACATCTCCCAGTTCGCCGTGCATCGCTGCATCCGGCAGGTCACCGATGCCCTTTTCGCAAGGAGACACCAATTCATCTCCTTCCCCATGACCCTAGAGAGGCAGGAGCAGCGTGCAGTCGGATTTGCCAGGATCGCCGACTTCCCCATGGTGCAGGGTGCCATTGACTGCACGCATGTGGCTATGCGGGCACCTATCGACAATGCCAAGGATTACCGCAACCGGAAGGGCTACCATTCCCTCAATGTACAGCTGGTGTGTGACCACAGGCAGCGCATCCTAGCTGTCAATGCCCGCTTTCCAGGAAGCAGCCACGATGCATTTATCCTGCGCCAGACTACTGTGGCTGACATGTTCCAGGCACAGCCTCCACCAAGGGGATGGCTTATTGGGGACAAGGGCTACCCTTTGTGTACATGGCTCATGACCCCGCTCCGCATGCCCAGGACCCCTGCGGAGGAGGCATACAACGAAAGCCATCAAGCCACAAGGAACATCATAGAGCAAACGATTGGCGTCCTCAAGCAACGGTTCCGCTGCCTGGATCGTTCCGGCGGATCTCTACAGTATTCGCCGGATAGAGTCTCCCAGTTCATCATCGTTTGCTGCATGCTGCACAACCTGGCTATCCGCAGGACTCAGGCACTGCCACCTCGCGTTGGACCACCACCTCAGGAGGACGAGTAGGAGGACCATGAGGAGGAGGAGGAGGAGGAGGAGTACCAGCCCAGGAGGGAGCCACAAGGTCCAAGGGCCGTCCGCCGGCGGCTTATTGAATGACACTTCTAGGCCCCCTGTCAGGGAATGGCTTGTGGCAATGAACGCACCTGAATGCAGCCGCTCCGCAAGCCCTCAGCCGGTTAACGCAACAACCACTTGAAACATGACACCTGGGCAAGCTGAATAAATAAAAAGCTTTATTTAACAAACTCAGGGCCCTTCCCACATGAAACAGAAAAACAGACAAGACCCCCAAAAAACAGTCAAAAACATATCTCACTCCCACAACCTGGGGAGGAATAACAAAAATTGTCCTTCCAATTGGCCTTCATCCTCAGCCTTACCAAAATAAGCCCCCCCCCTCCAGAACACAAACACCCCCATATAAAAAAACATTTGCCTTCATCTTCGGCCTTACCAAAATAAGCCCCCCCCCTCCAGAACACAAACACCCCCATATAAAAAAAACAGTTGGCAACATACTCTACTTGGTGTGCCGAGAGGGCGAGTCCTTGTGCAGGCTTCTCCGGCCCCTGCCCGACCTGTTGCTCCGCCTCAACCTGGGCCCTGTGGGTGTTGCAAGGCTGGGGGAAGGCTCCTGAGGGGCACAATGCGTGACGGCAGATGCCCTTGGGGGTCGGCCTAGACGAGGTCCGGCCCTGGAGGGGCCGGCTGCTGACTGCTGCAGCTGTGGCTGGCCAGCATCAGTCTCTCCAGCAGCTCGTCGCACCTTGGCTGGGGGAGTGGCAGTGGCAGCTGCAGCAATGGGGGCAAGCTGGCTGATGCCAGGCGCTCGCTGGTCGCCAGAGACACTGGCACTCGGCCGGCCTGGCACTGCAGCAAGCGCAGCAATCTGGTGAAGGCCAGACCGCTGTGTTGCAGCAGGGCGGCGGGTGCCCTGGCGATGCTTCCGTGACACAGCGAGAGTGGCAGAAGTGAGTGCGTGAACTGCCCTGGTCTGTGCCCGCATCAGATCAGCCAGTGTCTGGACGGCACCACTCATGAACTCGCGACTCGCGTCCTGTGCTGCCGCGAGTTGGTCGACACCCCTTGCCTGTGAGTCCCCGAAATTGGCCACACTATGAGCCAGGGACTCAATGGCCTGAGGCAACTGTCCCACAACCCCCATGAACACGTTGTGGCGCCGCTCCGAGGCCGCGGACATTTCATCAAGGAGGCGCACCTCCTGGGCGAGGACCGTCTCCGGACTGGAGGGCGGACTCTCCCTCTGGGGAGAAGGCCGCCGAGCTGCCCGACCCTTCCCGCGTGCCTGGACGCCACTGGGCCCAGCAACTGCCCTCCCCTGCAACACTTCCCCCCTCTGGGGAGAAGGCAGCCGTGCTGCCCGACCCTTCCCGCGTGCCTGGACACCACTGGGCCCAGCAACTGCCCTCCCCTGCAACACTTCCCCCCTCTGGGGAGAAGGCAGCCGTGCTGCCGATCCTTCCCGCGTGCCTGGACGCCACTGGGCCCAGCAACTGCCCTCCCCTGCAACACTTCCCCCCTCTGGGGAGAAGGCAGCCGTGCTGCCCGAACCTTCCCGCGTGCCTGGACGCCACTGGGCCCAGGAGCTACACCCCCCTGCAACACTTCCCCCTGGCTCTCCTCCAGGCAAGACGTGTCCCCTCCATTGCCATCCCCTGGCGCGGATGAGGGTTCCCCCGATGTGCCGCCTTCCTCTTGGTCCTCCTCGTCCTCCTCTTCCGAGGGACTGGCACTCTCAGCTTCAGGGACCTCCTCCTCACCAGCTGAAAGCAGGAAGGCACAAGAGTAGCTTTAGAGTGAGGACAGGGCGTCAGCGAGGGAGGCATGAGTAGTGCCATTATGCGCATTGGTGGGACAGTGGCAAAGGATGTAGATCTGAAGCGGAAGGGGAACCAGAGAGGTCCAAACGGTTATGTCCTTACCATTGGGTCCCAGCACAGGGTCGGCATCTCCAATAGCAACGGGGCCAGTCACCCGGCCACGCACGAGTCGAGCCACGCACTCCTCCAGCTGACTGAGCTGCTGGAACTGGGGACGGCCTCCCCCGGTGACAGTCTGGCTCTTCAAATTCCGCGCCAGCTTGGCCTGCAAGAGAAAGGACGGCCTCTAAGTACAGTGTGGTGCCCTGTTGTTGTGTGCACTGCCTCCCATGGTCGAATAGTTGGCCAGTGTGTTAAGTGCAGAGAGTGCTATTGATGATCATGCCAGTGCCATAGCTGCGGGAGGAGGGCTGGCCATTCGGCCTTTGAGGTCCCTTTGCCCATAATGTGAGGTGCACATGCAAGGATGAGGAGGACACTGGAAAGGGTACTCACCCTGACCAACCGACTGAGGTCGTTGAACTTCTTGCGGCATTGGTCAGCAGTCCTGGGGACATCGCTGTTGGCTGACACCCTCAGGGCGATTTCCCTCCAGGCTCTCCTGTACTGCCTCCTGGGAGCCTTCTTGCCACTGTCCGGGCACAAGATCTCTCTGTTCTTTTCCAACCCCCTAAGCAGCACACTCAAAGCATGCTCTGAGAAGCGCTGCGCTCGTTCACGGGCCTTCTGCATGGCTTCAGGCGCTATTTGGGTCCACCAGCAGTGTTCAGGCCTAGCTGCAGGGCTCCACTATCCAGGGCGTGGCTGCAGACAAAGTCGACCCTTCCCCCTTTAAGAGCTGGCCGGCGTCAGGGTGTCTGCTGTCAATCAAAACATGACCGCACCTGCGCTGCGCCCGGCCTCGGCGTTATCAGTCCGCACCGCCGGCTTAGCGCCTAAAGGTAGGAGTGCAACGCCAGTTTCAGCGCTCGCCCAAACTCCTTGGCCAAAGCTACTGAATTTCGGCGAAGTGGCCTCCACTTTCCGGCGGGCGCTAACTTTAGCGCCCGCCCGACTTTACCGCCCCAAAAGTGGCTATACTGAATTTCTAGGCCTATGTGTTTGCCTGGTGTGTAGATCAGTTCAAAGTCATATCTTTGCAGCTTCATCATGAGTTGTTGTATCCTTGGAGACATCTCATTCAGATTTTTTTTTATGATGACAACCAGTGGGTCTCAACTGTGAAGGTGGGAAGTCCATATATGTAGCCATGGAACTTTTCTAGTCCAACTACCAAGCCTAGACATTCCTTTTCAACCTGGGCGTATCGACTCTCAGAATCGGTCATAAACCTGGAGGCATAGGCAACAGGCTTTCAATCTTCACCCTCTGCTTGTAGCAAGACTGCGCCTAGGCCATCATTTGATGCATCCATTGACACTTTGATTCTCTTTGTTGGGTCAAAGAAGGTGAGTACAGGTGTGGTTGTCAGCACTGTTTTGAGTTTCATCCACTCTTGTTTATGTCTTTCTGTCCATGCGAACTGATTTGTTTTATGTAGCAGGTCTCGCAGACAGGCTGTCTTGGCTGACAAAATAGGAATGAGCTTTCCAATGAAGTTTATCATCCCCATGATGCGTAGCACTCCTTTTTTGTCAGTGGGTCAGGGCAAGTAATGATACTTTTTCATTATCTGGCTCTATTCCTTTACCAGATAGATTATCTCCTAGGAAAGTGACTTCCTGGACGCCAAACTGACACTTGGCTTTGTTGAGCTTTAGTCCATTCCGGTGTATGCTCTGTAGCACTTTAGTCAGTCTCTCATTGTGTTCTTTCAGTGTGGAGCCCCAGATGATGATGTCATCAACATAGACCCGAACTCCTTCCAGACCTTCAATTATGTGTTCCATCGCTCTATGAAAGATTTCAGATGCAGATATTATCCCGAAAGGCATTCTGAGGAAACAATACCTGCCAAATGGTGTGTTGGAGGTATAGTATTTGGTGCACTCTTCATCCAGTTTTAGTTGCCAAAATCCTTGTGAGGCATCGAGCTTTGTGAAGTATCTGGCACCTGACATTTCACTGGTGATTTCTTCTCACTTGGGAATCTGGTAGTGTTCACGTTTTATGTTTGCATTTAAGTCCTTTGGATCCATGCATATTCTTAGATCATTGTTCTTTTTCTTTACGCATACCATGGAGTTAAGCCAGTCTGTTGGCTCTTCGACTTTCCTGATGACTCCTAGTGTGGTCATTCTGTCCAGTTCTTTCTTGAGCCGGTCATGCAGGGGTGCTGGAACTCTCCGTGGAGCATGTACCACTGGCTGAGCATTCTCCTTTAGCTGGATCTTGTAAGTGAATGGTAGAACTCCAAATCCTTTGAACACATCCTGGAAATTACTCACTACAGAATCCACCGAGTCATCTGGTCTGCTTATGGCACAGTTTATACGGTAGACTCTCTTGACCAGTTCTAAGTCCTCACAAGCTTTGTCACCTAGTAGTGAATCAAGTCCTTCAGCCACAACAGAAAACATGAGATGATGCACTTTGTCTTCGACTGTCACTTTAAGTTTGCATACACCTAAGCTATCTATTTTCTGTCCATTATAGTCCTTCAGTAGTACTGACTTTTTCTGTATTTTGGGCTTTTCTTTCATGTTTTTAATGTCACCCATACTGATTAAGTTTGCTTTTGCCCCAATGTCTAGTTTCAATGTAACTAATGCTCCATTTACCTGCAGTGACATTATCCATTTGTCCTCTTTTACTGCATTAACTTTATGTTCAGCATTGTCCATTCCTGAGGGCTGCACATTTTCTGTATCCTTTTTGATATTGTCACATGACACCATTCCTACAGAAAATGTCTCACTTAAACCAGTGTCCTCAATCACATTAACTCGTTGCCCTTTCTTAGTTTTTACTTTTGAAAAGCATTGTTTGGCAAAGTGATTCTTTCCATGACATTTTGTGCACATTTTTTCAAATGCTGGGCATTGTTTTAACTGGTGTTTGTAACCACAGCATTTACAATTAAAAATTCCTTCCTCTGATTGCTTTGCATTTCTGTTCTGCCCACGTTTCTTCCCTTTGTAGGACACAGCACCAACAGCAACACTATCACTTACTACAATCGCATTATTATTATTTTCACTGAAAGTCTTCACGTGCTTTTGAGCTAGCTCACTGGCTTGGCATATTTTCACAGCATTTTCCAATGTTAGTTTGGTTTCTCTCAACAGACGTTCCCTGACCTTTTTATCATGAATACCAAACACAATCTGGTCACGAATCATGGATAATTTCAGTTCAGAGAAATTACATGTCTATGCTTTCAGTTTCAGATCGGTCACAAAGCTATCAAAAGTCTCATTTTGCTGCTGTGTCCGTGAATGGAACAAGTATCTCTCATAGGTCTCATTCTTTTTGGGAGAACAATGGGTATCAAACTTCTTTAACACATCGTCTGTTTTTTTCTTTCCTCCTTTGATTAAATACAAACATATGAAATACCTCTATCGCCTGTGGGCCTGCAACCGTGAGCAGCAATGCTATTTTCCTTGCGCCTGGCTTCGTACCGAATCCGATGGCAGCAATGTAGAGTTCGAATTGTTGTTTGAAAGTCCGCCAATTGCAGTCAACATTCCCCATGAGTTTCAAACCCTCCGGTGGCTTCAAAGTTGCAATGTCGCATTTCACAATATTCAGCAGATTTCACCAATCCTGGTACCATGTTATGTTCATTAATAACTAGTCGTTTTCATTATGAACAGCTAGCTTGAGCTAGTCACTTTATTCATGCCATGCGGACTTGTATAGCATCCATCTTGACTACTGCCTTGTGGGTAGCCTAGTGCATCGTGGGTAGTCCACTCTTATATATATACAGCTCCTACATACAGCAACATACAGCTCCACCTAGTGTACCATTCTAGAATGACAGGTTACTGATCATTACAGTAAGTGCCTTTATAGCCCTGCTTGTGGGCCAGGAGGAGCAGGAGTGCTTCCTCCCACCCCCTAAGCTATGCACCGCCCACCCCCAATTAGACCCTTCCCCAATCAAAGACCCCCTGGGGCTGGGGATCAGACAGCCCCCGGGGTCGGACCCGCCCCCCTGAGATCGGACCTACCTGGTCCTGCGGCCTGCTCTGGAGTCCTCCCCACCTGACTGGAAGCCAAGCCTGTCAATCAGGCTGACTTCCGATGGGAACCTGTCAAGGACAAAAGGCACACGCTGTGGAGTCAAAACTGGGGGAGGTGCGGAGGGGATTTCTTTAATTTCATTCATTATGCCTTCAATTGTCTCATACTAATATCACTTCTATCATTTAGCTATCTTCTGTTTTCCACGTAAGCATTTTAAACTTTATTCTTGCGTGGATATGTGTGCGATTTCCCTCCCCCTTGTTCTGTTCATTTTGAAATGGTCATCTGCAATACTTTCCAGTTCTGACACAGGGTCCACACCTGAAATGTCCCTCTCTAGCATGGGTGAGAACATGATTATTACATATGAGATGCTTTCAGTGTTGCTGTACATGGCACAGTTCTGGGCTATGCCCCATGCTTGTGCCACAGCAGTCACCCAAGCTAGCTTTCACTTTATTTGGAGATTCAAAATGGACCGTGTCTGCAGGGGCATGATGTACAAATCTATGGATAAAGGGATGAAAAGATATACCCAACACTGCCCTCATCCTGATAGCAAACATTGTGTGCAGCTGCATCAAACTGTGTGTAGACCCTTGGTGAGCAACTACCAAGTGTTACTATGTGCTGAGGTTCTATCTGCTCTCGGTGTTGAGCAGGATGGGGGTGGCCGCAGTTGGAGTGTGCCATACCGCCTATCCCTCTTAGAAATGTTTGTAAAAGAAAACCTTTGATCACAAGTTGATCAGAAGTGGTCCATGCAGAATGTTCTCGAGGCCCTCCAGGAAAAGGAGGTGGTGGATCCTGTGAAAAGGTGCCCTGAACAGACTGCCAAAGTCATTTGGCAGAATGCGCCATCATCAGATTTATCGAACAACTATCAAGATGCTGTTCGGCTGGTGGTGAGAAAGTGCCCCCCTCGTCAGATCCTTCCTGGACACCCGGAGCCTCAGTGTCACCGCACACTGTTCGCGAGATGGTTGGGATGAGGAAGAGACCATCAACCACCTCCTTCTGGGATGTGCACTTGCAAAGAAAGTCCAGATAGAGGTGCAGTGGTTTTGTCAAAGTTCATCCCGGGCAGCTTTATAATACAAGACTCTCTGCTCTACTGACTGTTCTTGGGGATATGCACAAAAAATCACCTGCTGCCGGAAGGCCATCAACCTGGTGAAAGACACCTTTTGGTCTGCCTGAAACTTACTTGTCTTGTACTGCAAGGAGCTGTCTGAGAATGAGGGTTGCAGATTGGTACATTCCATGGTCCAGGACAACAGAGTGCTGGGGGACACATTGGCCCAGAAATTCGGGTCCCAACGCGTGAGTACGCATGGGGTACTCATGCGTGGACCCGATGGAAGTGCCGGTTTCTTGCATGCACTGCGCATGTGCGAGAAACCGGCACTTCCGTTCCTCTGAACAAAGGGGTTCAGAGGTCGAACACGTGCGCGCAGTAGTCTGCGCGTGCGCTTGGAACTTATGTTTTTTTACAGATTTTTCCGTGAGGGTAAGTGTTGTGTATTTTGAATGTGTATTAGAATTGTCCCACATGGGATACCGTAGTGGTGATTTGCAATGCACTATGGGAAATGTAGTGCATTGAGTGAAGAAGCACATTGTAAATAAAATGGCCGTTAACTAAACTCTCCACCCCGGAGTCCTACTTAATTGTTATATAGGTAAGGGTATAAAACCCCTTGAGACAAAAAAAACTGGCGACGAGGACGACGGACTTGCGCATCACTTTGCACTGGAATCGGCGATGTTTAAAGTAAGAAGTTCCTGTCTTTTCTTAATGGCGCGTCCGCAGGTTAGTGCTGATGCAATCGCCTCGTAAAGGTGGTGGTTCGTGTGTTACACAAATAAGAAGGGGGAGAGTAATGATACAGTGAAATGAAGTGGAGGAAAAGGACTGTAAAAATAAAAAGAAAGTGGAGGAAAAGGACTGTAAAGGAAAAAAAAAGAAAACAAAATGGCTATGCTAACGGGAGCGTTTGGACCATTTGATGAAACGGCGGAGCAATGGAGTGCTTATACAGAGCGTTTCAGATTTTTCGTGACTGCAAATGGCATTAAAGATGACGTGAAAGTGGCAACGTTCCTCAGTGTGATTGGAGCAAAAACATTTGGCTTGTTACGGAGTTTGATGCACCCGGATAAGCCCAGCGCTAAGACATATGATCAGATTGTGGAAGTTTTGGAAACACATTTCACACCCAAGCCGCTGCTGATTGCCAAGAGGTTCACGTTTCACAAACAAAACCAAGGGGAGGGTGAGTCCATAGCCGAATATGTTGCAGTGCTAAAGAAGCTAACTGAGCATTGTGAGTTTGGTGAAACTCTAAATGACACTGTCCGTGATAGGTTTCTGTGTGGATTAAGATGTAAAGCAACACCGAAGCACTTGCTCACGACTGACAAATTGACGCTTAAATCAGCAGTGGAGCTCGCTGTGTCTATGGAGTTAGCAGCTAAAGATGCACAGCTGTTGGGGGCTGCAACAAGAGTGCACAGGGTAGCAGCTACACCGGATAAGCATGCAAGGGGCACCAGAGAGTGTTACAGATGTGGAAGGTCAGGTCATCAGCCATCTGACTGCTGGTGTAAAGACCTGACCTATCGGAAATGTGAAAAGAAAGGACACACTGAACGTGTGTGTAAAGGGCAAAGCAAACAATCCTACACAGAGACACACAAAAACAAACAAGGAAACACATCTGTTGTGTATGTACCTTTAAGAGAGAACTAATTTTATACTGCAGTACTGGCAGTGACCACACCTGTATATAAAGCCATAGCAGGCTTCTGTACTTCAGTCTTAAGTTTACCCTCTGTTCAGTAAATACCTGTTATTATTGTTCTCCTGCAGTCCATGTATTATTGATACTCGAACACTACACTGGCGACGAGCAGGTTCGAAATCACCTGCAGTACTGCATCGCCTCACGGGGATCTTTCCCTGAAAAGAAGCTTCTTGGAGGTCGAAGTCAGAGCAACAGGCGTCAACCGCGGGCAACTGCCCAAGGATCCATCGGAGATCGGAGAATTGCAGGGGAGGCTGTGGAGAGCTGGGCTTGGCTCCCCAGTCAAGCTGTTCCAGCAAATCGTGCTGGTAGCAGGTAGTGCGCTGACCCTTCCGGACTGCGGCAGGCTCGAGCTCGATCAAGCGGCTCTGCAAAGGAGCCGTGCAGCGTCGTCGGGAGGAAAAGAGAGAGAGAGAGGGTGGAGCGCACAGGGCGCGGTCAGTGCTCAAGAAGCGGGCAAAGTAAAGAAAATAAAATGAGGGGAAGGAAAAGTGAGACGCGCCGAAGCCGCGGGTCGCCGCCATTACCCTGTAGAACGCTAGGAGCAGTGTGGCAGCAAGGGGAAGAAGGAAAAGCACGGGAGGCGCCATTTTATTCCATTGGGGAAGAAGGAAAAGCGTGGGAGGCGCCATTTTTATCCATTGGGGAAGAAGAAAAAGCGCAGGAGGCGCCATTTGAAATCACCCAAGATGCCGAAAAGTGGCAGTATCACTGCTTTCGACAACGAGGTAGAAGACTGGACCACGTATGTGGAAAGAATTGAAGTGTACTGCAAGGCAAATGAGGTGGCCGATGGAAAGAAGGCGTCGGTATTATTAAATTTGATGGGCGCGAGAACGTACGGCCTATTGCGGAATTTAATTACCCCAGCTAAACCAATGGAGGAAAGTTTTGAAGAGATTGTTAATATCTTACAGGAACACCTAAACCCTACACCGCTGCTTATAGCAGACAGATTCAAGTTCCATAAAAGAAACCAGCACAAAGATGAGAGCAATGCTGACTATCTTACGGAACTACGCAAGTTATCGAAGCACTGCCAGTTCGGAGCAGGACTGGCAGACACCTTAAGGGATAAGTTTGTCTGCGGGCTCCAGAGTGAAGGAACCCAGAAACGACTACTTTTGGAAAAGGGCCTGACGCTAGAACAGGCTTTCAGCGTGGCAGTATCCTACGAAGCAGCAGCACAGGGAGCTGCGGAAATACAACAGAAACCACAAGAATACAGCGCTAACGAAATGGCGTATGGAGCAGAAAAGTGCTATCGCTGCGGCAGAACAACCCATGATCAGAAGAACTGCTGGTTTAAGGACAAAGTATGCAGGCAATGTGGGAAAATGGGACAAATAACAAGAGTCTGCAGGTCGGGAAAGAAAACCAACACTAAAAGAACTACTAAGGAAAAGTACAAGTAAGTAAAAAAAATGACATACAGTAGTTCGGAAGATCAGGAGAGTGATAATGACTCCGGGAGCAGGAGACTAAGTTGTCTAAAGTTACACAACGTGATCGCAAAGGAGAATCACCGAACCCTTTGGGTCACCCTCATGATAACAGGGTCCCAAGTAAAGATGGAATTGGACACAGGATCAGCCCTAACTGTCATGAATCGACGAGACTATGAGCGGCTATTCTCACACATACCCTTGAAGGACACGTCCATTGTATTGAAGACATACACGGGGCAAAAAGTCTACCCCAGGGGAAAAATAAGGGTGCCAGTTAAATACAACGGCAAGGAAACACAGAAACTGTATCTATATATACTACAAGATGGAGGACCACCATTATTGGGACGTGAATGGATCCAAAAAATACAATTGGATTGGCATTCCATTCAGGCGCTAACTGTGACTGGCAAAAAGGATGATGACGTCACACCTGGGCGACTGTCAAAAATTCTAACTGACGCGAAAGACGTGTTCCAACAAGGATTTGGGACTCTAAAAGGAGTAACGGCAATGATAAAAATCGAAGATAACGCAAACCCAAAATTTTTTAAGGCCAGGCCGGTACCGTACGCGATCCGCCCAGCCGTTGAAGCAGAGCTGGAGAGTCTGGAGCGTTCGGGTGTGCTGTCCAAGGTGGACTGGAGCGAGTGGGCCACACTCATCGTTCCTGTAATGAAGAAACCATTGAGTAGCACGCCTGGGGAGCCGAAGAAGGTTCGCATCTGTGGGGACTTCAAGGTAACTGTGAACCCAGTCCTGCACACAGTACAGTATCCACTTCCACGGATAGAAGATATTTTCGCCTCACTATCTGGAGGGAAATGCTTTACGAAGATTGATCTGGCCCAAGCGTATCTACAAATGGAGGTGGAAGAAGCATCTAGGAAATACCTCACAATAAACACTCACAAAGGCCTTTACCAGTACAATCGACTGGTATTCGGGGTAGCATCAGCCCCGGCTATTTGGCAGAGGGCAATGGAACAAGTCCTGCAAGGGATCCCGGGGACCCAGTGTTATTTGGACGACATCCTGGTTACGGGCGATAATGACAGTGAACACCTTGCCAACCTGGAGCAGGTGCTCACTAGATTACAAGAATATGGGCTACAAGCCAACTGCCCCAAATGCGAGTTCTTCAGGAGACAAATCTCGTATTGTGGCCACATGATTGATGAGGAAGGGTTGCATAAGTCGCCAGACAAGATCGAGGCTGTAGTCAAGGCTCCAGCACTGGAAAATGTGTCGCAACTGAGGTCGTTTCTCGGGTTGGTGAACTACTACCATAAGTTCTTGCCGAATTTATCTACAATTCTGCAACCACTGAACGCCCTGCTGCAAACTGGAGTAACATGGAAATAGAGTGATGAGTGTAAGCGTGCCTTTCAGAAATGTAAATGCCTAATCACTTCAAAAGAAGTATTGGCCCACTACAATCCAACACTACCGATTCGGTTGGCATGTGATGCGTCTCCCTACGGCATTGGAGCGGTGCTGTCACACAAATTCCTTGACGGTTCAGAGAGGCCAATAGCCTTTGTGTCACGCTCGTTAACCTCAGCCGAGCGTAACTACGCCCAGATTGACAGGGAGGCCCTCAGCCTGGTGTGGGGGGTGAAGAAGTTCAATCACTATCTGCAAGGGCAGAAATTCACCCTACTGACTGATCATCAGCCCCTGGTTTCCATTTATAACACAAAGAAGGGCATTCCGGTGATGATGGCGCAACGGCTGCAAAGATGGTCACTTTTTCTAGGGGCACATCAGTACGACATAGAGTACAAGGGTACGAAACAGCATGGAAACGCTGATGGGCTGTCACGCCTACCGTTGCCTATGGTAGAGGAAGCACCTGCAGTGGACCCTGTTGAGATATTCCATTCGACCATAGTCAAATGTCTACCTGTTACAAACTGAAGTATAGAGAAGGAAACCCGAAATGACCCGACACTCTCTCGGGTCTATGATTTGATGGTGAAGGGATGGCCAGCACATGGCGACTCACTGTTGCCAGCATTCTCGCCAAGGAGAGAACAGCTGTCAGTGTGCCGGGGGACCTAGATGTGTGGATCCCGAGTGGTAATTCCACCCAAGTTGAGAGATAGAGTGCTCAATGAGCTTCATGAGGGTCATCTGGGAGGGGTAAAAATGAAGAGCCTAGCCAGGGTGTTTGTGCGGTGGCCGGGAATCGATAAAGAAATCGAGGATAAGACCAAGAGATGCACAGGATGCCAGAAGGTCCAAAACGCTCCACCACAGGCCCCGCTACACCCATGGGAGTGGCCCTCATCTCCATGGCAACGGGTACACATTGATTTTGCTGGTCCATTTATGGACTCAATGTTTCTAATCGCCGTGGATGCCCATTCAAAATGGCCAGAGGTCATCAAAATGTCCTCCACCACCACGGAGAAAACTATTGCAGTCATACGGACCATCTTCGCCAGGAATAGCTTGCCAGAACAGATTTGCTCCGACAATGGGCCACAGTTTGTGTCCGAGGATTTCTGGAGGTTTCTGAGGAATAATGGGGTGAAACATTACACATCTGCCCCATATCATCCAGCCACAAATGGATTGGCTGAGAGGTTTGTTCAGACCTTTAAAAAGGCAATAAAGGCGATGTATAACGATGACATACCACTACAACACAAGGTGGATAATTTCTTGTTGGCTTACCGGAATGCGACACATGCAGTCACCAACCAAGCTCCAGCCATAATGTTCTTCAACCGAAGGCTAAGATGTCGCCTGGATTTGCTCAAACCAAACATAAGACGAGATGTTGAGGATAAGCAATTCCAGCACATAAATGAGAAGCCAACCAGGAGCTTCAAGATAGGGCAACCAGTCTTGGCCCGCGACTACCGAACAGAAAAATGGCAGCCAGGAACGATATGCACACAGCAGGGACCACTAATGTACACAGTGGACGTTGGAGAGAGCATTGTGAGACGCCATGCTGACCAGATTCTAGAGTCACAGGAACAAGCCAAACCCATACCACGAGCATGTGCACCTGGTAATGAACCCGAAGTACAGATTGCGTCTACCTCAGAAGCAGTGGTATTGGAAGCTGACGAACCAACCAATGACAATGAGCCAGAATCGACTCCGCCGCAAGAATAGGATACTCGAGAAAGGCGCTATCCAGTCAGGATCAGGAACCCTCCTCAAAGAATGAACTTATAAATGATTATTTCAGTTGATGTATATAGTACAGAGAAAATTGTAATTGTAATTAGTTATTATTTAGTTGTTAAATGAATGTTATGTACTGTCTATCTAAAAGGGGAGGAATTGTTGTGTATGTACCTTTAAGAGAGAACTGATTTTATACTGCAGTACCGGCAGTGACCACACCTGTATATAAAGCCATAGCAGGCTTCTGTACTTCAGTCTTAAGTTAACCCTCTGTTCAGTAAATACCTGTTATTATTGTTCTCCTGCAGTCCGTGTATTATTGATACTCGGACACTACAACATCCAACTGGCGTTCTAAAAAGAAAAACCTACACATGGTGAAACAAGAACAGGAAGACAGTGACACAGACTCTGATGGGGAACTGAATCTCCATGTGTTAACGGTGAATGGAGGCTCATCAGGCTATGGAGTCACTGCACTACTAGAGGGAATGCCGGTCAAAATGGAGCTGGATACGGGGGCCGCTGTCTCCTTGATTTCAGAGAAGCTATTCAAATAAAAACTGAACCACCTATCACTGACACTGGCCAAGCTCATCTTAAAGACCTACACTGGGGAAACAGTCCCAATGCTGGGTAAGACGGAGGTCAAGGTGGAGCTTAATGGACAAACCGTGATGCTGCCAGTTTACATGGTCAAGGGTGACTATCCATCCCTGATGGGCAGGCCATGGTTGGAGAAAATTCATCTGGATTGGAAAAAAGTGAATGCGGTGTCAGTCGAAGAGGCGGGGCTAGCGGCAGTGTTGACAAAGCATGCAGCTGTCTTTGACAGAGAATTGGGGAGTATGAAGGGGATTACGGTCAAACTCAAGGTGAAGCCTGACAGCCAGCCACGATTCCTGAAGGCCAGGAACGTTCCCTACGCCCTCAGGCCAAAGGTGGAGGCTGACCTGGAGCGTCTGGTCAAGATAGGGGTCCTGGTGCCGGTTTCGCACAGTGAGTGGGCCACGCCCGTGGTACCAGTGATGAAGAGTGACGGCACAGTTCGCTTATGTGGAGATTTCAAAGTAACAGTGAATCCTGTGCTCTCAGCTGAACAGTACCCCCTCCCCATCATTGAAGATCTTTTCGCGGGTCTAGCAGGCGGTCAGAAGTTTAGCAAGATTGATCTATGCCAAGCCTACTTGCAGATGCATGTAGAAGAGGACTCACAGAAGTACCTCACCATCACCACCCACAAGGGCCTCTACAGGTACTGCCGCCTACCCTTTGGTATAACGTCAGCACCAGCATTGTTTCAGCAGGCTATGGACCAGATCTTAAGCGGCATTCTAGGGGTACAATGTTATCTCGACGATATCCTTGTCACAGGAAAGGACGACAACGAGCATCTGCAAAACCTGACAAAGGCACTAGGAAGACTTGAAAAATATGGCTTACGTGTTCGCAAGGACAAATGTGAATTTTTCAAGCCATCAGTGGAGTACCTAGGCCATGTCATCGACGCGGATGGCCTACACACAGCACAGTCGAAAGTGAAAGCCATTGCCGACGCTCCTGCACCTACAAATCTCGGCCAGCTGCGGTCATTCTTAGGCCTACTGAACTATTACGGAAAGTTTATTCCACAGCTGTCATCACTGTTGAAGCCATTACATGAGTTGCTGTGTCAGGGCAAGGCCTGGGCGTGGATGAAGGAGTGCGAAGCTGCATTCAAGAAAGCCAAAGCAGCTTTGACTGACCCCAGAGTGTTGACGCACTTTGACCCGTCGTTGCAGATTCAGCTGGCCTGTGACGCGTCACCTTATGGCATCGGCGCGGTTGTGTCCCACATCTTTCCCTCAGGCGAAGAGAAGCCGATTGCATTCGCGTCAAGGTCCCTGAGCAAGGCGGAGGTGAAATACCCGCAGATCGAAAAAGAGGCTTTGGGCATCATCTTTGGAATCAAAAAGTTCCATCACTACTTGTTCGGAAGGAAATTCACCTTGCTGACGGATCATCATCCTCTGACATCGATCTTTGGTCCACACACCGCAATACCCTCCCTGGCAGCGTGCAGGATGCAGCGCTGGGCGCTGATGTTAAGCACTCACATTTACAACATCAAATACCGGAGGTCAGCAGCACATGGCAATGGGGACGGATTGTCAAGACTTCCACTGCCTGTGCCCTCTGAAGGCTGTGAGCAGAAGATTTTCTACTTTGACATGGTGAGCATTGCCCCTGTCATGGCCCGGCAGGTCAAGAAAGAGACCAGAGTGGACCCTACGCTATCCAAGGTGCTGGATCGGGTGATGCGAGGAGACGGATCACGGGTGTCAGACGCACCAACTGAGCTCCTACCTTACCCAGGAGATGGAGGAGTTCCTCAAGAGCAATGGAATCCAGCACACGTTCTCCGCGCCTTATCATCCATCCACGAATGGATTGGTGGAGAGATTTGTCAGAACGCTGAAACGCGCATTGAAAGCGGCAAGAGGTGATGCTCCTCTAAAGCAGCGCCTGAATGCTTTCTTGCTGAAATACCGAAACACGCCTCATGCTATGACTGGAGCATCTCCTGCTTACCTACTCATGGGAAGGTAGCTACGGACACGTCTTGACCTGCTGAGGCCAACGTCCACAGAAGCAGTGGTGCACGCCAATCAGCAGGATCAAGTCAGCAGACGAGCTCAGAGGTCCAAAGAACGACACTTTGTGGTGGGGGGCAAAGTCCTCGCGCGTAACTACACTACCCTGGAGCGGTGGGTCCCGGCTATGGTCATTCAAAAGACGGGCCCCGTTTCATACTGAGTCCGCACCGGAGACAACCGAACATGGAGACGACATGTGGACCAGTTACTGCCAAGACAGTCGCCAGAGGTAACCCAAGAAACAGAGGATCAAGGACCTGCTGGGGGCTCCAGCAGGGACTGGTCGTCTGACCCTGAGACGGTGGCACCATCCACTCTTGTGCCATTGAGGGAGGAAGCCACGCCTGCAGGGTCATGGGAGAGCCAGCCAGAGCCTGCTCCTGAGACTAGGCGTTACCCCCAAAGAGAAAGGCAGCCTCCAGAGCACCTTAGTTACAGTTAGTGCTAACCTGTGTGCATGGGGCAGAATAATCCCCAGGGCTAGCAGAATGTAGAGGCAGACTACCCTCTCTTCTAAAGTTATAGTCATTTTCAGTTATTCTGTTTTGTGGACATTCTATCTTAAGGGGGAGGAATATGTTGTGTATTTTGAATGTGTATTAGAATTGTCCCACATGGGATACCATAGTGGTGATTTGCAATGCACTATGGGAAATGTAGTGCATTGAGTGAAGAAGCACATTGTAAATAAAATGGCCGTTAATTAAACTCTCCACCCCGCAGTCCTTCTTAATTGTTATATAGGTAAGGGTATAAAACCCCTTGAGACATAACAGTAAGTCTTTAGATTTTAGAAATGTAAAAAAACAGACGTAAGACCTGCATTTTAAAAGGTAAGTGGTCAATTAATTAAAATTAAAACATTTTTTCCACAGGTTTATTATTTTTAAATATTTTAAAGCAAGGTAAGTTTATTTTTAGCCCCGTTTTTTTATATAATTATTTTTTCAAAAATTTAAATTATTGTTTAAAATAGTTATTTAATGTAATTTATAGTTTATTTAAAAAGTGTGATGATTTTTTAAATTTTATTTGAAGGTTTACTACTATTTTGGGGCCGGAGTATTCATAAGTTTAGACAGATCTTCCTGTCAATCTTATGAATGGGCTTTTCCCTCCTCCGATTGGCTGCCCATGGCTCACGTGATCCCAGGGGACGCATTGCACTAACTACGCCCCTGGGACACGCAAGCACAGCGTGCCGGCAGCTGGGCCAAGGCCCGGAGCGGAATTCCACGGGAGCCCAGAGCTCAACTGCCAGCGCGCAGGGTAAGTGCAGGTCGGGGGCTTGCACCCACAGGAAGTCCCCGACCCGAATTTCTGGGCCAATCATGCTGCAGCTACAACAAAGACAAAATGGAGAATGGGCACAATCTGCACCATTGTATTTGTGTACTGAGAGCCTAAATTTAAATGCATTATACTTTCAGTTTGAATGCTTACAAAGAACAGAATGTTTGGAGACTGTATACCTCTAATGCATATGTAGCACTTGCCAAATGTTTTGGATATAAATAGAAATATTAGTGCCAACACTAATGGTGTACCTCTGTGTTAATACAGCATCCTTTGAAGTGTAATGTTTGAACACAAATGAATGTATTAATGCCAATACTACCTGGAATGATGCACTTCAAAGTGCCCTCTAACTGTGATTATGACCTTACAATATACAGACGGTTTGTGGACTTTTTTAAAATTCGTTCATGGGATGTGGACATCACTGGCAAGGCCAGCATTTATTGCCCATCCCTAGTTGCCCTTGAGAAGGTGGTGGTGAGCTACCTTCTTGAACCGCTGCAGTCCGTGTGGTGAAGGTACTCCCACAGCGCTGTTAGGGAGGGAGCTCCAGGTATGTATATATTTGAGTTGCTTATGAATAAATTCATTTGGGGAAAATCTACTCTTTCCACGGAAGATGACTGCTCTGCGGAGTGTTTCCAGCATTTGCTGTTTTAGTTTTATATTTTATTGCTGTTTTTAGGAGTGTAATATAGTAGCAACATAAGTAGGTAGCTGGCTACAGACATACAGATAGTGAAGCAGCTTATTTATCATTCAGCCTAGATTTGTGGATTATATTTATCAAGAAAGCTATGGCAATCATACCCCCTTTTAGGATATTATGGCTTTGCTGACTTTTCCATTTAGTAGACTGTATTGATGAATAATGTGCACCAGGTTTAAACAAAATAGTTGGACAGTAGGAGGATAAATGCTTTTAAATCTATGGGCGATTTGCAGTGTAATGACAGTCTCTGTCAAATTGAGGAAGATGCCTAAAATCTGTCCAAACTTCTCCATGGTATCACACTGAATTGAACAGATCCATGATCAGCCATATTTGAAACAGGCTCAAGTCCTCATTTCACCTAGTTTTTCCCTGTGTCTGTTCAACTGACATCTTCAGTCAAGTTCCATCAGTTGTCATCTGTGACCTTGCTGTCTTAATACTAAGGCTACTGACACTTGACTAGTCAAAAACTGTTTGTTGTTATTACAGTTTTAAAAATAAAAAAGCAGCAAGGCTTTGCTTTGGGCCTTCTTGATTTCAACATGGAGAACAATGAAGTGCTTGTTAAGAGTGGAGAGCTGTCCCAGTTCCAGCGGTTTGGCAGACTATAGGCACTAGCTGAAACAAATTATAATGAATTATAGGAACCACATCAAAAGATTACAGTTTGGTTCTGTGCTATTCTTTAGGTGCTGCAGGGAGATTGTATAACTTTACACACATACTGATGTAGAACAATAGGAACACAGAAACCCCAACAGCTGCTCGAGTCTGGTTATTTTAGCTTGTTCCAGTTAATGGCAATCTGCCTGAGGTGACTGCTAAAACTTGTACTAAAATAATTTTTATACCTTTTATTGCACCTGAGACAAAAGAGGGAATATATTTTTTGCACATAGCAGCATAAATATAACCTTGAAATACACTGAAGGTGTCAGCTTTGGCACAGTTGGTAGCACTCTCGCCTCTGAGTCAGAAGGTTGTGGGTTCATAGTCCCACTCCAGAGACTTGAGTACATAATTTAGGCTGACACTTCAGTGCAGTACCAAGGCAGTGCTGTATGTTAGAGGTGTTGTCTTTCGCATGAGATGTTAAACTGAGGCCCCGTCTACTCACTCAAGTGGACGTAGAAGATTCCATGGCACATTTCAAAGAAGAGTAGGGGAGTTCTCCCGGTGTCCTGGCCAACATTTATCCCTCAACCAAAATCACTAAAATAGATGGCCCGTATTTTCTGACCCCAACGGGTGTGCACGAGGTGTGTACACACCCGTAGGGGCCTCGCAAGTGCTGGTTTCAGTCATGCAAAGCGCATGCGCTAAAACCCAGCACTTCCGATCTGTCAAGAATCCTCTTGACAGATCCTCTGCCTGCCCAGGAGAAGGGTCTCCGCGGGCAGAGAGTTCTGCTTTCTGCAGAACCTCCGCCCACTGAAAACCTTTAAAAATCTTACACCTGGTAAAAGCAGGCATAAGGCCTGCTTTTACCACCAAAAGAGTTTCAAAAAGTAAAAAAATATTTATAATTTAAAAATACTTTTAAAAAAGGTAAGTTTATTATTAGCCCCGTAAAAAACTTTAATTATCTTTTCAAAAAAATTAATTTTTGTTTAAAATATTTAATTTAATGTAATTTTAACTAATTTTAAATACGTGATTTAAAAAATATATATTTAATGTTTTAGTGTTTTTTGAGTGATCCCCATTCATACTTTTGACAGCTCTATCCGGAGAGACCTGTCAAAAGTGTGAAGGGGGATTCCCTTCTTCCATTCGTTACCTATGGCCCACATGATCCCAGGGACGCTTGCGAACTGCCTGCGCCCCTGGAATACCTGGGCCTCTGCGCGTGCGCACCAGGAGAGGCCCAGGCCATTATCTCATGGATATTTGTGGGACCTACCTGTGCACAAATTGGCTGCCACATTTCCTACATTACAACAGTGACTATACTTCAAAGTAATTCATTGGCTATATAAACGCAAGCTATTCTCTCGCTTCTTAAAAACAAAGGGGGCAAAAACCTATAGCCCCCAAAAATGGATGCGGGACCATGATGCGCGATTAACCCGGGCCCGTTGCTTCCAATGCAGGCAGCATGCCAATTTCGTGCTGCCTGCTAATTTGCATGATTGCTGCATGCAGCCAGTGCTAACTACGCTGTTGAGTGGTTGCACGCCTCAGCAGGGGCCCAAGATTGTGGGAGGCTAACACCGCTTAAAGGGGAGGTGCATTCTGACTGGAGCAGGTGCTGGAACTGTTTGTGGAAGAGAGTCTGAGCAGGAAGAAGAGTGAATTATTGCGCAACAGGGGAGAGAGGTTCTCTGGCGCTGCATTGGATGCTTGGTGGAGGAGGTGAAGAGGAAGAGAGAGGCCCTGTATCTGCAGGGGGCCAGGAGGCCCTCCAGAAAAACCCTGCGAAGGCAGTGGGAGCAGATAGCCATGGCGGTCAATGCCAGGAGTCAAGCCCTGAGGACCTGGGTGCAGTGATGCAAAAAAGTTCAATGACCTCACACGAGTGATCAAGGTCAGTGAGTTCATCTTCAAATGCCATATCCCACCAACTACACCACTAGCTTCACACACTGCTCAATGCACCACACCCCTTCACTCACCTATCAACAATCTCTAGCAACCACGACTCATAACAAACATTCATAGCTTCACCTCACCCTCACACACTTAGCACTGCTGTAAGCTCACACCCACATCTCACAGCTGGCACACACTGCCAGCTATTTAACCATGACAGGCACAACACATTGCACCACACTCACTGACACACTTCATCCAAACAGATTGCACCACACTCACTGACACATTTCACCCAAACACATTGCACCACACTCACTGACACACTTCACCCAAACACACTGCACCACACTCATTGACACACTTCACCCAAACACATTGCACCACACTCACTGACACACTCACTGACACACTTCCCTCTCTCTTGCAGGACAAGTTGGCACATAACTGGAGGCAGCAGGAGCTAACCGGCGAGGGACCAGCACAGCAGCATGTCCTTACCGCGATGGAGGAGACAGTGGTCGCCATCATTGGAGTGGCCATCGCTGAGGCCGTGGCCAGTGGCGGGGCTGAAACCATCGAAGATGACGGTATCCTCATACCTAATCCTCCTTCTCACATCCCACTTCCCCCTCATCTCACAATCTCTTCTGATTTACAAGCTGCAGATGGTGTAAGCATGCACCTCTTGCTCCCCCCCTCCCCTCAACCACTCCTCTCACCACAACCTTACCCTTGTGCCTTTCTCCTTTCAGATATCCAAGAAATGCAACCTGGCCAGGCAGTGGTGGAAGAGAAACAGGTGGACGAGCAGAAAGGCACTGATGCAGAAGAAACACAGTCACTAGATTTCAAACTCGCAGCCACCAGCTCAGATACTTATACTGCAAGTAATTTAGAGGATAGCATAAACGCAGGATCTGCATGTGGTGAGACACTGGGCACAAGTGGCCTACAGCCAGAGCAAGGGACAAGGGTAGCGCAGGTGCCAGCTTGCCGGAAGGCGAGGTCGCACACGGGTTCTTCTGCAGGGGACTCAAATGAGCATTTCAATGGGGTAGGCTACAGAAGAAGGCTGATTGGTATGCACAATGAAATGCTTGGTGCATTGGCAGGCCTGCCAGAAAGCCTGCGTACAATGTCAAGAAGCATGGAGGAGTCCAGCACCAATTTGGCACAGGGCTTTGCACAGAGTTTGGAGCCCGTCCTTTCCAGCATGGAAGTGGTGGCCAACTCCATCAGCAAACTTTGCAGACCCAACCACGATACAGCGTCTGATGGCCGATGCCTCAGCTTCCATTGCAGCACAAGCAGAAGCCACCCAACATCTGGGTGCTGCAGTGGAAGCTCAGACTTCTGTCATGCAAGGTCAGCCTACTGCCCTGCAAACTTAGACTGCTCTCATGTAAGCTCAGCTTTCTGCCATGCAAGCTCAGACTGCTGCCATCATGGCTACAGATACCAGTGTTCAAAGGGGCTTGCAGGGGATCACTGCAGCCAGCAATCTGTCCTCCAACAGATTACCGGAATTGCTGAGGCGCCGCCCCAGGCAAGTGGCAGTGGTCCTGTGGAGCATGAACCTGCTGTCCTCTCTCAGGATGATAGCATTCATACTCCCACCACTGCCACTCCGCCAGTGCCCTTGCTGTTGCCTGTCAACCAGTCAGCACAGACTGCTGCCACCCATGCCGAGATGGTGCAGTCTGAAATCAGGCCTTCTAGGCCCAGAGCTGCTCGAGGTTGTCCTCCAAGGCCATCTGCAGTCTCCCCCACTGAAAGTCAGCAGCCTTCCATCAGCCATGGTGCAGCCACTGGGGTAGCGCTGCGTAGGAGCACTAGGACAGACAAAGGCACTGAAGACAGGCATTAAGGGAATGCACAAGGGGGACTAGTTTACATTTGTATGCAATATGGCATGATTTGATTTATAAATTTGGTTTGAAGTGTTTATTTTGTGTTGGCTCTTATTTTTGCATTGTGGCCAAGCGGACACTACGGTGGTCAGTAAGAGAGGGAAGGTAAGGTGTGGGACTGTGGTTGAAAGGGGAATTGGGGCTGCATTTAGTGGTATCGCAGTCGGATGAGTCTTTACTGATAGCCTGGCCAGAAAGGGGCTGTCTGGGTTCTCTCCTCCCTTCCTCCTCCTGCTCCTTAGCAGGGGCTGTGCCCTCATGATGGCAAGGTTGTACAGCATGCAGCAGACCTCCACGAATCTTGACATGCACTCTGTTGAGTACTGCAGGGCTCCTTCAGAGCAGTCCATGCAGCATGGTGTGCTCTGTCACATTTCGAGTGGCAGCATGGCTTTCATTGTATGCATGCTGCCCACATGTGTGTGAGCTGTGCACCGGAGTCATGAGTCATGTCATCAAAGGACAGCCCTTGTTGCCCAGTAGCCGCCCTCTGGTTTGTCGTGGTGGCTCAAATGCAGATGGCACAGTGGACTGCCGCAGAATGAAGACATCATGACTGCTGCCAGGATACCGGGCATTGACCTGCATGATACGCTGCGTATGGTCGCACACCAGCGGGACGTTGAGGGAGTCGAATCCCTTTCGGTTGCGGTACATCTCAGTGTTGACATGCGGCACCCGCAAAGCGATGTGCAAGCAGTCAATGGAACCCTGCACCATGGGGAAGCCTGCAATCCTCGCAAAACTGCATGCTCGTTCCGCCTGCTGCTCTCTTGCCAGAGAGAATGAAATGTATTCAGCTCTCTTGGAATACAGAGACTCAGTGATCTCCCTTATGCAAAAATGGACGGCAAACTGGGAGATGTTACAAATACTTCTTGCTCCAGCCTGGAAGGAGCCTGACACATAAAAGTTCATGGCCACAGTCACCTTCACAGCCACTGGCAATGCGATCCTTGCCCTGCTCTGAGGTTGCAGTTGTGGCTGCAGCAGGTGGCAGATTTAGTGAGGACATTCTTACTGAAGCGTAGCTGTCTCACACACTGTTCCTCACTGAGGTTCAGCTTGGTGAATTGTTCTCTAAACACCCTGGGTGTATATGGCCTCCTGCTGAAACCCCTCTCCCTCTCCTTCTCCCTCTGCCAGTAGCTTGTCCTGATCTGTGTTGCCTCTGCTCATTCTCCCGGTCACGCTGTATTCCAACGGGAGTGCCTACTACTGCACCCGTGTCTGGAAGAAAGTAGTTTGCGCAGAATCCTTGAAGTCAGGACAAAGTCCTTCAGCACATGCCACACCACTCCCTGTAGACTTTAGCAAATTTAAAGAAATCTA
Source organism: Somniosus microcephalus (assembly GCF_052327205.1). Taxonomy (NCBI): domain Eukaryota; kingdom Metazoa; phylum Chordata; class Chondrichthyes; order Squaliformes; family Somniosidae; genus Somniosus; species Somniosus microcephalus. The sequence continues at coordinate 52,244,094 of NC_140988.1, forward strand.
GAAACCACCAAACACTTCTACAAACTCAGCAACAGCCAGTAGAAATCAATCAGCAACTAACCTGTAAGTAGTTGATGATCCCTTTAAATAGCACTGGTGGGGGGTCCTTCCTGCTGTTGTTCAACTGTGTGTGTTTAAGAGAGGGTGTTAGCTGGAGCGTTGAGCTCCAAAATGGCAGCGATGGCATCAAATCAGCGTTGCACACTGATTGACGTCACAATCTGCCTTTGCTGTATACTTCTGGCCGACGCTCCCTTGTGTGCTAATGCCCTCACCAAGGTGCCATCCGGCACAGCTCGCACCATAAGTGTGCATGCATGCCGCAGACACCATTTTGGAACCCAAACGGCACTCGTAGCACCCAAACAACAGGCGCTAGGGAGCCAGATTTTGTGGCCAAAATGTGGTAAGAACTGGTGAATACTCGATCACTTGACTGTAAGGATCAAGTGCACAATACTTCCCCATCATATGCCGCCATGACAGTTAAAGACATGGTTATATAGAATTACATAGACCTTACAGCACAGAAATCGGCCATTTGGCCCAACAGGTCTGTGCTGGTGTTTATGCTCCACACGAACCTCCTGCCACCTTACTTCATCTAAGCCTATCTGCATATCCTTCTATTCCTTTCTCCCTTATGTATATATCAAGGTTCCCCTTAAAGGCATTATTTTATGTCTGCCAATAACTTAATGTAAAACAGCCAACAGCCAACAAGTGGCAAAAGAGAAGAGGACAAAAGACAATAAGAAAAAACAATTCTTTCTCCTGCAAAGCCACATCTCAGTTACCACTTTAGGTATAATTACTGCAAGCTACTATTTACCGTGGTAAATTAAACATAATGGCCCTGAGTTTGCGGTCAGAGGCTTCGGCCCCGATTTTTGGCTTGTGTGGGAAATGGTCGGGTTTCCCCGAATGTGGGGTTTCTGACACACATAAAAAAGTGTCAGCCAGCTCCACGCAATTTTCCCTCAAGTGGCCCATTAATTCCCAGCATGTGGGAAGCCTTGCTAATTGTCCAATTCGAGTCAGAAATCCCCACAGTATGATGTCATCATTCGTGGTGCTTTCAAAGTGTCCAGCAAGCTTCTCCACCTCTGCAGGCTTCTCAACCACTCTTGCTCAATGGCAGAGGAGCCTGCACCAGCTGCTGCCAGCGGCAGAGGCCGAGCTGCCTTCAAATTCGACGAGGCTTCACTGCAGGCATTATTGGATGGGGTTAGGGCCCACAGGGAGGTCCTCTTCCCTAGGTCAGGGAGGAAGAGGCCTCCCACTGAGACCAATGCTGCATGGATGCAGGTGTCAGCAGATGCCAACTCGCTGGGAGTCACCAGAAGAACCTTGGCATTACATCTCTAACTCCTTCCTTAACTCCCCCACAGTACCATCCAGAGCCCCCGTCCTCACGGTGGAGGAGGAAGAGGCTGTGCAGCCAGACTCCTCAGAGGAAGCTTCAACCTCTGAGGGCGCAGCGTCAGCAGAAGTAAGCGCACCCAGCACCAGTGCAGACACTCACACCTCGGGGGAACCTTCGGGACATAGAGTAGTGTTGTCACCTGGTGTTTCACAGCTCACAAATGAGCCTCAGCAGATTCTGGAGACAGGGACAGAAGTGGAGAGTCCTCGTCGGAGGGTGCAGGACTCTGGCCAGCTCAGCTCAGCTGCGCTGCATGTCGACCCTCTGCCTCTGGGACCACCCGCAAGAGAAGAGGTGATGGATCTCCATGCACAGATGCAGGAGTCTCTGGCAGGTTTTGTCTCCAGGGTCGCTGCGAGTGTGGAGCGAATGGAGGAGTCCATAGCGACCATGAGCAGAGCCTTTGTGGAGTCATTGGCGCATGAATGCATCACCATGGAAAGGTTGGCATCCTCCCTGGAGGAGATAACTCGCCAGGGTACGGAAAACATGGTGAGTGCTCATAAGAGAATGACATCTCTTGAGCAGCGTTGGCCATCTATTGAACAGAGAAATCAGACCTTCATGGAAGTCCTTCTGAGTAGGACTGCCAGTGCAGAAACGGGTCCCCATGGCCCCCTCAAGCGCAGCAAGGTGCTCTCAAGCCACTTCCAAGCACTGGCCCCTTCTGGCCTGTGCAGCTTCAGGTGAGTGAGCAGCAGCCTGGTGCTCATCCTGCTGTTCCTGGTTCTGCTGCTGCCGCCTCTGCTGTTGGAGATCCTCTAATGGCAAGAAGGGAAGGAAAAAAAGGCGTCTCATGCTTCTCGTAGATGCCTCCGCTGAGGGAGCGCTGAGTGAGGGTGGCGAGAGGGGCTTCCCAGGAGAACGCATTGGAGAAGTGTGTGAGGCTCCAACCTTCCACAGCTGTGCCCAAGCCTTGAAGAAGTAGCCCCAAACCTGCAACAACAAGGTCCTTCAACATACAAATGTTGTCCCTTTAAATCGCAGTTTTCCCTGACCTGCAGCTGACAGCTAGCAAGCCGGCAAGCTTCATGCCAGGTTTCATCAGCGGGGTTCCCCGCAGGTGTGTTTTGCATGGGGAACCCCTGAAAGTCGCAAGGGCACCCTAAAATCGGCTTAAACAAGGTGATAATTGATCATTACTGGTCCGACAGCCAGTCCCGCCAGCGGCGGGCAGGACTGAAGCGGGTCGGAGAGAAACGGCGGTCCGAAAGTTGGATGGGGCGGGGAATCAGGCGGGGGGGGGAGGTCGCGACCAACTTTTTCGGTGATTTTCGGCCCCCGGCCGCATGAAAAGCCGCCCGACGGCTGCCAGAAAATTGACCCCTTCCTGTGGGGAAATGCCTCCGATCCGCAAATAAAATCCGCGCCTACCTGGTGGCCCGGGAGTTACGGAGACTCGTGGTCCTGGGGCTCTCCAGGCACCCATGGGAAGAGGCCCACATATCCCAGGGATGCAGGCGGTTCGCAAGCACCACTGGGATCACGTGGGCTGGCGCAACAAATGACAGAAGGGAATCCCCATTCATTCTCATAGGGATTCCATATGTGTGGAAACCCCATAAGCATGAATGGGAATGCTGCAAAAAATACATGTACACAGCAAATACATTTTTAAAAATCACATATTTAAAATGAATTAAAATGGCATTTAATTAAATATTTAAAACAAAAAATTTATTTTTTGAAAAATATATTTACATGTTTTAAAGGGGCTAAAAAATAAACTTACCTGATTTAACAAGTTTTTAAATGAATAAATTATTGATAAAATTTTATTTTTCTGTTTTGTTAAACTCTTACACTAGTAAAAGCAGGCCTTACCAGGCCTTACCAGGCGTAAGAATTTCACGGAAATTCGCTGGGCGGAAGTTGGGCAAATAGCCCCACTCTCCGCCCGCTGATGCCCTTTTCCTGGGGATGCGGAGGATCTGTCAAGAAGATCGCAAGTTCCAGGTTTTAATGCATGTGCAGCGCATGCTTAAACCCGGAACTTGCGCGGCCCTTATGGGTGCGTACACACCTCGTACGCACCCATAGGGGACGCAATTTACGGCCCAATGCTGATGCGTTACCATAAAATGTCCCAGAATTTCCTCGCATTGGTGGGTTTGCAACAGGGAGGCTTAACACCTTCCAATGCTGCTAATTTGCTGCAATTTCCTTCTAGAGTCCTCCTTAGCCATGTAAGGCAGCCTGGAGGCCAGAAAACCTCCCTCCACCGGCATACTGGTGCTGGGAGAGAGGGAAGGAGGAGCAAGCTGCAAAAAGGCTGCTGCCAGTTACATATGAATAAACAAAATTGATGGGCAGGAAAAGCCGGTACACCAAGCCTGCCCTACACCGCATGCTGGCTTGAGCAACAAGTCTAGACACTTTCCCCCTCGCCGCCACCCCAATCAACGCCCGCCATGCGAGAGGGAAAATATTCTGGAGAATTCCTCACCGACCCTCTCAGGAGAGCACATGGACCAGGTATTATCTATGAAGACACTTACCTTGTATATGATGCGATCTCTGCCCCAGTCAAGAACCGGTCCAGCTCCCTTTTGAAGCCATGCAGAGAGTCAGCACACACTGCACCACATTGCAGAGGCTCACTACTCTCTGGGAAAAGAAGAACCGCCTAACATCCAGTCTATTCCTACACTTGCGAAGTTTAAACTCATGTCCACTGGTCCTCCCCAATTTGTTAAACTGGAAATAATCTATCAACCGGCATGATAACTAGCCCATTAATTAGTTAATAGACCTCTATCAAGTCACCTCTAAGTCAATGCTGCTGTAATGTAAATTGACCAAAGTTCTTAAGCCTATCTAAGTAGCGGAGGCTCTTTAACCTAGGAATCATTCTCATAGCGCTCCTCTGTACAAATTCCAAGGCCACTATATCACCCACCACATGGAGGGTCCAGAACATAGGAACAGGAGTAGGCCATTTAGCCCCTCAAGCTTGTTCCTCCACTCAGTGAAACCATGGCTGATTTGTGACCTAACTCCATATACCTGCCTTTGGCCCATATCCCTTAATACCTTTGGTTAACAAAAATCTATCAATCTCAGATTTAAAATTAACAATTGATCTAGCATCAATTGCCATTTGCGGAAGAGAGTTCAATCAGGGGAAAATCCCTCTGGTTGGTCAGAACATGATGGAGGCGGGACTGAGACTCGGCAAGCAGCAGTCCCGCCTCCAACACATCTCCATTCATAAAATCCAGCCCTTAGTAGCTGTTGTGCCTTTCTCCCTTTCAAACATTACATTGAACTCGATTATATTATGATCTCTGTTAGATAAATATTCATGCACCGTTAGACTGTTAACTAAACCTGGCTCATTACTCATTTCTAAATCTTATATGGTCTTCCCCCTTGTTGGTTCTAGGACATAATGGTTGCAGAAAACTATCCTGAACACACTCAAGAAATTCACTACCTTTCTCACATGAGCTGCTCTGTTTATCTCCATTAAAGCCACTCTACCTTTGCTTGTCTAACCTTTGCATTTATACATTCTACCTCTTCCCAGCTGCTACCGAGGGCCAATACACAACTCCTACTGCAGTCTTAAATTAATTTCTATTTCTTAATTCTACCCATAAAGTCTCCACTGCCAGCTTGTCTCTCATTATATCCTCTCTTTTTATTGAAGCGAGTTCATTCTTAATCACTAAGGCCACTCCTCCCCCTCTACTATTTTCCCTATCTTTCCTGTAGACCTTATAACCTGGTATATTTAGTTCCCAGACCTGACCGTCTTGCAGCTCTGGAGGCGATTTTGCCAGCCCTGGGGAGGTGGGTTTGAAGGCGGGACTGCCGGGAAAATGGCAGAATCTGGGGGCGGGTACCCATCCTGCCCCCAACCCATCTCCGTGCCACCTTCCCAGGAGGCGGGAACCCGACCCGCGCTGGGTCCCATCTCCTCGAGGCAGGAAGGGAATCAGTGCCAATTAACTGCATGTTAACAGGTAGTTAACAGGCAGTTTTTTGGAAAATCCCCATTTTGAGCCCTGAAGTATGGGCTTCCCGACGGCTCCGAATCTCGCCAGGGTCAGCGAGGCGGGCCGTTGGTCGGCGGGGGTCAGAGGGGTCAAGATGTCCCGTGTGCAACTGAGTGATGAGTGCATGTGTGCAGAGGTAAGTGTGTGAGGTGTGTGTAAAGGGGGAAAAATTCAATTGCTTTGCGCCTCCCGTTAGCGCCCTAAGAGGGTGCCAATGGTATTATGTCCGTGTGTAATTGAGACACGGACTGCAGGAGCTGGTTATAACAGGTCTTTACTGAGTGGAGACAAACTGGAACTACTATGCAAAAGTTACTACACAGGCTTATATACCGGGGTGGTCACTACTGGTACTGCAGTATACAGGGGCTGCAGAATATAGTTCCTTCTGCAAAGTACATACACTACAATTCCTCCCCTTTTAGGTAAACAGTACATAACATTCGATTAATAATTAAATAACATATTTACAATTACAGTTGCTAGATACATTAGCTGTAGTTAAGCAATTATAAGTTCAGTCTTTGAGGAGGCTTCCTGATTCTGTCTGGATAACGCCTCTTTGGGGTATCAGGTTCTTCTGGCAAAGTTGATTCGGGATCAACGTCATTGTTGGGTTCGTCTGCTTCCAATATTCCCGATTCTGAGGTAGATGCAATTGGTACTTCGGTTTCATCACCAGGTGTATCGGATCGTGGTGTGGAATTGACGTTTTCCAGTGACTCTAGAATCTGGTCAGCATGGCATCTTACAATGCTCTCTCCAACGTCCACGGTATACATTAGAGGTCCTTGCCGTGTACAGATCGTTCCTGGCTGCCATTTCTCTGTGCGGTAGTCCCGGGCCAAAACTGGTTGACCTATCTTAAAACTCCTGGTCGGCCTTTCATTCATATTCTGAAACTGCCTGTTCTCCATATCTCTTCTGATGTTTGGCTTAACCAAATCCAAGCAGCATTGTAGTCTTCGATTGAAGAACATCATGGCTGGACTTTGGTTGGTAACCGCATGTGTCGCATTCCGGTAGGCAAACAAGAAGTTATCCACCTTGTGTTGTAGGGGTATGTCTTCATTACACATTGCCTTGATAGTCTTCTTGAATGTTTGAACGAACCTCTCAGCCAATCCATTGGTGGCTGGATGATATGGGGCAGATGTGTAAGAACCTTCGGAACTCTTCAGACACAAACTGTGGTCCATTGTCGGAGCAAATCTGTTCAGGCAGCCCATTTCTGGTGAATATGGTTCGTAAGACTGTGATAGATTTTTCTCTGGTGGTTGAGGACATTATTATTACCTCTGGCCACTTTGAATGTGCATCCACTGCAATTAAAAACATCAAGTCCATAAATGGACCAGCAAAATCAATGTGCACCCTTTGCCATGGAGATGAGGGCCACTCCCATGGATGTAGAGGGGCTTGTGGTGGGGCGTTTTGGACCTTCTGGCATCCTGTACAGCTCTTGGTCATCTCTTCGATTTCTCTATCAATTCCCGGCCACCACACAAACGCTCTGGCTAAGTTCTTCATTTTTACCCCTCCCAGATGACCCTCATGAAGCTCATTGAGCACTCTATCCTTCAATTTGGGTGCAATTACTACTCTGGATCCACACATCAAGGTTCCTCTGCACACTGACAGCTGTTCTCTTCTCGGCGAGAATGCTGGCAACAGTGGTTCGCCATGTGCTGGCCATCCCTTCACCGTTAAATCATAGACCCAGGAGAGTGTCGGGTCATTTCGTGTTTCCTTTTCTATGTTTGCATTCATCACAGGTAGACATTCGACTATGGTCGAGTGGAATATCTCCACTGGATCCACTGCAGGTGCTTCTTCCACCGTCGGCAACATTAGGCGCGACAATCCATCAGCATTCCCATGCTGTTTAGTTCCTTTGTACTCGATGTCATATTGGTGTGCCTCTATGCCTCTAGGAAAAGGGACCACCTCTGTAGCCGTTGTGCTGTCATTATCGGGATGCCCTTCTGAGGGTTGAAAATGGAGACAAGAGGTTGATGATCAGTTAGTAGAGTAAATTTCTGACCGTGCAGGTAGTGATTGAACTTCTTCACCCCCCACACCAGGCTGAGGGCCTCTCTGTCAATCTGGGCGTAGCTACGCTCGGCTGAAGTTAACGAACGTGATGCAAAAGCTATCGGCCTCTCTGAACCATCAAGGAATTTATGTGACAGTACCGCTCCAATGCCGTAGGGAGACGCATCACACGCCAGTCTTATCGGTAGTGATGGGTTGTAGTGAGCCAATACTTCTCTTGAAGTGATTAGGTCTTTACTCTTCTGAAAGGCCCGCTTACATTCATCGCTCCATTTCCATGCTACTCCAGTTTGTAGTAGGGCATTCAGTGGGTGCAGAATTGTGGACAAAGTCGGCAAAAACTTATGGTAGTAATTCACCAATCCGAGGAATGACCTCAGTTGCGACACATTTTCAGGCGCAGGAGCCTTAACTACCGCTTCAATTTTGTCAGGGGACTTATGTAACCCCTCTTCATCAATCACGTGGCCACAATACGATATCTGTTTCTTAAAAAACTCGCACTTGGGGCGGTTGGCTCGTAGCCCATGTTCTCTTAGTCTAGTGAGCACCTGCTCTAGGTTGGCAAGGTGTTCACTGTCATCTTCACCTGTCACTAGGATGTCGTCCAAGTAACACTGAGTCCCCAGAATCCCTTGCAGGACTTGTTCCATCGCTCTTTGCCATATCGCCGGAGCTGATGCTACTCCGAACACCAGTCGATTATACTGGTAAAGACCTTTGTGAGTGTTTATCGTGAGATACTTCCTAGAGGATTCTTCAACCTCCATCTGCAAATATGCTTGTGCTAGGTCAATTTTTGTAAAACGCTTCCCTCCAGATAGTGAGGCGAAAATATCTTCTATCCTCGGGAGAGGATATTGTACTGTGTGAAGGACTGGGTTCACTGTCACCTTGAAGTCCCCACAGATGCAAACCTTCCTTGGCTCCTCAGACTTATTGTTTAATGTTTTCTTCATGACAGGAACGATGGGTGTCGCCCACTCACTCCAGTCTACCTTAGATAACACGCCTGCATTCTCCAGATTCTCCAGCTCTGCCTCGACGGCTGGGCGAATTGCATATTGTACCGGTCTTGCTTTGAAAAACTTGGGAATTGCATTCTCTTCTATTTTTATCGAGGCGGTTACGCCTTTAAGAGTTCCCAGTTCTTGTTGAAATACCTCTTTGGCGTTAGCTAAGATTTTTGACAATCGTCCAGGTGTGACGTCGTCATCCTTTTTACCAGCCACCGTCAGTGCCTGAATGGAGTGCCAGTCTAAACTTATCTTTCTGGCCCATTCACATCCCAATAACGGTGGTCCACCATCCTGCAGTATGTACAGATACAATTTCTGTATTTCCTTGCCGTTGTATTCGACAGGCACCCTTATTTTTCCTCTGGGGTATACTTTTTGCCCCGTATACGTCTTCAAGACAATGGATGTCTCTTTCAAGGGTATGTGTGAGAATAGCCGCTCATAATCTCATCGATTCATGACGGTCAGGGCTGATCCTGTATCCAATTCCATTTTGACTTGGGACCCTGCTATCGTGAGGGTGACCCAAATGGTTTGGTGATCCTCTTTTGTGATTACGTTGTGAAGTTTGAGACAGCTTAGTCTCTTGTTCCCGGATTCACTATCGCTCATCTGGTCTTCGGAACTACTGTCCATCATCTTTTGTACTTTCCTGTACTGTTCCTTAGTAGCCTTTTTGTTGTCATTAGTCTTCTTCCCAGACCTGCAAACTCATGCAATGTGTCCCATCTTTCCGCATTGCCTGCATATTTTGTCCTTGGACCAGCAGTCCTTCTGGTCATGGGTTGTTCTGCCGCAGCGATAACATTTTTCAATTCCCCGTGTATTTCGTGGGTGCCGTATTCCTGTGGCTTTTGCTGTATTTCCGCAGCTCCCCTTGCTGCTGCTTTGTACGATACTGCCATGCTGAAAGCCTTATCTAGCGTCAGCTCTTTCTCTGAGAGTAACCTCTTCTGGGTTCCTTCACTCAGGAGTCCACAGACAAATTTGTCCCGTAGGGTATCTGCCAGTCCTGCTCCGAACTGGCAGTGCTTTGATAGCTTGCACAGTTCCGTAAGGTAATCAGCATTGCTCTCATCTTTATGCTGATTTCTCCTGTGGAATTTAAATCTTTCTGCTATCAGCAGCGGTGTAGGATTTAGGTGTTCCTGTAGGATATCAACAATTTCGTTAAAACGCTTCGCCATCGGTTTGGCTGGAGTAATCAGGTTCCGCAATAGGCCGTACGTTCTTGCGCCCATTAAGTTTAGTAGTACCGATGCCTTTTTCTCATCGGCTACTTCGTTTGCCTCGCAATATACTTCGACTCTTTCCACATACGTGGTCCAGTCTTCTATTGCATTATCGAAGGCAGTGATATTGCCAGTCTTCAGCATCTTGGAAATCTAAGATGGCGCCTCCCACGCTTTGCCTTCTTCCCCGATTTAACAAAATGGCGCCTCCCGTGCTTTCCATCTTCTCCACTGCTGCTAGCGCTGTTGCTGGCGTTTTATGCCTTGATGGCGACGCCCTATGGTCTTCGCGCACTTCCCCCCGCTCTGCTGCTAACGCCGCTCTCTGCGGTTCCCGTGGCAAATGGCAGCTCCTCGCGGCTTTCTGCGCTTCTAATTTCTTTTATTTCCCCGTCATCGGAGCAACCCTGCAGGACACTTTCCTCCCTCTTCTCGGGTCTGTACGCTGCCCGGCTTCGTAGCACCGGCCGTGCCCTGTTTGCTCCACCCTCTCTCTCTCTCTCCTCTTCCCGACAACGCTGCTCGGCCCCGTTGAAAAGCCACCCGATCGAGCTCTAGCCCGCCGCAGCCCAGGAAGGATCAGTGTACTACCTGCCACCAGCCCGATTAGCTGGAACACCATCGACAGGATAACCAAGCCCCGCTCTCGACAGCCTCTCCTGCAAATCTTTCACTCCGATGAATCAGAGGCGGTTGCCCCCACGGTCGATGCCCGTTTCTTCTGATCGTTTTATTATTTTTTTTCTTTCTCTCTTCTGGCCTCGGCCTCTGACAACTTCGCTTCAGGGATGGATCCCCATGAGGTGGTGCAGACTGTAGGTAAGTTCGGATCTGCTCGTCGCCAGTATTATGTCCGTGTGTAATTGAGACACGGACTGCAGGAGTTGGTTATAACAGGTCTTTACTGAGTGGAGACAAACTGGAACTACTATGCAAAAGTTACTACACAGGCTTATATACAGGGGTGGTCACTACTGGTACTGCAGTATACAGGGGCTGCAGAATATAGTTCCTTCTGCAAAGTACATACACTACAAATGGGGCGTAAAGCAACTAGTGCCCGGGCGCGTTGCTGCCAACGCCTCCCGTGAAATTCAGCGGGAGGTTAGCGGCGGCGGTAACCGTTAGCACCCCGTGGCACTGCGCCGCTGGCGATGACATCATCGCCATGCACAGTGCCCCGAGGACAGATTGTCAGTGTTTGACAGCTTCACAGAGCTCTCAAATGCTGACATTTCACCTGTCAAAAGTTCTTGACAGATGAAATGTCACTCGCTGACGTCACCTGTAACCGACTTTCCCTTAACTGGCCTGCCAACCCGCTGGGCGAGCTTAACAAGGTCAATCAAGGGAAAATAGCGTGGGTTGGCCACAAGTCGATGGAGGCGGGACTAAAACCCGACAAGTGTTAGTCCCGCCTCCAAAAGCTCCCCATTGACAAAATCCAGCCCCATGTCTCAGTAATGGCTACCATGTCATACCCTCTGAGCTGAATTTGCACCTGCAATTCATTCAATTTGTTCCTTATACTCCGTGCATTTGTATAAAAAATGCTTATTTGGGATGCACACCCTAACCTGTCCTTCGACTCAAATATTTTACTCACAAATTTCTTATTTCTCTCTCTTGGTTTAATTACTTTATATCTTTTAGTTTTCTTACATTGCAGCAGTGGCTACACTTCAAAAGTACTTCATTGGCTGTAAAGCACTTTTGGACGTCCGGTGGTTGTGAAAGGCGCTATATAAATGCAAGTCTTTCTTTTCTATTTACCTGTAGTGCTTAAAGCACAATATCTGACTAATACTCTATTCTCTTCCCTTTCTTTTGTTTTAGAACTATTATTTATACTATCTTTTCCACCTCAGCCCTCCCCAACATTTATTAGTTTAAAGTCCTTGTGACCGCCCTATTTATCCTTTCTGCTAGGACCCTGGTCCCAGCCCAGTTCAGATGGAGCCCTCCCAATGGTACAGTTCCTTCCTGTCCCAGTACTGGTGCCAGTGTCCTATGAAATAGAACCCCTCTTTCCCACATCATTCCTTCATCCATGTGTTCACCTCTCTAATCTGCTTATCCCTATGCCAATTTGTACGTGGCTCAGGTAATAATCCAGAGATTACAATCCTTTACATCCTGTTCTTTAATTTAGCTCCGAACACCTGGTACTCGCTAAACAAGACTGCTTGCCTACTCTTTCCTATGTTGTTGGTCCCAACATGGACCACAATGACTGGAACCTTCCTTCTCTTTCCAATATTATTTCAAGCTGATTTTAGATGTCCCTCACCCTGGCCCAGGTAGGCAATAAACCATGTGGGACTCTCGACCCTGCTTACAAAGGATGCTATCTGTCCCCCTAATTTTTAAATCCCCTACAACTACCACGTTACACTTCCTCTCCTCCTCCTCCTCCTACTCCTCCCCGCTTTGGACAGGCCCTTACTCCAAGGTGCCATGGTCAGTATTGAATCCATTGATTCTTAAGGTATGATGTTTTCCAATAACTAGACGGAGGCTGTAAATTAACAATCAACAGGTGTTTACTGGAGGAGGGTAGTCTAAAGACTAACAGTACAGAGGCATGCTCAAGGCTTATATACATGTGTGGTCACTTCCGGTACTACAGTATACAGGAGCAGTAAAAGTAGTTCTCTCTTAAAGGTACATACACTACAGTCAGCATTCTGGCTGTGCTTCCGACAGTCTTTATCCTTATACTCACAGCTAGCAAGTACATTGCGCCTGTTGGATAGGATCAGTTTCTGCGGATTCTCGTTCTCTATCTCATCTGGGTTCCCCTTACTCTGTATACTATCGGTCACACCAACCACATTCTGATCCTGCACCTCTCTACGAGGTGTGACCAAGGTCTGGAGTAAACTGTGCAGGTACTCCTTCCCCTCCCTTATGTGTCGGAGTGTCTCCAACTCGCACTCCAGCTCAATGACTCTGAGCCAGAGAGATTTGAGACTGAGACATCTCCTGTAGACATGTTCGCTTGGGACAGTCTCGCTGTCCACAAACACCCACATTCCGCAGTCCAGACACAAAACCTGCTCTGCCATATCTTAGTCTAGATTATTTATATCTACTTTTTAGTCTGTTGTAAGTTTTTTTTTACGCATTAACTGGCACTAAGCACTAAAACACTGGACAACATTTTAAATACTTACTGCCTCAAGCTTACACAAACCACTACAAGTATTGGCGACAAAAAGCAGTACCTCCTTCCCCCTCTGCACCGAATTCCCACTCTCGCCAAATTCCCAACTTTTACATTCTGTTTACAATGCACTCCATTTATGACAACTCTGTATGACTATGTGCATCAGTAGATACTGTTTTCTATTATACACCCCTTCCTGCTCACAGTAATTACCCCCTGTTCAGGCAATCACTTACAGCTGATTGACTGTTAACTGCCACTGAAAGACAGTTTCTATTAACTGTTGACTATTTTGCAGTTTCTTTTACTGATTTAAAGTTCTAAGTTAAATTCTAAATGTAAAACTAAATTTCAGTTTGAGACCTACTCACCTACTACTTAACAGAGAGTTCCACTCTCAACAAATTCCCAACTTTTACACTCTGTTTATGATGCACTCCATTTATGGCAATTCTGTGTGGCCACTCTGGGAACAGTACTCCAGGAGTGGTCTGACAGGGAGCTTGTATAATGACAGAATGGTGTCCTTGGTCATGAACCTTCAGTGAAATTTACACAATAACACCTTGATCTTTTTCTCTCTCAACCTCTTTCAGTATTGTTCCCTGCAAATGATGTGTGTATTCTGTGTTGGCCCTACCAATATGCATGGCATGACATTTATCCAAGTTAAATGTCATTTGCCATTGTGTGGCCCACTTTTTTGCAGTTGATTGCACTCCTCTACTGTCTTAACACTTGCACAGATTTTGGTGTCATCTGCAAACTTACTGACCATACTCCCAATACCACTGTCCAGGTCATTAATAAAGACAGTGAACAGTAGCAGGTCTAGGACCAATCCCTGGGGAACACCACTTGTAACGTGCCTTCAAGCTGAAGCACATCCATTAACTACAGCTTTTTGGCTGCAGGATTGAAGGCAATTCTTAATGCATCATATTAAATTCCTACTGATACAACAAGATTCAATCTTGTGAAGTAACCTAGTGCAAAATTGCTTATCAAAGGCTTTCAGGAATTCCAGGTAGGCAATGTCATGATGTGTATTCCTAATAGCCCCTTCCCTTTCCCAGTGATCATAAAGGGTATCTCTTATAATCCCTTCTAGCATCTTCTCAATAATGGATGTCAGGTTGATAGGCCTGTAGTTCTCTGACTCTGATTGGTCCCCTTTTTTGAAAATAGGAACTACATGAACTAGCTTCTAATCTGAAGGAACTATCCCAGACTCTATTGAACTATTGAAGACATGGGTAAGGAGATCACAGAGCACCTGTCCCATCTATTTAAATACCCTTGTTAAAGTTAAAGTGCTGCGTCACTTTTCAGCAAGATGGCAGAAGAAGCAGCAGCCTCAAGGTTGTCAGCAGTTGGTAGGGCCCCCAATATTTACTGATGAATCCGTGGAGGTGGTGGTGGCAGAAATAAGGACCAGGAGCAACCTTGCATCTGATGGGCACTAAGGGCTATATTTCCCATACCAGACTAGAGAAGACTGTCCAGAGGAAGGTGGCAGAGGCAGTCAGCGCAACATCCATGACCCCAAGAACTGCCACACAATGCAGAAGGAGGTTCAGTTACCTCACAAGGGTGAACAAGGTAAGCCAAGACTATGGTGCCAAAATACATCCGCTACCATTCCTACAGCTTCACTCACCTCCTTTCCTCTGATAATCTTTCTTTCTCAGCACCTGAGTATCAGGGGGACTTACTTTTGCAAACAGTAAAATTTCCAAACACTCGAGGACCTCCTTTACTGAACACCACTCTCACAACTCACTTTGCTTGCCACAAGAGCTTACCCTAGTATTCAAGGACACTTCATTTAAAGGGTCAAGGCACCTTCACCTCTCATCATCATAGCATGCATGACATCATATGGGGCAAGTTTCCATAATACTCACAACCTGTAAAATTGTCTTCTCCCCATCCAACTAAAAAATGACATACAACCAGCACCACAGGACAATCAGAGGAGGATCACCATCACTGAGAACCCTGAGTCCACAGGAAGAGGAAGGCCTAGAAATTCGTCTTGGGCAGTGGTACAAAAGTGGTCCTATCAGATCGGCTGCCGGCTATATGCAGCATCTGATCTTCAGTTCCTTTGCAGCCATTGGCCGAGATGTTATATCTAAATGACAACAGGAGATGGTAAGGTTGGAAGTGAGCTGGCAAGAGCAGATTGGTAAAGGCTCATAATTTGTAGAGTCAGCTTCTTGTGCCCAAGGTATTGAAATGCCCTTACACAGCTCAACAAACTTATCCATCTTCCACATCATAGAGGGTGTCTTGAAGGAAGAAGTCAGCCACTCCATGATTGACAGACTCTTCCAGATCCATAGCTGCTGCCATGTTCTCACCAATTCCTCAGATCTTGGGGGTTGCCACAGAAACTCTACTGGACCAGCCACATAAATGCCATGACTACTAGACAAGGCCAGAGGCTGGATATTCTCTCCAAGCCTCTCCAAACCTCCAAGCCTCTACACCACCTACAAGGTACAAGTCAGGAGAGTGATGGAATACTCTTCACTTGCCTATATGGATGCAGTTGCAACAACACTCAAGAAGCTCGACACTATCCAGGACAAAGCAATCCACTTGATCGGTAGACCATCCATCACCTTAAACATCCACTCCCTCCACCATGGCTGAAGGATGTACTATTCACAGGGTGCATTGCAGCAACTTGCTAGGGCTTCTTCAAAAGCACCTACCAAACCTGTGACCTCCATCATCTAGAAGGACAAGTGGAACAAGTGGTTGGTAACACCATCACATCTATTCCTCTCCAAATCACACAGCATCCTAACTTGGACATATATCACATTCCTTCATCATCGCTGAGTCCTGGAACTCCCTACCTAACAGCATTGTGCGAGTACCTGCATGTGGACTGCAGCAGTTCAATAATAGGTTAAACACCACCTTCTCAAGGGCATCTAAGGATGGGCAATAAATGCTGGCCTTGCTTGCGGTGCCAATCCCCTGAGAATGAATTAAAGGAAAAACTCCATCCTGGCATCATACTTTCACAAATACTAGCAAAAAGCCACCCACAGTAGGTACAATTTTTTGTAGTGGATTTGAGGCATTAGGCTTCACAAATGCATTTTTCTCTGTTTACCGTCCCAAAATGTGCAGTACAGTAATTCAGAGGAAGATCCAAACCCAATTAAGGAACCTATTAAGGGTTGGGTCTGACTAAAATAAGCCAGTGTGCAACCTTCTACCACTTTCTTGCACACTGTCAGGTGTATTACGAGGTACATCTAAAGTAAGGTTAATACCTTCCACTCTTGCAAACAAGTACTTAGAAACATAGAAACATAGAAGATAGGAGCAGGAGTAGGCCATTCGGCCCCTCAAGCCTGCTCCGCCATTCAATGAGATCATGGCTGATCATTCAAATTCAGTACCCTGTCCCTGCTTTCTCCCCATATCCCTTGATCCCTTTAGCCTTAAGAAATATATCTAACGCCTTCTTGAATATATTTAATGAATTGGCCTCAACTGCCTTCTGTGGTAGAGAATTCCACAGGTTCAGCACTCTCTGGGTGAAGAAATTCCTCCTCATCTCAGCCCTAAATGGCTTAACCCTTATCCTTAGACTGTGACCCCTGGTTCTGGACTCCCCCGCCATCGGGAGCATCCTTCCTGCATCTAGTCTGTCCAGACCTGTTAGAATTTTATAAGTTTCAATGAGATCCCCTCTCATTCTTCTAAACTCTAGCAAATATAAGCCTAATTGACCCAATCTCTCTTCATACATCATTGCTGCCATCCCTGGTATCAGTCTGGTGAATCGTCACTGCACTCCCTCCATGGCAAGAACATCTTTCCTCCGATAAGGCAGCCAAAACTGCACACAATACTCAAGGGCCTAGAAATTGGGTATAGCCCCGCTTGAGGCGTTAGAACTGCCGCTGCGCAAAGTTTATAGCCAGACGAAACTTATTGCTGCCTGGCGCGATATTGGGTTGCATCGCCCCCAAAGGGGATTGAGGCGCGAATTCAGATGTTGCACGGGGCTCCTAAGGCGCAAAAGTTCAGGCGCTACCCAATATCGGCGCGGACGGGCGCAGCGCAGGTGATCTCAATTACCAAAAACCACGAGACTTCCAGGCGCCGGCCAGCTCTTAAAGGGGTGGGTCAGTCAGCCTGAGCTGCCACACTCAATGCCCTGTAGGCCTCAGAATCGGCGCTCACCCTTCTCTGGCGCAAAAAACATGGTGAGGATGGAGAAGGTGAGACAGAGAGCAGAGCGCTTCAGCACTGAGGCTCTGGACCAGTTGGTGTCCGCAGTGGAGCGCCGTCGAGATGTTCTGTATCCTGACAATGGCAGGAGGCCGAATCAAAAGGGTTACCGGCGATCTTGGAGGGAGGTTTCTCTGAGGGTCAACTCCAGCAGTATGGCGACCAGGACCCCTGTTCAGTGCAGGAAGAAATTCAACGACCTCACTCGGGTCAATAGGGTGAGTGTTGTTTATGCAAACTTCTGATTCCCTCCATCTGCACCTGACTTTGAGCACCCTGTTGCCATGATGCCCCAATGGCCATCTGTCAGCAAGCACCCATGGCCCTTTCTGGGCACACACATGGACATTTGACTCAAGGCCACATGTAAGGGCTCTTGCACCATGGGGGGCATGAGATGATCTCTCAAGGCCTCATGTAAGGGCTCTTGCACCATGGGGGGCATGAGATGATCTCTCAAGGCCTCATGTAAGGGCTCTTGCACCATGGGGGGCATGAGATGATCTCTCAAGGCCTCATGTAAGGGCTCTTGCACCATGGGGGGCATGAGATGATCTCTCAAGGCCTCATGTTACAGAACTTCCCCTTCTTTCCCCTGCAGTCCAAGCGGGCGGCGATGCGAAAGGACCAGCTTCGAACCGGTGGCGGGCCTCCACAAGTCGTCACTCTCACGGATCTCGAGGAGAGAGTGCACCAGATTCTTGGAGGACGTCTGAGTGGTCCTGTTACCACTGCAGCTGCTGACCCCATTCTCGACAGCGAGGGTAAGGCTCTTACCTTTTTCAGCTGTTTCCTTCCACTTGGTCCCCCCGCCAGCATGCTTCCTCAGTGTGCAGCCATGT
This sequence comes from Somniosus microcephalus, assembly GCF_052327205.1. Lineage (NCBI taxonomy): Eukaryota > Metazoa > Chordata > Chondrichthyes > Squaliformes > Somniosidae > Somniosus > Somniosus microcephalus. The sequence continues at coordinate 52,262,101 of NC_140988.1, forward strand.
CAGAGCCTTGCCGCAATCTGGCATGCCTTGCCACCAACCTGTCCTTTTGCTAAAGCCACTCTTCCACCTCCCTGCTTTCAGATGATTTATCACCAACTCGGGATCAACGCCCTGAAGCTGCCAGTGCCAGTGCCTCCGGAGGCGAGGATCAGGAGGAAGCCGGAGCATCCGTTCCAATCTCAGGGGAGCATACACATCTGCAGACTGGGGATAGTAGTTCCCTGGAGGGGAGGGGGGGCGGCTCTGATGATGAGCCAGTTGCCGGAACAAGCGGCATGCAGCAACGCAAGGGGAGTAGGCAAGTTCGGCCACCGGCTCCCCGGAGGGCAAGGCAGGGAGTGATGACTGCTGCACAGAGTGCAGAGGAGGTGCATCGCCTGGCTGAAATGAGCACCCAGGCCCGGCTCAGGCACACTGAGCTGATGGCTGCAGTGGGGAGGATGCCTCAGTCAATAGAAACACTGGCAAAGAGTGTGTTGGACTTCGGGGCAGCAATGGAGAGGACTTTCCAGGGCTTCGGGGCAACAATGGAGAGGACTCTCCAGGGCTTCGGGGCAGCCATGGAGAGGACTGTCCAGGGCTTCGAGGCCGCTATGGAAAGGACTGTTCAGGGCTTCGGACAATCCCTGGAAAGGTCTGTCCAGGGCTTGTCCGAGGGAGTGGAACGGACTGCTCCGGCCTTGTCCGAAGCAATGGAAAGAACTGTCCAGGGCTTCTTCGAAGCACTGGCACCTGCCACACAGGTCCTCACTGCTGCCACGCAGTCACTTGCCGGCCTCGTCCACACCCAGATTGAGGCAACGCGAACTCTCACTGCAGCCACCCTATCTGCATCAGCTAGGATCACCCCGGGCCCTTCCAGTCCCATACAAGGCCAGGAATCAGTGGAGCATGCGATTGTGGTGGATGAGCCGAACCGGTCCCCTCAGAGAGCCAGTGTGTCTTTCGACCATGGTGCAGGTGTCCTCTCTCGGCAGGTGACCATTGCACATGCCAGCGCTGGTACGTCTGCAGTGCAGCTGCCACCACCTGCAGGCACACTGCTTCCAGCCATGCTCAGATCAAGCAGCCTGCGTCCGCACCCTCCAAGACCAGAGGTGGGCCAGGCCGTCCCTCAGGGGCTTCTGCGCTTCCACACAGTCAGCAGGCATCCCCCAGCCTTGATCCCGCCACTGGGGTTCAATTACGTAGGAGCAGCAGGGAGGGAAGGGGCCGACCGCGAAAGAGAAGTCGCTCTCCATCAAGGGGCCAGCAGTAGAGGGAGGTGCTGAGACGTTTCTTTGGCCAAATTCAAGGACACCCTCACCTGTTGTAATTGTTGGAAATGGTTTGTTTAGTTTTGCGGCTTTGCCGAAGAGTTAACTGTTATTTTGTTAGTTATGGTTTCTGTTGACTTGACGTTGTTTTGCTGTAATGAAAGACTTTTGTGACAATAAAGAAAAGTTTTAATGTGCTATGGTACACGTGACTATTTACAGTGATGCTGACCTTCAGAGGCTTTCAAAGATCCAAAGTGCGCAGGAGTAAAGACACCCATCATTCCGCCAGAGGGGCCTCGAAACGAGTCCTGATGAGCCTCTGACGGATGGCCCTTCCACTTTCAGGAGCCCTTCCATCTTCCTCCTCCTCCTCCTCGTCCGCATGCTCCTCCTCCTCCTCCTCCTCCACCTGCTCTTCCTCCTCCTCCTCCTCCTCCTCCTCCTCGTCCGCCTGCTCTGCTGGACGTTGAGGGACAGCTGGAATTGGCTGGGTGCGTCAAATCGCCAAGTTGTGGAGCATGCAGCAGGCGACGACGATGTGACCCACTTGCTCCGACGAGTACTGCAGGGCTCCCACCGAATGGTCCAGACAGCGGAAACGCTGTTTGAGCACACCAATAGTGTGCTCTACAATGTTCCTGGTCGCCTGATGGCTGCTGTTGAACAGCTCTTCTGCTGGGGTGGCGGCCAGACGGAGTGGTGTCATCAGCCATGGGCAGAGAGGATAGCCCTTGTCCCCAATAAGCCAGCCTCGTGGTCGAGCCGGCCCCTCAAAAAGGTCACAAACTGAGGTCTGCCGCAGGATAAAGGCATTGTGGCTGCTCCCTGGGAATTGGGCGTTGACTGCCATGATGATTTGGCGGTGGTCACAGACCAGCTGCACGTTGAGGGAGTGGAACCCCTTGCGGTTGCGGAAGTCCTCAGATTCTGGAATGGCGCCCTCAAAGCCACGTGTGTGCAGTCAATCGCCCCCTGCACCATGGGGAAGTCCGCAATAGCAGCGAAGCCCTGCGCGCGCTCCGCCTGCTTCTCCAGGGTCAGAGGGAAGATGATGAATTGATGCCTTCGTCTATAAAGGGCAGCTGTAACTTGCCGGATGCAACAGTGGACTGCAAACTGAGAGATATTCGCAATGTCCCCAGTGGCTGACTGAAAGGATCTGGTGGCATAGAAATTGAGGGCAACAGTCAGTTTTACGGCCACCGACAGAGAGGTCCTGCACCGTAGACGCAGCTGTAGATCCTCAGCAAGCAGGTGGCACAGCTCAGTAACAACGTCCCTCCCGAATTGGAGCCTTCGCACACACTGCTCCTCCGACATGTCAAGGTATGACACCTGCTGCCGAAAGACCCTCGCAGCATACCCTCGGATTGGCTGACCTCCATTGCCCCTCCTCCTTCTGGCCAATCCCAGCCCTCTCTCCCGCCGTCTCTCTGCCCCTTCACAGTGTTCGGCCATGAGGCTGTCGCCCTCCAAAGCAACTCCCATTCCGATGCCAGTTGGTCAAAACGCTGTTAGGTGTAGTGCTCCAACTGCTCCGGACAGGTTTGAAGGTCCCAAGTACTCTAATGCTAAATTCCAAAAACTCTGCTCCACAGTAGCTCACCAACTCTCTCCAGCAACGATTGCAATGAACAGGCCAAGTGGCTGCAGCTTTTATACTAGAGCTGTCTGTTGTGTATGTACCTTTAACAGAAGAACTCATTCTATACTGCAGTACCGGCAGTGACCACCCCTGTATAAAAAGCTATAGCAGGCTTCTGTACGTCAGTCTTGTGTTCAGTAAATGCCTGTTATTATTGTTCTCCTGCAGTCCGTGTATTATTTATACTCGGAAACTACATTGGCGATGAACAGGTTCGAACTCACTTGCAGTACTGCATCACCTCACGGGGATCTTTCCCTGAGAAGAAGCTTTTGGAGGTCGAAGTCAGAACAACAGGCGTCGACCGCGGGCAGCCACCCAAGGAGCCATCGGAGTTCGGAGAGTTGCAGGGGAGGCTGTTGAGAGCTGGGCTTGGCTCCCCAGTCAAGGTGTTGCAGCAAATCGTGCTGGTAGCAGGTAGTGTGCTGACCCTTCCGGACTGCAGCGGGCTCGAGCTCGATCGAGCGGCTCTGCAAAGGGGCCGTGCAGCGTCGTCGGGAGGAAAAGAGAGAGAGAGAGGGTGGAGCGCACAGGGCGCGGTCGGTGCTCAAGAACCGGGCAGCATAGCGAAAATAAAACAAGGGGAAGGAAAAGTGAGACGCGCCGAAGCCGCGGGTCGCCGCCATTACTCTGCAGAGCGCTAGGAGCAGCGTGGCAGCAAGGGGAAGAAGGAAAAGCATGTGGGCGCCATTTTATTCCATTGGGGAAGAAGGAAAAGCGCGGAAGGCGCCATTTTAATCCATTGGGGAAGAAGAAAAAGCGCGGGAGGCGCCATTTTAAATCACCCAAGATGCCGAAAAGTGGCAGTATCACTGCTTTCGACAATGAGGTAGAAGACTGGACCACGTATGTGGAAAGAATTGAAGTGTACTGCAAGGCAAATGAGGTGGCCGATGGAAAGAAGGCGTCGGTATTATTAAATTTGATGGGCGCGAGAACGTACAGCCTATTGCGGAATTGAATTACCCCAGCTAAACCAATGGAGAAAAGTTTTGAAGAGATTGTTAATACCTTACAGGAACACCTAAACCCTACACCGCTGCTGATAGCAGAAAGATTCAAGTTCCATAAAAGAAACCAGCACAAAGATGAGAGCAATGCTGACTATCTTACGGAACTACGCAAGTTATCGAAGCACTGCCAGTTCGGAGCAGGACTGGCAGACACCTTACGGGATAAGTTTGTCTGCGGGCTCCAGAGTGAAGGAACCCAAAAACGACTACTTTCAGAAAAGGACCTGATGCTAGAACAGGCGTTCAGCGTGGCAGTATCCTACGAAGCAGCAGCACGGGGAGCTGCGGAAATACAACAGAAACCACAAGAATACAGCGCTAACGAAATGGCGTATGGAGCAGAAAAGTGCTATCGCTGCGGCAGAACAACCCATGATCAGAAGGACTGCTGGTTTAAGGACAAAGTATGCAGGCAATGTGGGAAAATGGGGCACATAGCAAGAGTCTGCAGGTCGGGAAAGAAAACCAACACTACAAGAACTACTAAGGAAAAGTACAAGAAAGTAAAGAAATTGACAGACAGTAGTTCAGAAGATCAGGAGAGTGATAAGGACTCCGGGAGCAGGAGACTAAGTTGTCTAAAGTTACACAACGTGATCGCAAAGGAGAATCACCGAACCATTTGGGTCACCCTTATGATAGCAGGGTCCCCAGTAAAGATGGAATTGGACACAGGATCAGCCCTAACTGTCAGGAATCAACGAGACGGTGAGCGGCTATTCCCACACATACCCTTGAAGGACACGTCCATTGTATTGAAGACATGCATGGGGCAAAAAGTCTACCCCAGAGGAAAAATAAGGGTGCCAGTTGAATACAACGGCAAGGAAACACAGAAACTGTATCTATATATATTACCAGATGGAGGACCACCATTATTGGGATGTGAATGGAGCCGAAAAATACAATTGGATTGGCATTCCATTCAGGCACTAACTGTGACTGATAAAAAGGATGATGACGTCACACCTGGATGACTGTCAAAGATTCTAACTGACGCGAAAGAGGTGTTCCAACAAGGACTTGGGACTCTAAAAGGAGTAACGGCAATGATAAAAATCGAAGATAACGCAAACCCAAAATTTTTTAAGGCCAGGCCGCGATCCGCCCAACCGTTGAAGCAGAGCTGGAGAGTCTGGAGCATTCGGGTGTGCTGTCCAAGGTGGACTGAAGTGAGTGGGCCACACCCATCGTTCCTGTAATGAAGAAATCATTGAGCAGCACGCCTGGGGAACCGAAGAAGGTTCGCATCTGTGGGGACTTCAAGGTAACTGTGAACCCAGTCCTGCACACAGTACAATATCCACTTCCATGGATAGAAGATATTTTCGACTCACTATCTGGAGGGAAACGCTTTACAAAGATTGATCTGGCCCAAGCGTATCTACAAATGGAGGTGGAAGAAGCATCTAGGAAATACCTCACGATGAACACTCACAAAGGCCTTTACCAGTACAATCGACTGGTATTCGGGGTAGCATCAGCCCCGGCTATTTGGCAGAGGGCGATGGAACAAGTCCTGCAAGGGATCCCGGGGACCCAGTGTTATTTGGACGACATCCTGGTTACGGGCGAAAATGACAGTGAACACCTTGCCAACCTGGAGCAGGTGCTCACGAGATTACAGGAATATGGGCTACGAGCCAACCGCCCCAAGTGCGAGTTCTTCAGGAGACAAATCTCGTATTGTGGCCACATGATTGATGAGAAAGGGTTGCATAAGTCACCGGACAAGATTGAGGCTGTAGTCAAGGCTCCAGCACCGGAAAATGTGTCGCAACTGAGGTCGTTCCTCGGGTTGGTGAAGTACTACCATAAGTTCTTGCCGAATTTATCTACACTTCTGCACCCACTGAATGCCCTGCTGCAAACTGGAGTAACATGGAAATGGAGTGATGAGTATAAGCGTGCCTTTCAGAAATGTAAATGCCTAATCACTTCAAAAGAAGTATTGGCCCACTACAATCCAACACTACTGATTCGGTTAGCATGTGATGCGTCTCCCTATGGCATCGGAGCGGTGCTGTCACACAAATTCCTTGACGGTTCAGAGAGGCCAATAGCCTTTGCGTCGCGCTCGTTAACCTCAGCCAAGCGTAACTATGCCCAGATTGACAGGGAGGCTCTCAGCCTGGTGTGGGGGGTGAAGAAGTTCAATCACTATCTGCATGGGCAGAAATTCACCCTACTGACTGATCATCGGCCCCTGGTCTCCATTTTTAACCCAAAGAAGGGCGTTCCGGTGATGACGGCGCAACGGCTGCAAAGATGGTCACTTTTTCTAGGGGCACATCAGTACAACATAGAGTACAAAGGTACAGCATGGAAACGCTGATGGGCTGTCGCGCCTACCGTTACCTACGGTAGAGGAAGCACCTGCAGTGGACCCTGTTGAGATATTCCATGCGACCATAGTCGAATGTCTACCTGTTACAAACTCAAGTATAGAGAAGGAAACCCGAAATGACCCGACACTCTCTCAGGTCTATGATTTGACGGTGAAGGGATGGCCAGCACATGCCGACTCACTGTTGCCAGCATTCTCGCCAAGGAGAGAACAGCTGTCAGTGTGCCGGGGGACCTTGATGTGTGGATCCCGAGTGGTAATTCCACCCAAGTTGAGAGATAGGGTGCTCAATGAGCTTCATGAGGGTCATCTGGGAGGGGTAAAAATGAAGAGCCTAGCCAGGGCATTTGTGTGGTGGCCGGGAATCGATAAAGAAATCGAGGATATGACCAAGAGATGCACAGGATGCCAGATGGTCCAAAACGCTCCACCACAGGCCCCGCTACATCCATGGGAGTGGCCCTCATCTCCATGGCAACGGGTACACATTGATTTTGCCAGTCCATTTATGTACTCAATGTTCCTAATCGCCGTGGACGCCCATTCGAACTGGCCAGAGGTCATCAAAATATCCTCCACCACCACGGAGAAAACTATTGCAGTCCTATGGACCATCTTCACCAGGAATGGCTTGCCAGAACAGATTTGCTCCGACAATGGGCCACAGTTTGTGTCAGAGGATTTCCAGAGGTTTCTGAGGAATAATGGGGTGAAGCATTACACGTCTGCCCCATATCATCCAGCCACAAATGGATTGGCTAAAGGTTTGTTCAGACCTTTAAAAAGGCAATAAAGGTAATGCATAATGACGACATACCACTACAACACAAGGTGGATAATTTCTTGTTTGCTTACCGGAATGCGACACATGCAGTCACCAACCAAGCTCCAGCCATAATGTTCTTCAACCAAAGGCTAAGATGTCGCCTGGATTTGCTCAAACCAAACATAAGATGAGATGTTGAGGATAAGCAATTCCAGCACATAAATGAGAAGCCAACCAGGAGCTTCAAGATAGGGCAACCAGTCTTGGCCCGCGACTACCGAACAGAAAAATGGCAGCCAGGAACGATATGCACACAGCAGGGACCACTAATGTACACAGTGGACGTTGGAGAGAGCATCGTGAGACGCCATGCTGACCAGATTCTAGAGGCACAGGATCAAGCCAAACCCATACTACGAGCAGGTGCACCTGGTAATCAACCCGAAGTACAGATTGCGTCTACCTCAGAAGCAGTGGTATTGGAAGCTGACGAACCAACCAATGACAATGAGCCAGAATCAACTCCGCCACAAGAACAGGATACTCGAGAAAGGCGCTATCCAGTCAGGATCAGGAAGCCTCCTCAAAGACTGAACTTATAAATGATTATTTCAGTTGATGTATATAGTACAGAGAAAACTGTAATTGTAATTAGTTATTATTTAGTTGTTAAATGAATGTTATGTACTGTTTATCTAAAAGGGGAGGAATTGTTGTGCATGTACCTTTAAGAGAAGAACTGATTCTATACTGCAGTACCGGCAGTGACCACCCCTGTATATAAAGCCATAGCAGGCTTCTGTACGTCAGTCTTAAGTTACCCTCTGTTCAGCTGCAAGCACGAGCAGAGGGAGCAGCCAGACTTTGGAGAGTGGATTAAAGTGGTGGTCCCCTGACCAGGAAGAGGAGGAGAACGTTGGACCACCACCACCTTCACCATCATTACATCAACTGAGGTGCCTGGAGAGAGAGGACAGAGGAGGAGAAGGAGAAAGGAGGCCTACATCAACATCAACCAGGGGAGAGGCCTTTCTATCACTGCCTCCCCAAATTGGCCTCCACTTCAGGAGAGGGAGAGAGGGGAGAGAAACCAACTGCTTGAAAGGAGGGAAGAAAACTTCATCCGGAACATCTACAGGTGGGTGTTATTTGGGGCACTCTCCCAAGACTTTGTATTTTAGGTGGGGGGAGAAAAGAAGAAGCAAGGCCGGATCATCAAGGGGTGTAGTGTGTGTGTGTGCTCTTGTTAAAAGCTAGGCCACACACACCACTAATTAGCATCCCTTCTATTGCCTGCCCTGGGAGAGCTTGGAGCTGCCCAAGGTGAAGTCCTTAATTTAATTTAATTACATCGTTAAGACCTGTTGCAGGACTAAGCCTGGGCTTCTCCAGCTTTTCCAGGTGAAGACGTCTTCTCCCCCTGCCAGAAGACCACCATCACCAAAGACTTTTTCCATCGGAGAGTGCAACCCTGCCTACACCCACCCACCACCCTGAGTGGCAACACTGCCCCTTGCGGCCTCCCTCCTTCCCACCCCCCCACCTCTCTCTCTCTCTTTGTCTCTCTCTGCCTGTCTTTCTAAGGCACCTTAGTTTCATCTATTTTATTAATTGCCAATTGAGCAGAGGGGCGAGGGCTCCTCTCCCAATTTAAATCAATAAGGAGAGAGGTGTGTCCTCATTTTAATCAGCTCCCTCTGCTCAACAGAGGACAAAAAAAATATATATATACACCGAGGCCATTAACACCTTCAGGCCTGTGACTTGGGGTGAGTGTAGCCCTTAAAAAAAGCACCCCAGAATGGCGACTGCATCTTCGCCGGTGGCGGGGCCAGCCGGGACCTATGCGAGAGTGGTAGCCACAGCCACAGCTGCTCCCGCTGTTCCTGCTGCCCCGTCACCTTTTCGATTAATAACAAAAAAGCTTGGGGTGAAGAGCTACACTCACCCCACTATGACCATCGAGGCCTGCGTCAAGGCCATGGCTGGGGTTGTCGGCCCCTCAGCCATCGTCGCGGCCTCGAAAATGTATGGGAAGGCTGTGTTCTTCCTGGGGTCGGAGCGGGCGGTGTCCCTGGCTGTCGCCAAGGGGCTCACCGTGGGCGGGACCTTCCTGCCGGTGGATCCTCTCGAGGCCACCGCGCAGAGGATCATTATTTCCAACGTCCCGCCCTATGTTCCTGGTGAGCTCCTCCTTCCCCATTTGCGACAACTTGGGGAGGTGAGGTCAGGGATCACGCCCATCCCGCTCGGCTTCCGGGAGGCCAGCCTTCGCCACGTCTTCTCCTTCCGGTGCCAGCTGTTTATCCAGCTGGCGCGGGAGGAGGACACTGAAGGGGCGTTCGTCGTCCTCCACGAGGGGACCGCCTACCGCGCCTTTTGGACGTCGGACGGTGTGAGGTGCCATGCCTGCAGGGAGGTGGGGCACATCAGGAGGAACTGCCCTGCCTCCAAGGCCGCCGGATCATCTCGTGCGGCCGAGGCTGGCGCCGCCGCCGCCGCCCTTCCCCCCGGATCTGCCCGCGCGTCAAGTACGTCTGATGCGCGGTTGACGTCGGGGGCCGATGCCACCAAGGCCTCCGGCGGGGGGGAGGGAGCGTGTCCGGCCGGAAAGAAGGCGCGGGGAAAAAAGAAGCACCTTCGGGCAGGTCCCCCCGTGGATGGTGAGCCCTTGCCCCTTACACCCGCGCTCCTCGCGGAGTTGATCAGGGCAGATGTGAGCGGGAGGGGCCCCGTGCCCGAGCCTGTGGCCGCAACCGCCGCAGCGGTAATGCCAATACCTGCGGCCGGGCTCGGGCCCGAGGAACCCGACAAACCTGCTCCGCCGGAGGGAGTCGAGGAGGAGGCCTTTGCAGACATGGAGGTCTCCCTCGCTCCCTCCGTGCTAAAAAGAAGGCGCGACCCCCTGGATGAGGAGGAGGACCGGGAGGAGGAAGGTCCCTCCGAGCAGGGGGAGTCGTCGCCCGCCGCGGGTACTGCGCCCCCCCGCCCCCCCAGCACTGTCGTCATCACCAGCGATCGGCAGGGGTCGCCTGTCCCTCGGGAGGCTGAGGCAGATGTGTCTGTCCAGCACGTGCCTCCCGGGGATGGGGATGAGACCCTGCCCGTGGGGGGGGTTGCGGAACAACCCGTGGCAGTAATTGAAGTTGACCTTTTATCGGTGTCGTTACCCCTCGCCGGGTCGGGCAGCCTGGGGGCTGGGTCGGGCGAGCTCGAGGATAATGAGCTCGCCCAATGCGACCCGGACGTCTCCCAGGGGATGCTCGTCCTGGTAGAGCTTTTAATTCAAAACCCCCCGTCCGCTGGGTCGGAGGTTGGTGGCGGGGAGGAGGATGGCCCCCTGGCTGCGTCTCTGATGCCGGACGTACTGGAGGAGCTGGAAATTGTTCTCTCCCCGGTTTCTCCGGTCGTTCCGGCGTCTGAGGCGGAGGGGAGCTCTGAACCGCCGCCGTCTTCTGGCCCGGCACCCCTAGAGGAGCCCAGGGAGAAATCCTCTGCCGCCGATCCTGGGGGTGGGATCTGGGCGGAGGCGGGGCTGGCTGGTGCGGCCGAGTCGTTCGCTTCGCACTGCGCGGCGGACGGGTCGGCCGCTGGTGACGACCCCCTGGAGGAGGATGGGGACTCGTTGATGGGCACGGAGGACGATTCGGACTCCAGCGCCGACGTGGCGATGGATGACCTCGTGCCCCTTGCCGAGTCTCCCCTCATTTCCGTAAGGGAACTCCGGGATTTTATGGCCACGTGCCTGGGTCAGCGCAATAAGGTCCGGCTGGCCCTCGACAGGTGGTCGGAGCTGGCGCTGCTCATCGATTCCGTCCGCGCCGCCGTTAAGATCTTGGGCGCGGACGAGGGTGTGAACCCGCTCGAGCTGCGTCGGCTCACAACGTTTCTCACTGGGCTGCTGAGGAAGTGGCGGTGGACCAGCGGCTGCGCTTCCTCGCCCCGTTAGGTGTAGGTAGAGGTTGCACTATGCTTCTGACATGAAGATAACCATAGCCAGCCTCAACATCAACGGCAGCAGGGAGGCGCGCCGCAGATTCAATAACTTCTCGGTCCTTCGGGACGGGAAGTATGCGGTGTGCTTCCTGCAAGAAACCCACACCGTTCCGGGAGACGAAGCCACGTGGCTCCTGGAGTGGCAAGGAGGGGTCAGCATGAGTCACCTCTCCAACAATTCCAGCGGGGTGGCTATCTTGCTGGCCCCGCATTTTCAGCCGGAGATCTTGGGGGTCAAGGAGCACGTGCCGGGCCGCTTGCTCCATGTCACTGTTCGCCTGGGGGGCGTGCCGCTCCATCTAGTGAACGTGTACGCCCCTCAGACCAGTGCGCAGCAAGTGCGCTTCTTCGAAGAAGTGTCCGCTCTCTTGGGCTCCATCGACGTGGGCGAGTGCGTCATCCTCGGGGGGGATTTTAACTGCACCCTCGAGGCGAGGGACCGTTCGGGTCCCCCGCGAAGCCCGGTGGCGATGGAGAAGTTGAGGGACCTGGTTGGGTCCTTCGACTTGGTGGACGTCTGGCGAAATCTCCACCCCGACTCCAGCGCCTTCACTAGCGTGAGGTCTGGGGGAGGAAGGTCCAGAATCGACCGCCTCTACATTTCCCGGGCGTTCGTCTCCTGCGTTCCGGCAGCTTCCATGCGGCCAGTGCCGTGCACGGACCACCACCTGGTGTGGGCGGAGCTCGCTCCGCTGCGCGCGCGGGGGGGGTCCGTGTACTGGCATTTTAACAACCTGCTGCTGGAGGACGCACGGTTCCGGGATTCGTTTCGTCGATTCTGGGCCGACTGGAGAAGGAAGCAGGGGGGCTTCCCCTCCTTGAGGCTATGGTGGGATGTGGGCAAGGCTCACATCCGTCTCTTCTGTCAGGAGTACGCGAAGGGGTCGACCAAGAGGCGGGAGGCCCGGGTCGGGCGGTTGGAGAAGGAGGTGCTCGACCTGGAGTTCCGTCTCGGTCAGGTCGTCGAGGACCCGGCCCTGCGGAAGGTGTACGAAGAGAAGAAGGGCGCGCTGAAGGACCTGCAGCTCGTCGGGTCCCGAGGCGCGTACGTGAGGTCGCGGATCCAGCTCCTGCGGGACCTGGACCGCGGCTCCCCCTTCTTCTACTCGCTGGAAAAAAGACGGGGGGTCCGTAAGCAGCTCTTGGGGCTGCTGGCCGACGACGGATCTCTGGTCTCGGATCCGGAGGGAATCAGCGCGGAGACCCGCGCCTATTACGGGGCTCTGTTCTCTCCGGATCCGTCCAGCGAGGATGCGCGCAGAGTTTTGTGGGAGGACCTGACGAAGGTTGGCCCGGAGGGCGCCGAAAAATTGGACGCTCCGCTAAGTCTGGCGGAGCTGACCGGCGCCCTCCACCAGCTCTCTAGGGGAAAGTCCCCGGGGCTGGACGGGCTGACCGTGGAGTTCCACAGGGCGTTCTGGGACGTCTTGGGGGGCGACTACGTGCGGGTCCTGGGGGAAAGTTTGGCGACCGGGGAGATGCCCCTCTCTTGGCGCAGGGCGGTCATTGTCCTGCTGCCTAAGAAGGGCGATCTCCGCCTCCTTAAGAACTGGCGCCCGGTCTCCCTCCTCAGCACGGACTATAAAATCTTTGCCAGGGCCATGTCTGCTCGCCTTGGCACCGTGCTGGCCCACATGATCCACCCCGACCAGTCCTACACGGTCCCGGGCCGGACCATCCACGATAACATCCATCTGGTCCGGGACCTGGTCCACCACTCCCAGAGGGCTGGTCTGTCGGTCGCCTTCCTTTCCCTGGATCAGGAGAAGGCGTTCGACAGGGTGGATCACGAGTATCTCTTCGGGACTCTGCGCGCATTCGGGTTCGGGACGCATTTCGTCGCCCGGATCCGACTTCTGTACGCCGCCGCGGAGTGTCTGATTAAAGTTAACGGGTCCTTGACGGCGCCCCTTCGCTTCAGGAGGGGGGTGCGTCAGGGATGCCCCATGTCCGGTCAGTTATATGCCATTTGCGTGGAGCCTTTCCTGCGCCTCTTGCGGAAGAGGTTGACGGGACTGGCTCTGCAAGGGCCGGGCGTGGAGGTGGTCCTCTCGGCTTACGCCGATGACGTGCTCCTCACGGTCACGGATCCCGCTGACTTGCGGAGGATGCGGGAATGCCAGCAGATTTACTCGGACGCATCCTCCGCCAAGATCAACTGGGAGAAATGTTCCGGACTCCTGGTGGGTCAGTGGCGGGTGGACTCCCTGCCGGAGGAGTTCAGGCCTTTCGCCTGGAGCACCACGCACCTCCTCTATTTGGGAGTCTACCTTAGCCCTGCCGAGGACGCTTGGCCGGCGAACTGGCAAGAGCTGGAGGCCAAAGTCACCGCTCGCCTAGGACGCTGGACAGGACTGCTCCGAGTGCTGTCCTACAGGGGTCGAGCGCTGGTCATAAACCAGCTGGTGGCCGCCATGTTGTGGTACCGGTTGGTCACTTTGATCCCTCCCCCTGCGTTTGTCGCCAAGATTCAGAAGAAGCTCATCGACTTCTTCTGGGACAAAAGGAAGCACTGGGTCTCTGCCGCGGTTCTGTGTCTGCCGCTTAGGGAGGGCGGTCAGGCGCTGGTGTGCCTTCGCACCCAGGCTGCGACTTTCCGTCTTCAGACGCTGCAGAGATACCTGTACGTCGAGAATCCTCCGAGATGGTGTGCGCTGGCGACGTTTTTCTTCCGCCAGCTGCATGGCCTCAATTACGACACGCAGCTCCTGTTTGCGAAAGTGGGCAGCAGGCGTGCTGGCCTGCGGGAGCTGCCTGTCTTCTACCAGGAACTACTATGGGTTTGGAACTACGTCGCTTCCAGGCGGAGCTCTCCCCCGTCAGGAGCGGCGGCTCTCCTTCGGGAGCCGCTGCTCAGGAATCCGCACCTCCACGAACACGGGTTTGGGCGGCTGGCGGAGGGTAGGGCTGTGGCTGGCAAGGTGACCAGAGTCGGGGACCTGCTCGATGGCGGAGGAGCGGGCTGGATGGCGCCGGAGGAGCTGGCGCGGTGCCTGTCCTGGGCCAACGTCCAGCTCGCGGTCGAAACCATCGAATCGGTAAAAGCGGCACTGGGCCCCGACTCCACTAGGTGTATCGAGGCGGCTCAAGCACGTGGGGCGATCCCGTCCGAGCTTACCCCCGTTCGGACGGAATTCCTCATCGGCGCCCGGCCCCGAAACTCCCCTCGGGAACCGGCGCCTCACAACTTGAGCCGTCTCGAGGAAATACCCTCCATGCCTTTTCATTCCGCGCGGAGGGGTTTCCTGTACGGGCTGCTCCTGCACACTCTCCACTTTGCCATCTTCGTCTACCATCCGGACACGCCTTGGCGTGGCGTTTTGCCGACCGGCGGTAGCGGAGGTCCCCAATGGAGGGCTCTCTATGCGGGAGTCCTCCCTTGTTCCATCGGGGACTTGGCCTGGAGGGTGTTGCACGGAGCGGTCCCGTGCAATAAGGTTTTAAGTAGGTTCACGGACTCCCAGGCCGCCTGCATTTTTTGCGGCCTGGAGGAGTCCATGTTTCACGTTTATATGGATTGTGAGAGGTTGCAGCCCCTCTTTCACTACTTGAAGGGGCTGCTCCTCGATTTTTGGTTGCACTTCAGTCCCACGCTCTTGATCTACGGTCACCCGGTGCGGAGGGGAGCGGACAGGTTGGAGGACCTCCTTGTGGGCCTGCTCCTGGGCCTGGCTAAAAGAGCCATCAATTGGTCCAGGCAGCGGGCGGTCGAGGGGGTCGTCCAGCCGGATTGCCTGCATCTCTTCCGCGGCCATGTTCGCGCCCGGGTGGCCCTGGAGATGGAGCACGCGGTGTCCGCCGGTGCGCTTGAGTATTTCCGCGACCGGTGGGCGCCGCGGGGACTGGAGTGCATCATCAACACGGAAAACCAAATTTTAATTTGATTTGTTAAGCTTTAGTTGAACTTTTGTTTATTTACAGTCGAATTGTTTTTTTTTGGGTCCAAATAAAAGAGTACCCTCTGTTCAGCTGCAAGCACGAGCAGAGGGAGCAGCCAGACTTTGGAGAGTGGATTAAAGTGGTGGTCCCCTGACCAGGAAGAGGAGGAGAACGTTGGACCACCACCACCACCAACTTCACCATCATTACATCAACTGAGGTGCCTGGAGAGAGAGGACAGAGGAGGAGAAGGAGAAAGGAGGCCTACATCAACATCAACCAGGGGAGAGGCCTTTCTATCACTGCCTCCCCAAATTGGCCTCCACTTCAGGAGAGGGAGAGAGGGGAGAGAAACCAACTGCTTGAAAGGAGGGAAGAAAACTTCATCCGGAACATCTACAGGTGGGTGTTATTTGGGGCACTCTCCCAAGACTTTGTATTTTAGGTGGGGGGAGAAAAGAAGAAGCAAGGCCGGATCATCAAGGGGTGTAGTGTGTGTGTGTGTGTGCTCTTGTTAAAAGCTAGGCCACACACACCACTAATTAGCATGCCTTCTATTGCCTGCCCTGGGAGAGCTTGGAGCTGCCCAAGGTGAAGTCCTTAATTTAATTTAATTACATCGTTAAGACCTGTTGCAGGACTAAGCCTGGGCTTCTCCAGCTTTTCCAGGTGAAGACGTCTTCTCCCCCTGCCAGAAGACCACCATCACCAAAGACTTTTTCCATCGGAGAGTGCAACCCTACCAACACCCACCCACCATCCTGAGTGGCAACACTGCCCTTTGCGGCCTCCCTCCTTCCCACCCCCCCACCTCTCTCTCTCTCTTTGTCTCTCTCTGCCTGTCTTTCTAAGGCACCTTAGTTTCATCTATTTTATTAATTGCCAATTGAGCAGAGGGGAGAGGGCTCCTCTCCCAATTTAAATCAATAAGGAGAGAGGTGTGTCCTCATTTTAATCAGCTCCCTCTGCTCAATAGAGGACAAAAAAATATATATATATACACCGAGGCCATTAACACCTTCAGGCCTGTGACTTGGGGTGAGTGTAGCCCTTAAAAAAAGCACCCCAGAATGGCGACTGCGTCTTCGCCGGTGGCGGGGCCAGCCGGGACCTATGCGAGAGTGGTAGCCACAGCCACAGCTGCTCCCACTGTTCCTGCTGCCCCGTCACCTTTTCGATTAATAACAAAAAAGCTTGGGGTGAAGAGCTACACTCACCCCACTATGACCATCGAGGCCTGCGTCAAGGCCATGGCTGGGGTTGTCGGCCCCTCAGCCATCGTCGCGGCCTCAAAAATGTATGGGAAGGCTGTGTTCTTCCTGGGGTCGGAGCGGGCGGTGTCCCTGGCTGTCGCCAAGGGGCTCACCGTGGGCGGGACCTTCCTGCCGGTGGATCCTCTCGAGGCCACCGCGCAGAGGATCATTATTTCCAACGTCCCGCCCTATGTTCCTGGTGAGCTCCTCCTTCCCCATTTGCGACAACTTGGGGAGGTGAGGTCGGGGATCACACCCATCCCGCTCGGCTTCCGGGAGGCCAGCCTTCGCCACGTCTTCTCCTTCCGGCGCCAGCTGTTTATCCAGCTGGCGCGGGAGGAGGACACTGAAGGGGCGTTCGTCGTCCTCCACGAGGGGACCGCCTACCACGCCTTTTGGACATCGGACGGTGTGAGGTGCCATGCCTGCAGGGAGGTGGGGCACATCAGGAGGAACTGCCCTGCCTCCAAGGCCGCCGGATCATCTCGTGCGGCCGAGGCTGGCGCCGCCGCTGCCGCCCTTCCCCCCGGATCTGCCCGCGCGTCAAGTACGCCTGATGCGCGGTTGACGTCGGGGGCCGATGCCACCAAGGCCTCCGGCGGGGGGGAGGGAGCGTGTCCGGCCGGAAAGAAGGCGCGGGAAAAAAAGAAGCACCTTAGGGCAGGTCCCCCCGTGGATGGTGAGCCCTTGCCCCTTGAGCCCCTTACACCCGCGCTCCTCGCGGAGTTGATCAGGGCAAGCGGTAATGCCAATACCTGCGGCCGGGCTCGGGCCCGAGGAACCCGACAAACCTGCTCCACCGGAGGGAGTCGAGGAGGAGGCCTTTGCAGACATGGAGGTCTCCCTCGCTCCCTCCGTGCTAAAAAGAAGGCGCGACCCCCTGGATGAGGAGGAGGACCGGGAGGAGGAAATTCCCTCCGAGCAGGGGGAGTCGTCGCCCGCCGCGGGTACTGCGCGCCCCCCCCCCCCCAGCGCTGTCGTCATCACCAGCGATCGGCAGGGGTCGCCTGCCCCTCGGGAGGCTGAGGCAGATGTGTCTGTCCAGCACGTGCCTCCCGGGGATGGGGATGAGACCCTGCCCGTGGGGGGGGTTGCAGAACAACCCGCGGCAGTAATTGAAGTTGACCTTTTATCGGTGTCGTTACCCCTCGCCGGGTCGGGCAGCCTGGGGGCTGGGTCGGGCGAGGATAATGAGCTCGCCCAATGCGACCCGGACGTCTCCCAGGGGATGCTTGTCCTGGTAGAGCTTTTAATTCAAAACCACCCGTCCGCTGGGTCGGAGGTTGGTGGCGGGGAGGAGGATGGCCCCCTGGCTGCGTCTCTGGTGCCGGACGTACTGGAGGAGCTGGAAATTGTTCTCTCCCCGGTTTCTCCGGTCGTTCCGGCGTCTGAGGCGGAGCGGAGCTCTGAACCGCCGCCGTCTTCTGGCCCGGCACCCCTAGAGGAGCCCAGGGAGAAATCCTCTGCCGCCGATCCTGGGGGTGGGATCCGGGCGGAGGCGGGGCTGGCTGGCACGGCCGAGTCGTTCGCTTCGCACTGCGCGGCGGACGGGTCGGCCGCTGGTGACGACCCCCTGGAGGAGGATGGGGACTCGGTGATGGGCACGGAGGACGATTCGGACTCCAGCGCCGACGTGGCGATGGATGACCTCGTGCCCCTTGCCGAGTCTCCCCTCATTTCCGTAAGGGAACTCCGGGATTTTATGGCCACGTGCCTGGGTCAGCGCAATAAGGTCCGGCTGGCCCTCGACAGGTGGTCGGAGCTGGCGCTGCTCATCGATTCCGTCCACGCCGCCGTTAAGATCTTGGGCGCGGACGAGGGTGTGAACCCGCTCGAGCTGCGTCGGCTCACAACGTTTCTCACTGGGCTGCTGAGGAAGTGGCGGCGGACCAGCGGCTGCGCTTCATCCCCCCGTTAGGTGTAGGTCGAGGTTGCACTATGCTTCTGACATGAAGATAACCATAGCCAGCCTCAACATCAATGGCAGCAGGGAGGCGCGCCGCAGATTCAATAACTTCTCGGTCCTTCGGGACGGGAAGTATGCGGTGTGCTTCCTGCAAGAAACCCACACCGTTCCGGGAGACGAAGCCACGTGGCTCCTGGAGTGGCAAGGAGGGGTCAGCATGAGTCACCTCTCCAACAATTCCAGCGGGGTGGCTATCTTGCTGGCCTCGCATTTTCAGCCGGAGATCTTGGGGGTCAAGGAGCACGTGCCGGGCCGCTTGCTCCAGGTCACTGTTCGCCTGGGGGGCGTGCCGCTCCATCTAGTGAACGTGTACGCCCCTCAGACCAGTGCGCAGCAAGTGCGCTTCTTCGAAGAAGTGTCCGCTCTCTTGGGCTCCATCGACGTGGGCGAGTGCGTCATCCTCGGGGGGGATTTTAACTGCACCCTCGAGGCGAGGGACCGTTCGGGTCCCCCGCGAAGCCCGGCGGCGATGGAAAAGTTGAGGGACCTGGTTGGGTCCTTCGACTTGGTGGACGTCTGGCGAAATCTCCACCCCGACTCCAGCGCCTTCACTAGCGTGAGGTCTGGGGGAGGAAGGTCCAGAATCAACCGCCTCTGCATTTCCCGGGCGTACGTCTCCTGCGTTCCGGCAGCTTCCATGCGGCCGGTGCCATGCACGGACCACCACCTGGTGTGGGCGGAGCTCGCTCCGCTGCGCGCGCGGGGGGGGTCCGTGTACTGGCATTTTAACAACCTGCTGCTGGAGGACGCACGGTTCCGGGATTCGTTTCGTCGATTCTGGGCCGACTGGAGAAGGAAGCAGGGGGGCTTCCCCTCCTTGAGGCTATGGTGGGATGTGGGCAAGGCTCACATCCGTCTCTTCTGTCAGGAGTACGCGAAGGGGTCGACCAAGAGGCGGGAGGCCCGGGTCGGGCGGTTGGAGAAGGAGGTGCTCGACCTGGAGTTCCGTCTCGGTCAGGTCGTCGAGGACCCGGCCCTGCGGAAGGTGTACGAAGAGAAGAAGGGCGCGCTGAAGGACCTGCAGCTCGTCGGGTCCCGAGGCGCGTACGTGAGGTCGCGGATCCAGCTCCTGCGGGACCTGGACCGCGGCTCCCCCTTCTTCTACTCGCTGGAAAAAAGACGGGGGGTCCGTAAGCAGCTCTTGGGGCTGCTGGCCGACGACGGATCTCTGGTCTCGGATCCGGAGGGAATCAGCGCGGAGACCCGCGCCTATTACGGGGCTCTGTTCTCTCCGGATCCGTCCAGCGAGGATGCGCGCAGAGTTTTGTGGGAGGACCTGACGAAGGTTGGCCCGGAGGGCGCCGAAAAATTGGACGCTCCGCTAAGTCTGGCGGAGCTGACCGGCGCCCTCCACCAGCTCTCTAGGGGAAAGTCCCCGGGGCTGGACGGGCTGACCGTGGAGTTCCACAGGGCGTTCTGGGACGTCTTGGGGGGCGACTACGTGCGGGTCCTGGGGGAAAGTTTGGCGACCGGGGAGATGCCCCTCTCTTGGCACAGGGCGGTCATTGTCCTGCTGCCTAAGAAGGGCGATCTCCGCCTCCTTAAGAACTGGCGCCCGGTCTCCCTCCTCAGCACGGACTATAAAATCTTTGCCAGGGCCATGTCTGCTCGCCTTGGCACCGTGCTGGCCCACATGATCCACCCCGACCAGTCCTACACGGTCCCGGGACGGACCATCCACGATAACATCCATCTGGTCCGGGACCTGGTCCACCACTCCCAGAGGGCTGGTCTGTCGGTCGCCTTCCTTTCCCTGGATCAGGAGAAGGCGTTCGACAGGGTGGATCACGAGTATCTCTTCGGGACTCTGCGCGCATTCGGGTTCGGGACGCATTTCGTCGCCCGGATCCGACTTCTGTACGCCGCCGCGGAGTGTCTGATTAAAGTTAACGGGTCCTTGACGGCGCCCCTTCGCTTCAGGAGGGGGGTGCGTCAGGGATGCCCCATGTCCGGTCAGTTATATGCCATTTGCGTGGAGCCTTTCCTGCGCCTCTTGCGGAAGAGGTTGACGGGACTGGCTCTGCAAGGGCCGGGCGTGGAGGTGGTCCTCTCGGCTTACGCCGATGACGTGCTCCTCACGGTCACGGATCCCGCTGACTTGCGGAGGATGCGGGGATGCCAGCAGATTTACTCGGACGCATCCTCCGCCAAGATCAACTGGGAGAAATGTTCCGGACTCCTGATGGGTCAGTGGCGGGTGGACTCCCTGCCGGAGGAGTTCAGGCCTTTCGCCTGGAGCACCACACACCTCCTCTATTTGGGAGTCTACCTTAGCCCTGCCGAGGACGCTTGGCCGGCGAACTGGCAAGAGCTGGAGGCCAAAGTCACCGCTCGCCTAGGACGCTGGACAGGACTGCTCCGAGTGTTGTCCTACAGGGGTCGAGCGCTGGTCATAAACCAGCTGGTGGCCGCCATGTTGTGGTACCGGTTGGTCACTTTGATCCCTCCCCCTGCGTTTGTCGCCAAGATTCAGAAGAAGCTCATCGACTTCTTCTGGGACAAAAGGAAGCACTGGGTCTCTGCCGCGGTTCTGTGTCTCCCGCTTAGGGAGGGCGGTCAGGCGCTGGTGTGCCTTCGCACCCAGGCTGCGACTTTCCGTCTTCAGACGCTGCAGAGATACCTGTACGTCGAGAATCCTCCGAGATGGTGTGCGCTGGCGACGTTTTTCTTCCGCCAGCTGCATGGCCTCAATTACGACACGCAGCTCCTGTTTGCGAAAGTGGGCAGCAGGCGTGCTGGCCTGCGGGAGCTGCCTGTCTTCTACCAGGAACTACTATGGGTTTGGAACTACATCGCTTCCAGGCGGAGCTCTCCCCCGTCCGGAGCGGCGGCTCTCCTTCGGGAGCCGCTGCTCAGGAATCCGCACCTCCACGAACACGGGTTCGGGCGGCTGGCGGAGGGTAGGGCTGTGGCTGGCAAGGTGACCAGATTCGGGGACCTGCTCGATGGCGGAGGAGCGGGCTGGATGGCGCCGGAGGAGCTGGCGCGGCGCCTGTCCTGGGCCAACGTCCAGCTCGCGGTCGAAACCATCGAATCGGTAAAAGCGGCACTGGGCCCCGACTCCACTAGGTGTATCGAGGCGGCTCAAGCACGTGGGGCGATCCCGTCCGAGCTTACCCCCGTTCGGACGGAATTCCTCATCGGCGCCCGGCCCCGAAACTCCCCTCGGGAACCGGCGCCTCACAACTTGAGCCGTCTCGAGGAAATACCCTCCGTGCCTTTTCATTCCGCGCGGAGGGGTTTCCTGTACGGGCTGCTCCTGCACACTCTCCACTTTGCCATCTTCGTCTACCGTCCGGACACGCCTTGGCGTGGCGTTTTGCCGACCGGCGGTAGCGGAGGTCCCCAATGGAGGGCTCTCTATGCGGGAGTCCTCCCTTGTTCCATCGGGGACTTGGCCTGGAGGGTGTTGCACGGAGCGGTCCCGTGCAATAAGGTTTTAAGTAGGTTCACGGACTCCCAGGCCGCCTGCATTTTTTGCGGCCTGGAGGAGTCCGTGTTTCACGTTTATATGGATTGTGAGAGGTTGCAGCCCCTCTTTCACTACTTGAAGGGGCTGCTCCTCGATTTTTGGTTGCACTTCAGTCCCACGCTCTTGATCTACGGTCACCCGGTGCGGAGGGGAGCGGACAGGTTGGAGGACCTCCTTGTGGGCCTGCTCCTGGGCCTGGCTAAAAGAGCCATCAATTGGTCCAGGCAGCGGGCGGTCGAGGGGGTCGTCCAGCCGGATTGCCTGCATCTCTTCCGCGGCCATGTTCGCGCCCGGGTGGCCCTGGAGATGGAGTACGCGGTGTCCGCCAGTGCGCTTGAGTATTTCCGCGACCGGTGGGCGCCGCGGGAACTGGAGTGCATCATCAACACGGAAAACCAAATTTTAATTTGATTTGTTAAGCTTTAGTTGAACTTTTGTTTATTTACAGTCGAATTGGGTTTTTTTGGGTCCAAATAAAAGAGTACCCTCTTCAGTAAATACCTGTTATTATTGTTCTCCTGCAGTCCGTGTATTATTTATACTCGGACACTACACTGTCCCCTTTAAATAGTGCCTCCCGACTCCGAGAAGGGCCTGCTAACGTTCCTTTGAACTGTCAGTAACAGCGCTAGGCGTAAAGGTTCCAGGCGCCACCCAATATTTGGTCAGGGGCGCCTAAAAGGCGTTGCACACTGAAATGACGTCATGATCTGCTTGCGCACTCGGGCGCGCGCAAACACTTAGCGCAGGCGTTAAATGTATAGTCAATATGGGAGTTGTCGCTATCTTCATTGCGCCCGACCCAACATTGGGTTACGCCCCAATTCTCGGGCTCTTTAGGCGCTAACCGCTTGCGCTACCAACCGAATTTCTAGGCCTAGTTGTGGTCTCACCAAGGCCCTGTACAACTGCAGCAAGACACACTTGCTCCTGTACTCGAAACCTCTCGCTGTGAAGGCCAACATACCATTTGCCTTCTTAACCGCCTGCTGCACATGCATGCTCACCTTCAGCGACTGGTGCACAAGGACACCCAGGTCTCGTTGCACTTCCCCTTTTCCCAATCTATTGCCGTTCAGATAATAATCTGCCTTCCTGTTTTTGCCACCAAAATGGATAACCTCGCATTTATCCACATTATACTGCATCTGCCATGCATCTGCCCAATCACCCAGCCTGTCCAAATCATACTGGAGTTTCTCTGCATCCTCCTCACAGCACACACGCCCACCCATACTTAGTATCATATCTGCAATATATGTTCTGATATATGCTTAACTGCTGTAATGTATAAAATCTTGACAATGACATAAATGAAAGAAGTCTTAGGATGTGCAAATAATAGGCTGGAATTTGCTGTCGGAGGCGCACCTCTGGAGTGCGTCTCCGACCCGGAAAAAAATCCGAACCTACCTGCTTGCTCCCGGGCTTCGGAGACTTCGGGTCCTGGGCCTGCGAGCCTCCGCCTGCGTAAAGGCTCATGGATCCCAGGGACGCAGGCAGTTCGGAAGTGTCCCAGGGATCACATGAGCCAGGGCCTCCAATCAGAAAGTAGGATTCCTCATATGCTTATGGAAATTCCACTTACAAATGGAATCTCCATTAGCATATGAGGAATCCCCAAATAATTAAATAATTTATAAAACTAGAATAAAATTAAATGCTCCCATAGTCACATTTAATTAAAAGTCCCTTTAATGAAGCAATTACAATAAAAAAAAAAAATTTTTGAAAAATAATTTAAAATATTTTAAACGAGGCCAAAATTTACATAAACAAATTTTAAATGTTCATGGAAGATTTTTTGTTTTTAAATTTTTATTTTTACATTTATATTAAGCCTTATGCTGGTGAAAGCAGGCCCTACCAGGCGGAAAGGTTTTGTGGGCATTTGCTGGGCAGTAGTTGGGCAAATAGCCCAACCCTGCACCATGACAGATTGCAAGTTCCGGGTTTTCGTGCCGGAACTTGCAGGGCCTTTTACAAGGCTTACGATGGCGTACGCTGTGCGCATGCCGTCATCGGCCCTGCAAAATCGGGGCCACTATGTGACTTTTATAAACCAGTTACAATAAATGACATCTGGGCCTGGAGTTTCTGCTAGGTTGTGCTGTTTATATCGGCGCAATTCGCTCGAAATAGGGCAAACCAGCGCAAAAGATGGTGGAATTTTAAGCGCAAATTACGTTCCGTGCTCCTTGCGTTTCCGCAATCTTTTGCGTTAGTTTAAAAAACATTGCGCTGGAAGCCAGCCCCGCCCACAAAACCGACCACGCCCCCAGATTGAATTATTCGCCATTGGGAATTTCTGCTAATTGCACTCTTTTGGGGGCCTTCAAGGAGGCTCTAAAAATTAAGCTTTTTTTTTTAGGCGGAAGGAAGGTTTTGAAAGTACATATTTTTAAATTACAAAGAAACTCACTACTGTACACCAATGTAACTTGTATAGTATTTAAAAGTTATTTGCAGTTATTTAAAATCGGGTTGCTCACAGGTGGTGGACTGGACACTAGAATCATAGAAAGTTACAGCACGGAAGGAGGCCATTTCGGCCCATCGTGTCCGCGCCGGCCAACAAACAGCTGTCCAGCCTAATTCCACTTCCCAGCTCTTGGTCCGTAGCCCTGCAGGTTACAGCATCCCAAGTGCACATCCAAGTACTTTTTAAATGTGGTTAGGGTTCCTGCCTCTACCACCCTTTCAGGCAGTGAGTTCCAGACCCCCACAACCCTCTGGGTGAAGAAATTTCCCCTCAAATCCCCTCTAAACCTTCCACCAATTACTTTAAATCTGTGCCCCCTGGTTTTTGATCCCTCTGCTAAGGGAAATAGGTCCTTTCTATCCACTTTATCTAGGCCCCTCATAATTTTATACACCTCAATAAGGTCTCCCCTCAGCCTCCTCTGTTCCAAGGAAAACAGACCCAGCCTATCCAGTCTTTCCTCATAGCTAAGATTCTCTACTCCCGGCAACATCCTTGTAAATCTCTTCTGTACCCTCTCTAGTGCAATCACAACTTTCCTGTAATGTGGTGACCAGAACTGCACGCAGTACTCTAGCTGAGGCCTAACTAGTGTTTTATACAGTTGAAGCATAACCCCCTGCTCTTGTATTCTATGCCACAGCTAATAAAGGCAAGCATTCCGTATGCCTTCTTAACCACCTTATATACTTGTCCTGCTACCTTCAGGGATCTGTGAACATGCACTCCAAGGTCCCTTTGTTCCTCTACACTACTCAGTGTCCTACCATTTAATGTGTATTCCCTTTCCCTGTTAGCCCTCCCCAAATGCATTACCTCACACTTCTCCGGATTGAATTCCATTTGCCACTGTTCTGCCCAACTGACCACTTTATTGATATCTTCCTGCAGTCTACAGCTTCCTTGTTAATTATCAACCACACAGCTGATTTTAGTATCACTCTGATTAAAAAGGTTTATTTTTTGTGATAAACCCATTTTCAGCTGTATTAATCAAACTGCACCAAGTTTCCACTCTTCAACATATCAAGGTACATTTTTTTAAAGAAGATTGTGCTGGTTACGTTCGGTGATATGCAAATGAGTTTGAGCGGAAACTTGAGAAAAAAACACTTCTCAAAAGTAGCGTAATTTTGGGCCTAATATGCGCCCGGATCACTGGCTTCGCCAAAAGCGGAAACTCTACCCTCATGTAGTTAATTGGCATGAATAACAATTTTGATATAAATAGAAAATCCTCTGGCAACTATTTTTATGAATTCTCTCACACATAACTAGTCATTTTGTATATGCATGTAGTAACACACTGAGCCAAAGCATAAGTGTGGGTATTTTACAGAGCATGCTAGAAAGTGAAAGTAAAGGACATATAAATATTTGCAACACTGACTACACAATTTTTTAAAAAGCCTGTGTTCACGCATCAAGGAGAAAGAGTTGGCCACTGAAGTGATGACAACTTGCAATTTAACAAGTTGTCGATGAAAAAGGTAAACTATAATGATTTTTTACACGGTACAAGGAAAAGATTATAGTTAACTTCACTACCAGCAAAAATTCTAGAAACACAGCACAAAGAGAAACTTCAGAAGGAGGCATCATTGCCGCCTGCCTTCACAGGGTTACTGTCAAGAGGAGCAGCACATCAGCAGCTACAGTGACGCTTGAGAATGCCTCAACAAATTAATCAGGTTGCCCAGCCAAAGAGTCTAATGAAATTTGAATGGCGACAAAGCTAACAAGGGGAGCCAATGGTTGGTTAATGTGGGCCAGCCAATTTGCAAAGTGTGTTGCAATATATAAGCTCTGATTTTGCAATGGTAGCAAACTCAGTCTGTGCCTAACCATGGCACAGGCAGCAGCACGAAGGTTGGCCTCACTAAATTTTGCATGGCTAGTCATGCCTCCTCATTTTACTAGGCTGCCTGTGCCTGCAATACAGGCACAGGGAGGCTGGCCAGCAGCACAATTGGCTGTGGGACAGGGAATCTGATGAGGCACTGCTCTTCCAGGGCTGCTGGCCACCATTAAAGGGGAGTGCTTTTTTGTTTGGTTGAAGACTTACTTTGGTTGGAACCACAATGGAGGCAAGATAAAATGTGGGGGTAAACTCCTTTTGACGGTGACACCTTTGAAGTGCTGCTGCAGGAGCTACAGGCACTGAGGATGGCCCTGTTTGACACTAGCTGCTTGGATGGAAAGAGTGAATCATGTCTCCCAGGTGAGTGGGACCTAGGGACAAATGAGGAAGAGGTTTTCTGGCATCAGGAGGACTGCCAAATGAAGATTAACACATAGTTACAGTGGGGCATGTTACTAACCAAAATTGTGAGCTGCAGTTCCCTCAGGGAGGCAGCATGCACGGTATGGAGACAGCCATTTCTGTACACTCTTTTATTGCAGAAAAGCTGTGGGGCACAGTTCGTTTGTGCATCACAAATAGCTTGTACTGTGATACATAAATGTTAAAAAAAAACACTGCCGCCAGAATCTCCGTGCGTGCTGCATCGGAATGCACTCACATGGGGTGGGATGGGGACTGGCCGCAGGGCTGGCTGTCTGGGTGCTCTGCCAATTTCTAACATCTGGATGTCTTTAACCTTTAACGTGCTTCCAGAAGAAGGCTGTTCACAGCCACTGTGAGTGCATTGGCGGGACACCTGCCAATTTGAAGGAGCTGCCGAGATTTGAGGAGACAGCCCCCAGCATTTATGGCCTGGAATCTGTGAAAGGAACATTGGAGGGGGAGCTCAGAAACATGCTGTCACCCCACCTAGAAAATATCCTCCTTTTATTAGTCTCATTGTTACCCTTACTTCCTCAGTAACACAGAGACATCCATTGTACAATGGTAGTGTGGCACACAATATTTTAAAATCTGATCTTGCTTAGAAAGCATTCTATCCTAAAACCCTTGTAATACATCTAACTTTTCTCTTCCTGTAGGGTCTTTGTGATATCAGCTAGTGGCAGCCAGGAAGCAAGTACTTCACAACATTACTCTGTATTTCTATGTATTTCTATGCAGTTGCATCATATACTTCCCCGGGTTAATTAAAATCACAGATCCAAGTACTCTGTGGCATTCAGATAGCATGTTTGAGGAAAGTGTACCAAGTGAAGTAACCAACAAAAGTGATGAGGAGCAAGTGGAGATGGCAGCCCAGCAAACCTTGCCCAGGGTCACAGCCTGAGGGATTCCTCTTCTTTATGGCCATAGGATTGTGACCAAACTAAGTAAGCCTGCAGCAGGGAGTTCATTAATGAGTAAAAGGTCTTCATTGCATCTTTAGAGATTGTGC
The DNA here is from genome assembly GCF_052327205.1 of Somniosus microcephalus. Taxonomy (NCBI): domain Eukaryota; kingdom Metazoa; phylum Chordata; class Chondrichthyes; order Squaliformes; family Somniosidae; genus Somniosus; species Somniosus microcephalus. The sequence goes on from NC_140988.1 coordinate 52,289,481, forward strand.
TGAACACCCTTCACTGGTTGCCAGAAAATGGGCAGCAATCAACTCTGACCTCTCAGCACTTCAGGGCCATTAGCAGTGGAACAGAGGGGACGAGGACAGACTCTGGGGGCTAAATTCAATAACCCCGAAAATGTACGTGGGGACGCGATGCGACAAACCCGTGCTTGTTCAATGTAATGCTGGCAGCACGCCAACTTCAAGCTTCCTGCTCATTTACATGATTTCTGCATGCAGCTAGCGCTAACCACGCTGTTGATTGGCTGCATGCATCAGCAGGAGGCCGCAAATCATGAAAGGTTAGCACCAGTTAAAGCTAGACTGCATTGCTTAAAGGGGCGATGCATTGTGGCTGGAGCAGGTGTTGGAAGTTGTTCTACAACTGATTCTGACCTGGGAAACATTCAATAATGACACCACATGGGAGAGAGCGAGCTCCAAACATTTCCAGCGCTGCACTTGAGGTCTTGGTGGTGGAGGAGAGATGTGCAGTATCCACAAGAGACCAGGAATGCCCTCCAGACACATCCTCAGAAGGCACTGGGAGCAGATAGCCATGGCGGTCAATAACAGGGGTCAAGCCCCGAGAACATGGATGCAGTGCCGCAAGAAATTCAATAGCCCCACACGTGTGGTCAATGTTAGTGAATGCATCTTCAAATGCCATATCCTACCAACTGCATCACTAGCCTCAGCCACTGCTCAGTGCACCACACCCCCATCACTCACCTGCCAACAATCTCTGTCAATCAGGACTCATACCTAACATTCATAACTTCAGCTCACCCTCACACACTTAGCACTGCTGTAAGCCTCACACCCACATCTCACAGCTTGCACACACTGCCAGCTATTCAACCATGACAGCCATATCACCCAAACGGATTGCACGACACTCACTGACACACTTCCCTCTCTCTTGCAGGACAAGGTGGCTCACAACCGGAGGCAGAAAGAGCTAACCGGAGGGGGAGAGGCGCACCTGCATGACCTAATCCCCATGGAGGAGATGGTGCTGGCCACTATTGGAATGGCCATTGCAGAGGCCATTGACATAAGAAAACTACTAGGCACTTGGTCTGAGTATTAAACAAGGCTTTAATCAATTGTTTTTCAACATGGCAATCTAGTTGTGTCCTTCACTAGTTCCTGTTAAAGAATGTCCTGAGCAAGCTGGGCCCATGCGCGAGTATTTATACTCTCCCTGGACAGCGCCACCAGCAGGCCGCCCAGTATTACTTCATAGGTCATTTCCACATGAATGACAAGATTCATGTCAGTCATGGCAAGCGACGGGGCTGAAACCACAGAAGATGACAATATCCTCATATCTAATCCTCCTTCTCACATCCCACTTCCCCCTCATCCCACAATCCCTACTGATTTACAAGCTGCAGATGGTGTAAGCATGCATCTCTTACACCCACCCCGCTCACCACAACCTTACCCTTGAGCCTTTCTCCTTTTTTATACCCAAGAACTCCAACCTGCCCAGGCAGTGGTGGAAGAGCAACAAGACAGTAATGATGAAGACATGCCATCACTCAATTTCACACTCTCAGCCACCAATTCAGATACTGACTCTGCATGTAATATAGAGGATAGCATAGAGGCAGGATCTGCACATTGTGAGACACCGGGCATGCGTTGGCTGCAGCCAGGGCAGGGGGCAAGGATAACACAGCTGCCAGCTCGCCGGAGGGTGAGGTCGCACACAAGTTCTGCTGCAGAGGACTCAGATCAGCACTTCGATGGGGCGGCCTACAGAAGAACGCTGATGGGTGTGCACAATGAAATGCTTGGTGCATTGGCAGGCCTGCCAGAAAGCCTGCATGCGATGTCAAGGAGCATGGAGGAGTCTGGCACCAACTTGGCACAGGGCTTTGCGGAGAGCTTGGAGCCTATCCTTTCCAGCATGGAAGTGGTGGCCAACTCCATTAGCACACTTGTGGACCCAACTATGATGCAGCGTCTGATGGCTGATGTCTCATCTTCCATTGAAGCACAAGCAGGAGCCACCCAATGTCTGGCTGCTGCAGTGGAGGCTCAGACTGCTGCCATCATGGCTCTGGATTCCAGTGTTCAAAGGGGCTTGCTGGGTTTCACAGCAGTCCAGCAATCTGTCCTTCTACAGATTACTAGGATTGCTGAGGTGCCGACCCGGTGGCGTGGCAGTGGCTCCATGGAGCACTAACCTGCTGTCCTCTCTCAGGATGACAGCATTTGTCCTGCCACTACTGCCACTCCGCCAGTGCCCTTGCTATTGCCTGTCAGCCAGCCAGCCCAGACTGCTGCCACCCATGCCGAGATGGTGCAGTCCGCAGCTGGGCCTTCTGGGCCCAGAGATATTCGAGGTCATTCTCCAAAGTCATCTGCAGTCTCCTTAACTGAAAGTCAGTGGCCTTACACCAGCCATGCTGCAGCCATTGGGGTAGCACTTCGTAGGATCACTCAGAGAGGCAAAGGCACACGGACGACAGACACTAAGGGAATGCACAGGGGTGATTAGTTTACGTTTGTATATAATATGGCATGATTTGATTTATAAATTTGATTTGGAGTGTTTATTTTGTGGAGGCTTTTATTTTTGCATTGTGGCCAAGTGGATGCTGTGATAGTAAATGACATAGGGAAGGGAAGGTGTGGGGCTGTTGGTGAATGAGCAATTAGGTTTGCAGTAACTGGTATCGCACTAAGATGAGTTCTTCATGGACAGCCCAGCCAGAAAGGGGATGTCTAAGTTGCCTCCTCTCTTCCTCTTCCTCCTCCTCTTCTTCCTCTTCCTCCTCTTCTTCCTCCTCCTCTTCCTGCTCCTCCACCTGCTCCTCAGCTGCTCACCATATAGCTAGTGGCAAAGGCTGTGCCCTCATAATAGCGAGGTTGTGCAGCATGCAGCAGACCACCACGAATCTTGACACCTGCTCTGCCGAGTACTGCAGGGCTCCTCCAGTGTGGTCCAGGCAGCAGAAGCATTGTTTCAGCATGCCAATAGTCTGCTTTATTACACATTTTGTGGCCGCAAGGCTTTCATTGTATGCATGCTGCCACGTGTGCATGCATTGCGTACAGGAGTCTTCAGAAACGTCATCAACAGATAGCCCTTGTCACCCAGTAGCCACCCTTTGGTTTGTCATGGTAGCTCAAATGCAGATGGCACAGCGGACTACCGCAGAATGAAGGCTTCTTGACTCTTGTCAGGATGCAGGGCATTGGCTTGCATTATTCGCTGCCTATGGTTGCACACCAGCTGAAATTTGAGGGAGTGGAATTCCTTTCATTTCCAGTAAATGGCAGAGTTGATATGAGGCGCCTGCAAAGCGATGTGCGTACATTCAATGGCACCCTGCACCATGGGGAAGCCTGCAATCCGAGCAAAGATGTGTGCTGGTCTCTAGCAAGAGAGAATTAAATGTAGTGATCTCTCTTTGAAAAGAGAGCCTCAGTGACCTCCCTTACACAACAGTGGATGGCAAACTGCAAGAAGCTGCAATTATCTCCAGCTCCAGCCTGGAAGGAGCCTGCACATAAAAGTTCATCACCACCTTCACAGCTACAGGCAATGCGGTCCGCGCCCTGCTCTGAGATTGCATTTGTGGCTGCAGCATGTAGCAAATTTCAGTGAGGATATCCATACTGAAGCATAGATGTCTCACACGTTGTTCCTCGCTGAGGTTCAGGTAGGAGAATTGCTCCCTGAACACCCTGGGTGGATATTGCCACCTGCTCAGAGCCCTCCTCCTCCTCCTCCCTTTGCCAGCAGCTTATACTGCTCTACGTTGCCTCTGTTCATTCTCCAAGTCATGCTGTATTACAAAGGGAATTCCTACTAGTGCACCCATGTCTCGCAGCAAGTGGTTTGAGCAGAAGCCTTGAAGTCAACAAAAGGTCCTTCAGCACCTGCCACACCACTCTCTGCAGACTTTGAAAACTTTAAACAACTACAGAAAGCACCAAAGACTGTAGAAGCGTACCAACAACCAGAAGAAATCAACCAGCAACTAATCTGTAAGTAGTTGATGAACCTTTTAAATTACGCTGGTGGGGGGTCCTTCCTACATCAAATCAGCGTTGCACGCTGATTGAGCCCTTATCTGCTTGCTCTGCATTCTTCCGGTGGGCGTTCACTGCACGCGTGCTAATCCCCTCACCAATATAGCGTCCGCCGCCATTTGCCCATGTGTGCACGTGTGCCACAGATGCCATTTTGGAGCTCTAAGGGTAATCTTAGTGCCCAAAAAACAGGCACTACTGATCCGAATTTTGCGCCCTCTGGTTCCTCATGATTACTTACAAGGGTATGTTGCTGCCAGATTTGACAGGATTCATGTGATTAACTCAAGAGCGCCATGATCCAAGCCTCAGATGAAGATGGCAATGTACCTCCAGGTGCAAGTGGCCCCATTACAGCTGGAGCCAAGCCCAAGAAGGCAATGGCTGTTGGTACCTCTTCATTAATTAGTATTTCTTCAGTTCTTCGAGGCAGACCAAAGTAATGGATTGAGGTCTTTAAGATTATGGCCAAAATCTTTACCTTGGAGCCGGGTCGGGTGCGTGGGTAGTGGGTAGCCATCCCGAAGATTTAAACAGCGCATTCTGCACTGCACATTTACTCAATTGCACCAATTAAAAGAGTAATCCGGGTTACCTGGTCCAATTAAATGGAGCGGGTCTGATGACGTCACTGATGACTCATTTTCAGTGTGGATATTTAAAGCAGCCTGGCGCACATCTAATTTGAAGGTTGCTGTAGGGGTGTTCAAGGTGCTTTGAACAGCTACACATTGCTGAATAAGATTGACAAATCTGTGGGTCATGGAGACACAAAGACAGAGGGCAGTGCCAAGATTCCCAGATGCCTCTCTGGAACTGCTGGTCCAGGGAGTAAGAACACGCAGGGAGGTCCCCTTCCCTGTGGATGGCCGAAAAAGACGAGCCAGAGATACTAAGAGGGCATGGCTAGAGATCGCAAAGGAAGTAAGCAGCAGGGATGTGGTGAGGAGGACCTGGATCCAGTGCCGCAAAAGATTCAATGATCTCATGAGGTCAGGAAAGGTGAGTGCAATGCCACATTCACTGACATCCTGACGTGCCTGTCACCCCAACACCATCACTATGCCTTCCCAAGCCCACTCCTGCACGTCACTCCGCACACCAACCTACCTTGCAGGTGCACCCATCCCTCACTGTCTATGCACCTACTCACATCCCCATCTGACTAACTAACACTGGCACTCAATCTCAGCCTAATGCAACTTTAGCAAGTAACACCACAGAAGGAGTCCATTTGTCATGCCACTCCCTCACAGTCACCCTCTACAGATGCAGACCTTCCATTCTTTACTCTAATTCCATCACTCTGACACAAAGTTCTCTTCTTTCCCTTCTTGCAGGAGAAGAGAGTGCATAACAACAGGGAGAGACAGAGAACTGGAGGTGACCCTCCAATATTCACAAATTGACTCCAGCAGAGGAGGAGACCCTAGAAATCTTGTGAGTTGCAGAGCTGCTGGCGGTGGGAGATGGAGAGACGGGGACCTCCCAGCAACCTGGTGACAGTATTACATCTCATACAGCCACATGGCATACAGCAGTCACTTATATGGTGACTGATGTCAGCAGCCAGCACAGTCATCATGTGCAAAATGGTAACTTTACCCATTCTTATCATAACACTTCTAATTCATCTCTTTACTTTCCCACAGATCCATCAAGTGCCTCCGCCATTGTCCAGCTGGAGAAGGAAGAAGACTCCTCGGAGGAAGCTCCATTCTCTAAGGGTGCACCGTCAGCAGACCCAAGCGCAGCCAACACCAGCGCAGATACGCACACCACACCCATCATAATGAAGTGTTTCGAGAGACTGGTCTTAGCCCACATCAAAGCCAGTGTTCCTGCCTCCCTTGACCAACACCAGCTTGCCTATCAGGCAAACAGATCAACGGAGGATGCAATCACAACTGCTCTACACTCGGCACTGAATCACCTAGATGGTAAGGAGACCTACATCAGAATGTTGTTTATCGACTACAGCTCAGCATTCAACACTATCGTCCCCAACAAGCTGGCCACCAAACTCCAAACTCTTGGCCTGAACACTTCCCTCTGCAACTGGACCCTGGACTTCCTAACAAACAGACCCCAGCCTGTCAAATTAGGTAACCACACCTCCCCCCCCCCGACCCTGAACACGGGGGCCCCACAAGGATGTGTGCTGAGCCCCCTCCTCTACTCCCTCTTCACCCACGACTGTGTGGCTGTTAATGGTTCCAACACCATCATCAAGTTTGCAGATGACACCACGGTAGTAGGCCAGATCACCAACAACGATGAGTCAGCCTACAGGGAGGAGGTCCAGCATCTCGTGAAGTGGTGCGCCGACAACAACCTGGCCCTTAACACCAAGAAAACAAAGGAAATAATCGTGGACTTCAGGAAGTCCAAAGGCGGAAGTCACACCCCCATCCACATCAATGGGGCGGAGGTGGAAAGGGTGGCCAGCTTTAAGTTCCTCGGAGTCCACATCACGGAAGACCTCTCCTGGTCCCTTAACACCTCCTCTCTGGTGAAGAAGGCCCAGCAGCGCCTATATTTCTTGAGGAGGCTGAAGGGATGTAATCTGTCACCCCCGATCCTCTCTAACTTCTACCGCTGCACTATAGAGAGCATCCTGACAAACTGTATCACGGTATGGTACGGCAGCTGTAGCTCCCATGACCGGAAAGCCCTGCAGCGGGTAGTCAAAACTGCCCAACGCATTACCGGCACCCGGCTACCGACCATAGAACATATATATCAGAAATGCTGCCTACGGAGGGCACGGTCCATCATCAAAGACCCTACCCACCCCAGCCACAGTCTGTTCGCCCTCCTACCATCTGGAAGACGCTACAGATGCATTCGCACCCGTACGACCAGATTTAGGAACAGCTTCTTTCCCAGGGCTGTCATCCTACTGAACTCCACAAATAAACACTAAAGCCTGCACATCTGCCGATGCACTTTATTATGGTCATATTTATGCTAATATATATGTACAAATGTATGTTGAAATGTTTAAGTGTCCTAATCCAAATTGTACACTCTCGGGAGCCGCAAGCCTACATTTCGTTGTACTGCACTTGTGCACTAACAATGACAATAAAAGTTGATTTGATTTGATTTGATTTGATTTGATTTGAGAGATAGAGTAGTGTTGCCACCTGATGTCTCAAACATCACAAGTGAGCATGAGCAGCTGGTGAAGACAGGGACAGCAGTGGAGACTTCTCGCTCGAGGGCACAGGATGCTTCAAGCTCTGCTCAGCTGCATGCAGACGCTGAACCTCGGGGGCCATCGAGAAAGAAGGTGATCTTGGAGGGGCAGCAACAATTGCTTGAGGATCTGGCAGCTTTTGCAGTCGCGATGTGTGCAACTGTAGAGAGAATGGAGGAGTCAATCTCCAACATGAGCACCAACATCTCGCAGGCGATGGCGGCGATATACTGTTCCATGGAAAGGATGGTCACCTGCATGGAGCAGCAAATGCGCCTCAGTCAGAGCCCCCACATGCTGCCTCAAAGCCTGATGGCTGAGACTGCCACGCACAGAGGAGCAGTCTTTGACGGGGCCCTCACAGGCTCCAAAATCCAGAGGACGTCCGCCAAAAGTGTAAATGCAGTCACAGCAGGGAAGTGAGCAGCCTGCAACTTCCTCTGCTGACGCCATAGGGATCGCACCTCATAGAAGCATGCGTCAATGAAAATGTGGTTGAGGGAGGGGCAAGACTGGCAGCTCAATATTCCAGGATATAGAATCTTCAGGCGAGACAGAGGGGGGGTAAAAGAGGAGGGGGTGTCGCAATATTAATTAAGGAGACAATTACTGCTGTAAGGAGGGATGATATATTAACAGGTTCCTCTAATGAGGCCATATGGGTTGAACCTAAAAACAAAAAGGGGGCTAGCACTTTGCTGGGAGTATACTATAGGCCTCCAAACAGCCAGGGGGAGATAGAGGAACAGAATGCAGGCAAATCTCAGAGAAGTGTGCAAATAATAGGGTAATTATAGTGGGGGATTTCAACTTCCCCAATATTAACTGGGATAGTCAGAGTGTGAAAGGCTTAGAGGGTGCAGAATTCTTAAAGTGCATCCAGGAGAGCTTTTTCAGCCAGCATGTAGAAAGTCCTACAAGAGAGGGGGCGGTACTGGACCTAATTCTAGGGAATGTGGCCGGGCAAGTGGTAGAAGTGTTAGTAGGTGAGCACTTTGGTGACAGTGACCATAATTCGTTGAGATTTAAGGTAGTCATGGAAAAGGACAAGGATGGACCGGAAATAAAGGTTCTAAATTGGGGGAAGGCCGATTTTAATATGATAAGGCAGGATCTGGCCAATGTGGACTGGGATCAGCTACTTGAAGGAAAATCCACATCGGAGCAATGGGAGTCTTTCAGAAAGGAAATTGAGAGAGTACAATGGCAACATGTTCCCGCAAAGGTCAAGGGTGGGACCAACAAGCCCAGGGAACCTTGGATGTCAAGGGATATACGAGAATGGATTAGGAAATAAAGGGGGGCTTTTGGCAGATACAAAGGACTAAAGACAGAGGAAGCCCTAGAGGAGTATAAAAAGTGCAGGGGGATCATTAAAAAAGAAATTAGGAGAGCGAGGAGGGGCCATGAAATAACACTGGCGAGCAAAATCAAGGAAAATCCTAAGATGTTTTATAAGTATAATAAGGGCAAGAGGATAACTAGGGAAAGAGTAGGGCCCATTAGGGACCAAAGTGGCAAACTGTGTGTAGAGCCAGTGGATGTAGGTGGGGTTTTAAATGAAGTTTTTGCATCTGGGTTCACTATGGAGAAGGACGATGTGGACATAGAAATCGGGCAGGGGGACTGTGATATACTTGAACATATTAGCATCGAGAGGGAGGAGGTACTAGCAGTTTTAGCAGGCTTAAAAGTGGATAAATCCCCAGGCCCGGACGAGATGTATCCCAGGCTACTATGTGAGGCAAAGGAGGAGATTGCAGGGGCTCTGACACAAAATTTCAGAACCTCTCTGGCCACAGGGGATGTGCCAGAGGACTGGAGAACAGCTAATGTAGTACCATTATTCAAGAGGGGTAGTAGGGATAAACTAGGGAATTACAGGCCAGTGAGCCTAACATCAGTGGTAGGGTAATTATTGGAAAAAAGTCTGAGGGACAGAATTGGTTTCCACTTGGAGAGGCAGGGATAGCCAGCATGGATTTGTCAAGGGAAGATCATGTCTGACCAATTTGATTGAATTTTTCGAGGAGGTGACTAGGTGTGTGGATGAGGGTAGTGCAGTGGATGTGGTTTACATGGATTTCAGTAAGGCTTTTGATAAAGTCCCGCATAGGAGACTGGTCAGGAAGGTAAGAGCCCATGGGATCCAGGGTGCCTTGGCACATTGGATCCAAAACTGGCTTAGTGGCAGAAGGCAGAGGGTGATGGTGGAAGGTTCTTTTTGTGACTGGAAGCCTGTGTCCAGTGGGGTAATGCAGGGACCGGTGCTGGGTCCCTTGCTGTTTGTGGTCTACATTAATGATTTGGATGTGAATGTAAAGGTATGATCAGTAAGTTTGCAGATGACACGAAAATTGGTGGGGTGGTAAATAGCGAGACAGTAAGCCTTAGGCTACAGGACGATATAGATGGGTTGGTCAGATGGGCGGAACAGTGGCAAATGGAATTTAACCCTGAAAAGTGTGAGGTGATGCATTTTGGACGGACTAACAAGACAAGGGAATACACAATGAAATTAAGACCCTAGGAAAGACAGAGGATCAGAGGGACCTTGGTGTGCATGTGTAAGAATTTGCAATAATTTACAGTTCTGAAGATTCATTTTTTTGATTAAAGAATCCCTGGGCGTAGTGCTTTTAAATTTCCAGGGATAAAAATGGCTGTCGCACCACATGGCCGAATGACAAAAGAGGCTTGGAATGCAGCTTTCTGTGTCTGGAAGTAAGGTTCAATGAAGACAAAGGACAATGCTTTGTTTACAAAGCAATTGAATGCTATTAGCATTTGTTTGTATAGCGAGTGGATACATCTAAACTGCAGAAGAGACTTTTGTATCTTGAATGGGATCGTTTAAGAATTGAATGGGTCTAAATCACTTAGCATTCTGGACAATAGAGCAGTTGTATTTCCCTTTTGTTTCAGCCCAGGGAGCTCCGGAAGACACATTAACCCAGTCTAACCACTTTGAGTTAGCCAATCACAGCTTTCTCTTGTATATTGGACTCTTTGGGTGGGGAATTTTGCACACAGCCCTTGCAAGGCAGAACAGCAGGGGCCTCACCAGGTATAAAGATAGCGGCTGAGAAGCTATCGCTCTTACTTCGGTGGACCACAGGTGAGCAGGGTGTTCTGACTCCTCAACAAGGCAACCTAGCAGGAGTTTGGGGTGGTGATTTGAGGGTAATTGCTAAGATTGTTTAAATAACATTGTAGCCATTGTATCACTCATTTTCGCCGTCTGCAACCCCCTGTTATATAGTTTTACTGTGATTACTGTGTTCGTGTGGGATAGTTTGATATTTTGATTATAGTTTCTTTTAGTTAATAAAACTTGATTTTTTTTCTCTCATCCAAACTGCGTGTCTGTTTTAATATCATTAATTATAAGCCCTGCAGTCAGAACTGGAAGGTGGGGTAGCGATTCGAAACCGCTGTTTTAAAATTGGTTTTATTGGAATTGGTCAGAGCGCAGGCAAAGGCTGCAAGACCAGGAAAATTACTTTAAACCAGTTTAAAGAAGCCCCAACCCTTACACATGTACATAGATCCCTGAAGGCAGCAGAACAGGTGGATAAGGTGGTTAAAAAGGCATATGGGATACTTGCCTTCATTAGCCGAGGCATAGAATATAAGAGCAGAGAGGTTATGATGGAGCTGTACAAACCGCTGGTAAGGCCACAGCTGGAGTACTGTGTGCAGTTCTGGTCGCCACACTATAGGAAGGATGTGATTGCTTTGGAGAGGGTGCAGAGGAGATTTACCAGGATGTTACCTGGGCTGGAGTGCTTCAGCTACTGGACAGGCTGGGGTTGTTTTCCTTGGAGCAGAGAAGGCTGAGGGGGGACCTGATTGAGGTATATAAAATTATGAGGGGCATAGATAGGGTGGATAGAAAGGAACTTTTCCCCTTAGTAGAGGGGTCAATAACAAGGGGGCCTAGATTCAAGGTAAGGGGCAGGAGGTTTAGAGGGGATTTGAGGAAAAACTTTTTCACCCAGAGGGTGGTTGGAATCTGGAACTCACTGCCTGAAAGGGTGGTAGAGGCAGGAACCCTCACAACATTCAAGAAGCATTTGGATGAGCACTTGAAATGCCATAGCATACAAGGCTACAGACCAAGTGCTGGAAAATGGGATTAGATTAGACAGGGCTTGATGGCCGGCGCGGACGCGATGGGCTGAAGGGCCTCTTTCTGTGCTGTATACGGCTGAAAATTCAGTAGCCTTAGCGCCTCATTTGAGGCGCTAGAGGGCCTTGCGCCGGAGTTATGGCCAGTAGTGAAATTCCCTGGGGCCCTAAATCGGCATTGCTCCGGTAGCGCTGCGCCGGCACCGATGACGTCATTGGTGTGCGCAGCGTCCCAGTTGCCGTGGTAACCCGCCCGAACTCCGAAATTGAGTTGCGGCCGCCTCGCCCGTGGCAGCCGCAACCAGCGTTTTGTCAGAGGTGCCTTACTGCAGTTAGCGCCGGCGCATTAAAGGCCCCGCGGCGGCCGGCCGCTTTCCCGCCAGCCGCCTGCCCGCAGCTCCCTCCCCGGACTTCTCTCCCCCCCCCCACCGGGAACAGATGCAAGCCCGGCACTTGTCCGAGGTGCCGGGCTCATTTTTAAGCAGATTTGCGCGGGCCGCGGCCGGGTGCAGGCAGCTCCTCCTTAACGGAAGGAGGAGGCCTGCACTTCCCCAGCCTGCCGCACCGCATCGGGTGCCGCAGCGCCGGAATTGCGGCGCGAAACGGCAGTTAGCGCCCTTTTCCAGGCACTAAGACCCTTCAGTAGCGCCGGCAGCCGTTTGGGCGCGGCGCCACTGAATTTTTGGCGCGCGCAGGGGACTTAGCGCCGGCACTAATTTCCGGCGCTAAAGCCCTGGCTAAGCCAAAACCCAATTTCTAGGCCTATGACTCTATGGCCTAGAAATTCAGTTCTGACGCTATTGCGGCGCTAAAGTCGGGCGCTCGTCAAATTTAGCGCCCGCCGGGAAGTGCAGGCGAGCTCGCCGAAATTCAGTAGATTTGGCCAACTTTTTGGCCGAGCGCTGCACAAGGCGTTGGAACCCTGTGTTCAGGCGCTAATCCGGCGATGCAGCCTAATAACGCCGATTCCGGGCGCAGCGCAGGTGCGATCATGTGGTGAGTGTCAGCAGACACCCTGACGCCGGCCAGCTCTTAAAGGGGGAAGGGTCAACTTTGACTGCAGCCACGCCCTGCATGCTGTAGCCCTGCAACTAGGCCTCAGGAGTGGTTGTGTGGCATATCAACGCCTGGAGGACATGGAGAGGGCCCGTGAAAGAGCCGAACGCTTCTCTGAGCATGCGCTGGGTGTGCTCCTTCATGGGGTGCGCAAAAGAAGGCGGGTCGTTTGCCCGGCTAGTGGCAGGAAGGCTCCCAGGAGCCAGTTCAGGGAGGCCTGGACCAAAATTGCCCGGAGGGTCTCCTCCAGCTCAGATGTTCCCAGGAGTGCGGACCAGTGCCGCAGGAAATACAACGACCTATGTCGGCTGGTCAAGGTGAGTACCCTTTCCAATGTCCCCCTCATCCTTGCATGTGCACCTCCCATTAGGGCCAAAGGGACATCCAAGGTCTAATGGCCAGCCCTGCTGCCGCTGCAATGGCACTTGCATGTTAATCAAGAGCTCTTTCTGCACTTACCACACTGTGCAAGCTATTCCACCATGGGAGGCCTCACACAGAGCTACAGGGCACCACACTGTGCAAGCTATTCCACCATGGGAGGCCTCACACAGAGCTACAGGGCACCACACTGTGCAAGCTATTCCACCATGGGAGGCCTCACACACAGCTACAGGGCACCACACTGTGCAAGCTATTCCACCATGGCAGGCCTCACACACAGCTACAGGGCACCACACTGTACTTAGACGCCCTCCTTTCTCTTGCAGGCCAAGCTGGCGAGGAACGCCAGGAGCCTCCGTGTCACTGGTGGAGGCCCTCGCGAGTTCCAGGAGCTGACGCCTCTGGAAGAGAGTGTGGCCCGACTGCTGCGGCACCCGGTGATTGGGCCTGTGGCGATCGGCGACGCCGACCCTATACTGGAGCCCACTGGTAAGGACAGGACCGGCTGCACCTCTATCCTTGTCCTCGCGCATCAGATCTACATCCTTCCCCAGTGGCCGATAAATGCGCATAATGCACCAGTGCGGCCTCCCTCGCTGTCGGCCTGTCCTCACTCTAAAGCTACACTTGTGCCTTCCTGCTTTCAGCTGGTGAGGAGGAGGTGCTCCCTGAAGCCCACACAGCCAGGCCCTCGGAGGAGGAGGACGTGGAGGAGCAGCAGGAAGGCGCCACCTCGGGGGAACCCTCCTCCGCTCCAGGACATGCCAATGAAGGGGATACGTCTGGCGTGCCGGAGAGCCAGGGGGAGGCGGGGGAGGGGAGCCCCGAACCTGGTCCCAGTGGCATGGACGCCCGCGGCAAGGCTCCGGCGGCACGCGACCCTTCTGCCCAGAGGGGGGAGGCGGTGGAGGGGAGGGCAGAACCTGGTGTCAGTGGCGTGGCCGCACGCGGCAGCGCTCCGGCGGCACGCCAGCCTTCTGGCCAGAGGGTGGAGGCGCCCTCCAGTCCGGACTCGGACGTCGCCCAGGAGGTGCGCCTCCTGGACGAGATGTCGGCGGCGTCGGAGCGCCGCCACGTGGAAATCATGGAGGTGCTGGCACAGATGCCTCAGGCCATCGAAAGCCTCTCTCAAAGTGTGGTGGCTTTCGGCCAAGCCCAGGCCAGGGGCCTCGAGGTTTTCGCTGCAGCGCACGCCAGGGGGGTGGAGCTCCTTGTGGCAGCGCATGAGAGGGGGGTCGAGCAACTCGAGGCAGCGCAGCACGCCAGTCGCCAGCTGAGAGGTGCTGTCCAGACAATGGGACTGCAGATGCGGGGACATGCCGGCGCAGTTGGGGCACTGACTTCTGCGACCCTCGCACTGGCGGGGAGGCGTCGCCAGGCCAGGCGCCGCCCTGCTGCCGCACACCGGTCTGGCCACCCACAGTTTGGCGCGCTTGCTCCCCGGCCAGGCCGCCCGAGTGCACGTGTGTCTGGCGACCAGCGCGCGCCTGGCATCACCCACCTTGTACCCATTGGTGCAGGCGAGCCTGCCACTCCCCCAGCCACGGTGCAAGGAGCTCCTGCAGCCACTGAAGAGGGCCACCCACAGCTGCAGCAGCCACCAGCCGGCCCCTCCCGGGCCCGCCCTCGTGTAGGCCGACCCCCAAGGGCATCTGGCGAGACGCCTTGTCGCCCTGAGGATCCTTCCCCCAGCCTCGGCACAGCCTCACGGCCCAGCTTGAGGCGCAGCAGCAGGACGGGCCGGGGCAAAAGACGCCTGTCCACACACTCGCCCTCTCGCCACACCCAATAGAGTGTGTTCACCGAGGGTTTGGGTGATGCGGGGGCTTCTGTTCTGGGGGGCATCAGGGGCTAGATTTTCAGTATAGACAGTTTTGGGGCGCTAACCTTAGCGCCCGCCCGAAGTTAGCGCCCGCCCCAAAGTAGCGCCCCGTTGCCGGAAATTCAGTGGCTTCGCCCTAAGAGGTTGGTGGAGCGCTAAAAGAGGCGTCCCACTACTATCTTTAGGCGCTAAGCCGGCGGTGCAGAGCGCAACACCCGAGCTCGGGCGCAGCGCACGGCAGACACTCTGGTGCCAGTGAGCTCTTAAAGGGGAAGGGTGCATGTGTTTTTTTCAAAGGCAGAGTCTGGGGGGGAAAACAGGAGGAGGAGGAGGAGGAGGAGGAGGAGCAGGAGGAGGAGGAGGAGGAGGAGGAGGAGGAGGAGGTGGTGGTGGTGGTGGTGGTGGTGGTGGTGGCCGGAAACATAAATACACCGTTCACAACACCACACTGGATCCTTCCACACAACACATGCAGACTGCCTTTTATAGTGCAGGAGGAGTGCCCTTTAATTTGCGCTCCCCATGGTGTGTTGCGTTCCATTTTACAAACGCTCTGGACGCCAGCCGCACAATGGGGCGGTCCGACTGAAGTTTGGATTCGGGGCGGCCAAAGGGCGTTGCACGAGGATGTGACGTCATTTTCTGCGCGCGCATCCGGGCGGCCGCTAAACTTTGCGCCGGCGCTAACGGGCAACTTAATTTGGGGCGGGGCGCAAACTGCGCTGCGCCCGGGCGCTACACGCATAGCGCCCGAAAATCACTTCTCTTAAGGCGCTAACTGCTGGCGCAAGCAACTGAAAATCTAGCCCCAGGTGTTTTTGTTTTATGGGGGTCTTTGTGTTGTTGGGGGGGCTTGTTTTTGTTAGGCCAGTGACGAGGCCATTTGGATGCTGATGTTATGTTAGTCCTCCCCAGGTTTTGGGAGTGACAGAAGTTTGTTACTGTTTTTTGGGGGTCTTCTCTGTTTTGCTCTTCCATGTGGGAAGGGCCCTGAGGTTTTCAAATAAAGATGTTTATTTATTCACCATGTGCAGGTGTCATGTTTCAAGTGGTTGTTGGGTTAACCGGCTGAGGGCTTGCGAAGCGGCTGCGTTCAGTGGGCCAGGCCATTCCCTGACAGGGGGCCTAGAAGTGTCGAGCAATAAGCCCCCGGCGGACGGCCCTTGGACCTTGTCGCTCCCTCCTGGCCTGGTGCTGCTCCTCCTCAGGGTCCTCCTGCTCGTCCTCCTGAGGTGGTGGCCCAATGTCAGGTGGCAGTGCCTGAGTCCTGCGGATAGCCAGGTTGTGGAGCATGCAGCAGACCACGACGAACTGGGAGACTCTATCCGGCGAATACTGAAGAGACCCGCCCGAACGATCCAGGCAACGGAACCGTTGCTTGAGGACGCCTATCGTTTGCTCTATTAGGTTCCTTGTGGCTTGATGGCTTTCGTTGTATGCCAGCTCCACTGGGGTCCTGGGCGCGCGGAGCGGGGTCATGAGCCATGTGCACAAAGGGTGCCCTTGTCCCCGAGAAGCCATCCCCTTGGTTGAGGCTGTGCCTGGAACATGTCAGCCACAGTAGTCTGTCGCAGGATAAAGGCATCGTGGATGCTTCCTGGGAAGCGGGCATTGACAGCTAGGATGCGCTGCCTGTGGTCACACACCAGCTGCACATTTAGGGAATGGTAGCCCTTCCGGTTGCGGTCTTGCTCGGCATTGCGGATAGGTGGCCGCATAGCCACATGCGTGCAGTCAATGGCGCCCTGCACCATGGGGAAGGCCGCGATCCTGGCAAATCCGAATGCACGCTGCTCCTGCTTGTGTTGGGTCATGGGGAAGGAGATGAATTGGTGGCTCCTCGCGAAAAGTGCTTCGGTGACCTGTCGGATGCAGCGATGCGCGGCGAACTGGGAGATGGTCGCGATGTCCCCAGCAGCGGCTTGGAAGGAGCCGCTTGCATAAAAGCTGAGAGCCACCGTGACCTTCACTTCCACCGAGAGAGACGCCCTGGACATGAGCTGTGGCTGCAAATCTGCATGAAGCCGCTGGCAGATCTCTTCAACCACCTCCCTTCTGAAGCGCAGCCTCTTAACACAATGCGCCGCAGTCATGGTGAGATATGAGACCTGCTCCCGGTATTGCCTGACTGGGTAAGGCCTACGTTGGCGACGCCTAATGGCCCCTCTGCGTCTAGCCATGCCTGGGCCTGTCTCAAAGCGTATGCCAGCCCTTCGCACAAAATGTCGCAACTGAGGGTTGGCCCCCCATGCAGCCCCCATTACAAAGTTCCAACCAGCAAAATCACAAGGATGCAAATGTCAAAGCACTGGCTAGAAGCCAAAAAGACCTCTCCTATGGTGTCCGAAATCAGTAATCTCTGTGCCTTGCTCTCTGTGCAGAAATCCAAACCAGTCAAGTCATTGCAGCGAAATGGCTAGCTTTTATGGGTGAGTGGATGTGCCCTTTAATTAGCGCTCCCCGAATCCCACAGGGCCTCTGTTGAGTTCCATTTCACAGTTCTTAGTAGCGCCACGCCAACATCGGCCGGGCGCCACTGAATTTCCGGTTTGGGGCGCACAAACAGCGTTGCACGACGGAATGACGTCATAAGATGTGCGCGCAGCTGACCGGGCGCTAACACTTTGCGCCGGCGCTAAAGCCCAGCTGAATTTTGGCGTAGGCGCAGATCCGGCGGTGCCCGGGCGCTAAGTGGATAGCGCCGGAAATCTGGCGCTAACGTCTGGCGCAAACAGCTGAATTTCTAGGCCTATGACTCTAAGACACAATTCTAGATGTACAAGGGTATGCACATGGGTGTATGAAAAAATGTTAATGTTAATTTTCAGTTATATTTATGACGCACATAAATTTATTTACTTGCACAACTTTCCCGTCTTGGCCATTTTTGCTTGCCACCTGGGGAGTGGTTTTGTCACTTAGAGAGAATGGTGAGACATGACTTAACCTCGAGCAATGCAGGTTTGGGTGAGAGGACTAGTTTGGTCATTGTAGGACTGCTTTGTGTTGTTGTTGCGGGCGGGGGGTGGGGGGAGGAGGGAGCGGCGATGATGGGGTGGAGTTAGTCCAGCATCTGGGAGCCATATGGGTGCACTGGTGCAAATTAAGTAAATCTGGCTATTATGAGGCCATCCCAGGCCTCCCGGGCAGCAATGTGTACCTCTGCTGGTGCCATCTCTACCTCAGGTTTCGCCTCCTCCTCCTCCTGTACCACCTGTTCCTCCTCCTCCTCCGAAGAGGCTATACACTCTGCGCCTTGCCCCTCCTGCAGCTCCAATCCTCACTGCTGTTCTATGTTGTGCAGCACGCAGCATACAATGCTCATTCTGGAGACTATGGCTGGTGCGTACTGAAGGGCTCCTCCAGATCTGTCAAGTCATCTCAAGCGCACCTTCATCATGCCGATTACTTGCTCTATGACACATCTGGTGGAATTGTGGCTGCCATTATAATGCTCCTCAGCCTCATTGCTTGGCCTCCTCAAGAGTATCATCAGCCACATCTTCAGTGGATAGCCCTCGTCTTCAATCAGCCTGCCAGTAAATCTGGTCGGAAGTGCAAAGAGCTGAGGGAGGGTGGACTGGTGCAGCACGAAAGAGTCATGACAGCTGCCAGGGAATCTGGCACACACATGCATGATGATCTTTTTATGGTTGCAGACGAGCTGCACAATGAGGGAGTGGCAGCCCTGAGACAGCATAAGCGGCACTCATGCTGATGTAATAGATAGCAGGTAAATTGGAGATCAGAGGCCCAATCCCTCAATATTGTGATAGTGACTAGCAATGTGGTGTGAGTGGCTTCTGAGGTTGCAGAAATGACCTGCAAACTCCTGAAAGCTAAATCTCTCCACAAAATGGGGTCAGCAAGAGCCTTTCGATCAGACAAGGAAGCAGGTGTAAGGTGTGAGTATTTATGTGTTTTTTCCAGCTGTCACTTAATGGACTCGCACAATGGCCACTGAGCTTCTGCCTCCCCTTCACAGACGGGGTTCCCGAGGGGCCTGAATCCCATGCACAACAAGTTAAAGCCAAAACCTGATGTTAAAAAGGCAGCTAAGCGTCTGTAAACGAGCAGCTAACTACTTCAATGAGGTTGCCCGCCTCCAAACGGGTCCGTGGCGCACCTCATAACGCGCCCTAGTTAAATGCGGAAGTTGGCATGACGACGGCGGGTTCCCAATGCGCTGTCAATTTCCGCGCTTTTAACTGCCGACCCACACGGGCATCAATGGGAAAAATCCGGCCGGTGAAAAGGTTTGATAAGGTAGACATAGAGGAGATGATTCCAATTGTGGAGTAAACCAGAACTAGGGTCCATAAATATAAAAAAAAGAAAGACTTGCATTTATATAGCACCTTTCATGACCACTGGACATCTCAAAGCGTTTTACAGCCAATGAAGTACTATTGAAGTGAAGTCACTGTTGTAATGTGGGAAACGCGGCAGCCAAGTTGCACAAAGTAAGCTCCCACAAACAGCAATGTGAAAATTAACAGATAATCTGTTTTTGTTATGTTGGTTAAGGGAGAAATATTGGCCAGGACACCAGGGATAACTCCCCTAATCTTCTTCGAAATAGTGCCATGGGATCTTTTACGCCCACCTGAGAGAGCAGACAGGGCCTCGGTTTAGCATCTCATCCGAAAGACGGCACCTCCGACAGTGCAGCAATCCCTCAGCACTACACTGGAGTGTCAGCCTAGCTTTATGTGCTCAAGTCCCTGGAGTGGGATTTGAACCCACAACCTTCTGACTCAGAGGCAAGAGTGCTACCAACTGAGCCACAGCTGACAATTTCAATTTATTTTTAAAACCCACAATTTCCTCTAATCATAATCAAGGTTCAATTCTTGGTGCACAAATGGCGTCTAGAGATAATTTCAGGAATTTGGGGCAATTAATCCTTCAGTATGATTTTTAGTACTGAAGTACATTCACTGAATTTGAAGAGAAGGGTCAGATGCTAATCAATCTGGTGGTGTGCATCACCCATTTGCAGAAGGAGCCTCCCTCCAGTCCATATACATTCTGGCCAAGGTTAATTAGCTGGAGAACTGCTGTCAACAGAACAATCTTCATAGGGTGCAGGTGTTCCTGGCGATACTGAGGGAAAAGCCCTAAAACCTTTACAAAATATGTAAAATTTCCTCATAAGGAGTTACATGAGACAGATGATACATACCATGGTATTATTCAGTGACTAATTCCTTTTTGGAGTACTGCCTAAATTAAGATAAGGAACTGTACTGGTTGATTAAGTCTGACTGATGTGTGAATGGTGATGGAATCAGGTTAAGTATTGATTGACTTGACACTGGTAAAATAATGGTTGAGATTCGAATGCAGAAACTCTCTCACATTTTGTAGGGGAAGGTATGCGGTTTACCTTCAGGATGGTCAGGGCTATGGTGCAGACAAGTTCTAATTCTATGGGAGACCATGGATTCAGTGATTGCAACCATGGAGGCTTGTCTCACCCATTAAGCCCCACTGGTATTCTAATCAGAGGGATGATAGAGAAATGCATAGGTGATCAAGGCACTTGTTTGCTGGTTTATGTACAAAATATTGCATGCTACGGTAACAGGAGGTGGACGAGGTGATGAGATATCAAGTTCTGGATTTACCCCTCTTCAGGAGATTACTCATTTTTGGACCTCTCTGTCTTATGGTTAATTTGAAATAATTTCAGCTATTGGAATCCTACCATTTTTCATCCATATTTTCCTGTTATCCAATAACAGATTGTGACAAAAAAAATCATTATAACTCTCTGATGAAAGGCTGTCAAATTGAATTAAAATAGACCTTTTCAGGACCCAAACCCTCTATTATTAGCATGGAGACAATTCTGGGTGACTGCACACATCCTTTGGGAAACAGATATTAGAAGAAAGAATGACTTGTAACTATATATGTAGCACTCCTTCATGTCCCTCCGAAATTTTGGAATTGCTTCACATACAATGAATAACTTTGAAATGCAGTGACTACTGTTATTTAGGCAAATCATAACATTTTTGCACAACAAGATCACACAAACAGCAAAAGGGATGAATGAACAATCTGTTTTGGTTGAAGGAGGAATGCTGGCCGGGACACCAGGAGAACGCGCTAAATTCATAACTATCTGACTCATTAGTGAGAGTGCCAAGAACTGAGCCAAGCTGACATTTCAAGGCCCATTTTCTGAATGTGCACTCCTGGTGTGGAGCCTCAAGGTTACACATTTGGAAAATAAATCATTTAAGACCAGGATGATCAGGAATGGGAAAGGAAAGATACCCCCAAAATTCAGATTTGTCCTCAGCAAAAAAAAACGATAGCTTGATAGGCAGTGAAACTCTATTCCACAATGTCATAGAATTTCTCTCTTATTGCAAGAGTCATAAGTAAGATCTCTACCCCTGCCTCAGCCCATCTGCTATTGAAACCTTCATCCATTCCCTTGTTGCCTCCAGACACAAGGGGCTCGATTTTGCCAGGTCCGAGGAGGCGGGATTGGAGGCGTGTGAGGTGGTAAAATCGCAAAAAATGGTGGGCGGGCCCAATCCCACCTCCATCCCATCTCCGAGCAATTTTCCCAAATGCGTGTTTTCTTACCCCATTTCCATCCTGCCTCCAAGAGGCGGGATAGGCCCTTAAGGCCCTTAACAACCACTTAGTTGCCTCTATAATCCTATTTTGAGAGGCCTTTCTGATTTTAACCCTTTTCCCACGTCCTGCATGTCTCCTCTGGAACACGCCAGTGAATCCTGGCGGCCTCACAAGGGGACTGCTTACTAACAGCTGCAGCTCCACCATTAAAAAAGAGTTTTCAGCAATCATCATTTGCAGGTGGCAGAACTTTTTTGTCTCAGGTCTGGGGGAACTTTTAGCAGGCCTACCCATTGTTGTGGAAGTTTGGAGCCTGATACCCATCTCCAGTGTGACCTCCTGGGAAATCCCTCTCGCCACCTTGACTGAGTGCTTCCTCAACTGAGGCATATACCAAAAGCATGGAAACCATTTATTTCCTTTCCTCCTGGACATCAGATTTGGACGAAGACCAGCCGTGGCAGCAGCAGAACCATGAAGAACAGCACCACCAACAGCAGCAACAACAACAGGAGCGCCAAGCTGCTGCCCACCCACCTGAAGCTGCACAGGCCCGAAGACGCCAGCACAGGACCACATTGCTGCCCAGGATGCAAGGGACGCACTCATCTTGGCCAGATTTGCTTAGCCTGCACAATCAAACACTTTTGCCTCGCACCTTCTTATCAGATCATCGACAATGGCCAAGAACCTACGGATTCCTATCACTTTGACCACCATACTGACAATTGCAACTCGCCCTAAGCCCTCAATGTGGAAGTCCCATTAGCGAAATGACACACGCCACAACTTCAACACTTTGCCATCAGAAGTTTTTACGACAATAAGCAACTGATGGCTTTTCAAAATTAAACACAACATTACACCCAAGTGAATACCCTTGTGACTACTTGTGCATTATCTTCCTCTTACGCGTGCTCCTACGTGGTGCTTCCCCTGTGGCTTCAGCAGATGTGGAGGCCCCTTGCTCACTTTCTTGCTGCTCCTGTCTCGACACCTTTGGTGGGCACCCTCTGGGGTTGCGAACCTGTGAGGGCTCGGCAACAGTCTGCTGCTCCTTCGGCTGTGCAGGGATTGAGACGCCGATCTCAGTTGGGTGGGGACTCTGGTGGGGCTCTGACCGAGGGCTCTGCAGTGGCATGGTCATGTGAGCACTTGGAGAGGAGCCCCCCCTTCCTCCTGGACAGTGGGGACAGGGGCTCTCAATGGTCCTGTAGGGGAGTAAAGGAAAGAGTTAGAGATGTGAGGTAAAGGTTGCATGCACATTGAATTGTGCAGATGATCATACGTCAATCTGTTAGAGCATCAGAATCATTATCAGTGACTCATGCAATGTCAATGAGAGAGATGCCAAACTATTCTGTCACCAGCTTGCTGTGATGTGCCCGCCTGTCCGTCGCCCACTTGGGAATCCTCCTTGTTCCCGGCAATTTCCAGGACCGCCTCCTCCGAGGTGGGGAGCAGGGCTACTGAGGGTAGCCTTCCTCCTGTCCTCGCTCTTTCCCTCTTATTGTGGGCTCTCTTTTCCTGCAATGAGGAACAAAAGTGGAGTTTGAGTGAGAATGATGGAGTGAGTGTAGAGAATCCATAGCATAGACGCTTAGAAGGAGACAAAGGGCCCTCCCTGTGTGTTGTAAGTTGTCATTGCATCACAGCGATAGAGATTGTGAGGGCTGCATGGTCGAATAATTAAGTGAATGCGACCATAGAGAGAGAGGGAATGGGTCAGGGTGCAGGGATGTATGTGTCAAGTGGGATGTGGAGGAAGAGGTTGGCAAAGCAGAGTGCTGGTGAGGAGAGACGATGGGGATCAGATTGAGGGTGATGGGAAAGTCATACTCATTTTTCCTGTGCGGAGAAGGTCATGAAACCTCTTCCTGCATTGCAGCCAGGTTCTGCGGCTCATTGATATGGAGTTGACCTCCTGGGCCACTTGCAGCCACACAGTTTTAGTCTGCTGGGGTGGCTTTTTTCTCCCCGATGAAGGGAACAGCACCTCCTTATTAGATCTTGCTCCCTGCACCAGAGCTTGGAGGGAGGGCTCATCAAATCGAGGTGCACACTTTTGCTTGCTGGTGGACATGGTCGGTAAATGAAGTCCTTCATACAATGTCCAAAGCGTTTCCAGTCTCCAGAAGAAGCAAGGCTGCTTGCAAGCCTTAAATCCAGCAGCACTGATGACGTCATCGGAAGCGACTTTCAGGATGGAAAGACTAATTCGGCCAGGGGTTCCCACATGCTGGAAATCAATTGCCTAATTAGGGGAAAATCGCAATTTTTCAACACTTCACTTCGGAGTCGGGGTCCTGACATGAATCCCACCTGACACGCCCCAGTCCACCCACACTGGCAAAATCAAGCCCAACTATTCTAATACAAAAGCAAAATACTGTGGATGCTGGAAATCTGAAATAAAAACAGAAAATGCTGGAAATATTCAGCAGGTCAGGCAGCATCTGTGGAGTTCTGACAAAAGGTCATCGACTTAAAACGTTAACTTTGTTTCTCTCTCCACTCCCTCTGCTTGACCTGCTGAGTATTTCCAACATTTTCTGTTTTTATTTCAACTATTTCAATGCTCTACTGGCCAGCGTCCCATCCTCCACCGTCGGTAAACTTCAACTTATCTTGCCTGTATCCTGCCCTGCACCAATTCCCAGTTAATCATTACCCCTTCCTTGCTGACATACATTAACTACCAATTCCCAAACATCTCAAGTTTAAGATTCTCATTCTCATGTTTAAATCATTTCATGGCTTTGTCCTTCCCTATCTCCATAACCTTGTTTAGCCTCTACCATAATAGATTTACTGTCAGTTGTGGCTCAGTGGGTAGCACCCTCTAGGTGGGAGGGGCCAGGAGTGAGCAGGTGCTGCTGGGTGCTTGATTACTGCAGGGAGTTGGAGTGAGTTTGTAAAAAGTTGGTGGGTTTTTTTTGGTTTCTTTCAGGTTTTAGGGCCTTGTTGGTCCTTAAACAGCAGCCAGATGACTGCTGAGGGGCTCGGAGTGCCAGGCCCCTCAAAGGACTATGTTCCCAGAATGAATTTAATCAGGGGAGATAATGTTGGGGGAAGGGAGGAAAAAGGGCTCAAAGATTTTGGGCCGGGATCCCAGGAGGTTTGGAAAAGAAAACACGGTGGTGGTTCATTGCGAGGATAAGTAGATACAAGCTTGGGTAAGTGTAAGTACTCCAAAGAAAAATGGAGAGTCGGACATCTCGGGGAGCAGAAGGGGGCAAGACAAAGAGAGGGTGTAAGAGGCAGGAGCCTTAAAGGGCAGCAGGACGGGAGCGGGGAGACAAAGATGCCAGAAGGGAGCAAGATAGGTGCAGATACGCCATTGTCCCTGAGAGAGAAGAAATGGGGAGAAAGGGTCAGCGGTGGAGAGGAGGCCGAAGGGAGTGGCATTGTTGGAGAAACCGTGATAGCAGGAAGACTTTCAAAGAGAGATTATGGGCTCGATTTTGTCAATGGGGAGCTTTTGGAGGCAGGACTCCCACTTTTTGGGTTTTAGTCCCGCCTCCATCGACTTGTGGCCAACCCACGCTACTTTCCCTTGATTGACCTTGTTAAGCTCGCCCAGCGGGCTCAGCAGGCCACTTAAGGGACACCTGTTTACTGGTGACCTCAGCGATTGACATTTCATCTGTCAAGAGCTTTTGACAGATGAGAAATCAGCGTTTGACAGCTCTGTGAAGCTGTCAAACTCTGACAATCTGTCTTCTAACTTGAGTCCTTCTACTCAGACTCAGTTAGAGATCTCTCCAGACCAGAAAGCAGAGGCTGCAACTTTTGACAGTTCAGCGGCCATTCTGCTTTCTGCGCCGAGGAGATGAGGGACTCCTGATAGCTGAAGGAAGGAAGTCTGCAGGAGAAAGTAAAGGTAAGTAAAACTTATTAAAACACTTTACACACACCTCACACACTTACCTCTGCACACATGCACCCATCACTCACCAGCACAACAGACATCTTGACCCCTCCATCCCCTGCAGAACGACGGTCCGCCTCGCTAACTTGGCGTGGTTCGGAGACGTCCGGAAGCCCACACTTCAGGGCTAAAAGTAGGGATTAGGCAAAAAACTGCCTGTTAACTACCTGTTAACAGGCAGTTAATTGGCACTAATCCCCTTCCCGCCTCGGGGAGGTGACTCCCAGTGCAGGTCGGGTACCCGTCTTCTGGGACATTGGCACAGAGGCGGATTGGGGGCAGGGTGGGTTCCTACCCCCCCGATTCTGCAATTTTCCCACCACTCCCGCCTCCAAACCTGCCTCCTCGGGGCTTGGAAAATCGAGCCCTATGTATCTGACGGGGAGCAGGGATGGGAGGTTACAGAAGAGCTCGAGAGTGAGGAGTCAGAAGGGGACAGAGACATGGAAGTGGGGGGTGGAGGCATTGTGTGGAAAGGGAAAGGTTAGTAAGGGGCAGAAGGAGGGAGAAGGGGCAGCTCCTCGGCCCAAGCCTAAAGTAAGGAAGAGGCTGAAACTACAGGGAAGGTTCAAACAGGAGGTGAAAAAGAGCCGGAGGTTGCAGGAGAAAGCAACAGCTGCCCAAAAAGTTGGAAAGGAGCATGAGAGAAGGGAAGGGCCAGAGATTAAATGATGAGGGGGATTATCAGGCACACTTCCCTTATTTGGTGCCATGATTAGTGATCAAGTTTTAAAGTACAATAGATTAGTATATGTTATGGGAGACAAATTAAACTTCAGGTTTTGATGTTAATATGTGATGGACCTGGGGGAGAGCAGCGACCGAGGCAGAGCATAAAAGCGGCGGCAGCAGCGAGGCCCGACCACAGCGGCTGGACCTGGGGGAGAGCAGCGACCGAGGCGGAGCATAAAAGCGGCGGCAGCAGCGAGGCCCGACCACAGCATCTGGACCTGGGGGAGAGCAGCGACCGAGGCGGAGCATAAAAGCAGCGGCAGCAGCGAGGCATACCAACTCAGCAGTGGGGAGAGAGGTAAAAAGTAATCAGAGTGTGACGTCACCAGGGAGCAGGTAAGTGATTGGTTGGTGAGTATTTCTCTATTTTTTAAACTTTAACTCTGGTTTATAGTTGCTAAGGTCTTTCTGGTGTAGCGGGGACTGTTGGTAAACCATACAAGCACCCTAGTGTATATCTTTAATTGGTGGCATTGAATTAATTTAAATTAATTAAAGGGTAAGTCATGTCAGGACAGCCCAGCCCCGTGTTATGCTCCTCTTGCTCTATGTGGGAATTCAGGGACGCTGCCTGTGTCCCTGAAATGTATCCAGCTGCAGCTACTAGTAGACCGCATTGCGGCACTGGAGCTGCGGATGGATGAGTTTTGGAGTGCTCACGATGCTGAGAGGGTCATGAGTAACACGTTTAGTGAGTTGGTCACACCGCAGGTAAGGGCTGCACAGGCAGAAGGGAAATGGGTGACCATCAGGCAGAGCAGTAGAAGCAGGCAGGTAGTGCAGGGGTCCCCTGTGGACATCCCCCTCTCAAACAGGTATACCAATTTGGATACTGTTGAGGGGGATGACTTACCAGAGGAAGGCAGCAGCAGCCAACTTCCTGGCACCAGGGGTGCTTCTGCTGCTCAGGAAGGGAGGAAAAAGAGTGGGAGAGCAATAGTGGTAGGGGATTCTATCGTAAGGGGAACAGATAGGCGTTTCTGTGGCCGTAGACGTGACTCCAGGATGGTGCCAGGGTCAAGGATGTCACTGAATGGCTGCAGGGCATTCTGAAGGGGGAGGGTGAACAGTCACAGGTCGTGGTTCACATTGGGACCAATGACATGGGTAGGAAGAGGGATGAGGTCCTGCAGCAAGAATTTAGGGAGCTAGGTAGCAGACTAAAGAGCAGGACCTCAAAGGTTGTAACCTCTGAATTACTCCCGGTGCCATGTGCTAGTGAGTATAGGAATAGGAGGATAGAGCAGATGAATGCGTGGCTAAAGACTTGGTGCAGGAGGGAGGGCTTTAGTTTCCTGGATCACTGGGCCTGCTTCTGGGGAAGGTGGGACTTGTACAAGTCGGGCGGGTTGCACCTGAACCAGAACAGGACAAATATCCTTGCGGGGAGGTTTGCTAGCACTGTTAGCGGGGGGTTAAACTAACTTGGCAGGGGGATGGGATACAGAGTGGAGCTATAATAGGGGGTGATGTACAGCCAACTATAAAGGAAAAAATAAGTCAGACTGGAAGGCAGAGCAAATATGTAACGGCACAAGGGAGTAGGGCAAGGCTAAATGGCATTTATTTTAATACAAGGAGTCTTACGAATAAGGTGGATGAACTGAAGTTGTTGATGAACACATGGGAGTATGATATTGTTGCTATCACGGAGACATGGTTGAGGGAGGGGCAAGACTGGCAGCTCAATATTCCGGGGTATAGAATCTTCAGGCGAGACAAAGGGGGGGGGCGGTAAAAGAGGAGGGGGTGGCGCAATATTAATTAAGGAGACAATTACTGCTGTAAGGAGGGATGATATATTAACAGTTTCCTCTAATGAGGCCATATGGGTTGAACTTAAAAACAAAAAGGGGGCTATCACTTTGCTGGGAGAGTACTTTAGGCCCCCAAACAGCCGGGGGGAGATAGAGGAACAGATATGTAGGCAAATCTCAGAGAAGTGTGCAAATAATAGGGTAATTATAGTGGGGGATTTCAACTTCCCAATATTAACTGGGATAGTCAGAGTGTGAAAGGCTTAGAGGGTGCAGAATTCTTAAAGTGCATCCAGGAGAGCTTTTTGAGCCAGCATGTAGAAAGTCCTACAAGAGAGGGGGCGGTACTGGACCTAATTCTAGGGAATGTGGCTGGGCAAGTGGTAGAAGTGTTAGTAGGTGAACACTTTGGTGATAGTGGCCATAATTCGGTGAGATTTAAGGTAGTCATGGAAAAGGGCAAGGATGGACCGGAAGTAAAGGTTCTAAATTGGGGGAAGGCCGATTTTAAAATGATAAGGCAGGATCTGGCCAATGTGGACTGGGATCAGCTACTTGAAGGAAAATCCACATCGGAGCAATGGGAGTCTTTCAGAAAGGAAATTGAGAAAGTACAATGGCAACATGTTCCCGTAAAGGTCAAGGGTGGGACCAACAAACCCAGGGAACCTTGGATGTCAAGGGATATACGAGAATAGATTAGGAAACAAAGGGGGGCTTTTGGCAGATACAAAGGGCTAAAGACAGAGGAAGCCCTGGAGGAGTACAAAAAGTGCAGGGGGATACTTAAAAAAGAAATTAGGAGAGCGAGGCAGGGCCATGAAAAAACACTGGCGAGCAAAATATAGGAAAATCCAAAGGTGTTTTATAAGTATATTAAGGGCAAAGATGTGCGGGTTAGGCTGATTGGCCATGATAAAAATTGGCCCTTAGTGTTAGGGAGGATTAAATACGTGGGGTTACGGGGATAGGGTTTGGGAGGGATGGCTGTCGGTGTAGGGACCGGGTGCTAGGGTTTGGATGATCAGCCATGATCTCGTTGAATGGCGGAGCAGGCTCGAAGGGCCGAATGGCCTACTCCTGCTCCTATCTTCTATGTTTCTATGTAAGTGGATAACTAGGGAAAGAGTAGGGCCCATTAGGGACCAAAGTGGCAAACTGTGTGTAGAGCCAGAGGATGTAGGTGGGGTTTTAAATGAATTTTTTGCATCTGTGTTCACTATGGAGAAGGACGATGTGGACATAGAAATCGGGCAGGGGGACTGTGATATATTTGAACATATTAGCATCGAGAGGGAGGAGGTACTAGCGGTTTTAGCAGTCTTAAAATTGGATAAATCCCCAGGCCCGGACGAGATGCATCCCAGGCTACTATGTGAGGCAAAGGAGGAGATTGCAGGGGCTCTAACACAAATTTTCAGAACCTCTCTGGCCACAGGGGATGTGCCAGAGGACTGGAGAACAGCTAACATAGTACCATTATTCAAGAAGGGTAGTAGGGATAAACCAGGGAATTACAGGCCAGTGAGCCTAACATCAGTGGTAGGGAAATTATTGGAAAAAATTCTGAGGGACAGAATTGGTCTCTACTTGGAGAGGCAGGGTTTAATTAGGCATAGCCAGCATGGCTTTGTCAAGGGAAGATCATGTCTGACCAATTTGATTGAATTTTTCGAGGGGGTGACTAGGTGTGTGGATGAGGGTAGTGCAGTGGATGTGGTTTACATGGATTTCAGTAAGGCTTTTGATAAAGTCCTGCATAGGAGACTGGTCAGGAAGGCAAGAGCCCATGGGATCCAGCGTGCCTTGGCACATTGGATCCAAAACTGGCTTAGTGGCAGAAGGCAGCGGGTGATGGTGGAAGGTTGTTTTTGTGACTGGAAGCCTGTGTCCAGTGGGGTACCGCAGGGATCGGTGCTGGGTCCCTTGCTGTTTGTGGTCTACATTAATGGTTTGGATGTGAATGTAAAAGGTATGATCAATAAGTTCGCAGATGAAACAAAAATTGGTGGGGTGGTAAATAGCGAGGCGGGAAGCCTCAGGCTACAGGGTGATATAAATGGGTTGGTCAGATGGGCAGAACAGTGGCAAATGGAATTTAACCCTGAAAAGTGTGAGGTGATGCATTTTGGATGGACTAACAAGGCAAGGGAATACACAATGAATGGTAAGACCCTAGGAAAGACAGAGGATCAGAGGGACCTTGGTGTGCATGTACATAGATCCCTGAAGGCAGCAGAACAGGTGGATAAGGTGGTTAAAAAGGCATATGGGATACTTGCCTTCATTAGCTGAGGCATAGAATATAAGAGCAGGGAGGTTATGATAGAGCTGTACAAAATGCTGGTAAGACCACAGCTGGAGTACTGTGTGCAGTTCTGGTCGCCACACTATAGGAAGGATGTGATTGCTTTGGAGAGGGTGCAGAGGAGATTTACCAGGATGTTACCTGGGCTGGAGCGCTTCAGCTGTGAAGAAAGACTGGACTGGCTGGGGTTGTTTTCCTTGGAGCAGAGAAGGCTGAGGGGGGAACTGATTGAGGTATACAAAATTATGAGGGGCATAGATAGGGTGGATAGAAAGGAACTTTTCCCCTTAGTAGAGGGGTCATAGATTCAAGGTAAGGGCCAGGAGGTTTAGAGGGGATTTGAGGAAAAACTTTTTCACCCAGAGGGTGGTTGGGATCTGGAACTCACTGCCTGAAAGGGTGGTAGAGGCAGGAACCCTCACAACATTCAAGAAGCATTTGGATGAGCACTTGAAATGCCATAGCATACAAGGCTACGGACCAAATGCTGGAAAATGGGATTAGATTAGACAGGGCTTGATGGCCGGCACAGACGCGATGGGCCGAAGGGCCTCTTTCTATGCTGTATAACTCTATGACTCTATGACTCTGTGGAGGAATGGCTGTGCAGAGCGGCGGAATGGATTTGTATGATACAATGGAATGATCACGATGTTGTAAATGTTTTTAACGTTCAATAAATAATATATTTTTAAAAATTGGGTAGCACACTCGCCTCTGAGTCAGAAGATTGTGGGTTCAAGTCCCACTCCAGGGATTTGAGCACATAAATCTAGGCTGACACTCCGGTGCAGTGCTGAGGGAGTGCTGCACTGTCGGAGGTGCCATCTTTTGGATGAGACATTAAACTGAGGCCCCGTCTGTTCTCTAAGCTGGATGTAAAAGATTCCATGGCACTATTTCGAAGAAGAGCAGGGGAGTTATCTCTGATGTCCTGGCCAATATTTATCCCTCATCAACATAACAAAAACAGATTATCTGGTCATTATCACATTACTGTTTGCGAGCTTGTTGTGTGAAAATTGGCTGCCAATGGGGGAGAGGTGGGAGCGCCTTGAGCAGAGCCCCCACTTCCATGTCCCCTCTCACAATCATCCCTCTTGTAAGGGGTGGCGGGTGTGGTGCACGTGTGCCCAGTCAGCTATGCCCCTGACTGTCTGTGAGCGGGTCAAATCGCTCCCACGCCCCTGGGTTCTAGACACCAGACTTAGGTACAGGCAGCAATACAGAAAACTCGAGTAGACAGGTGGTTTGGTGTAAGAAAACCAAGATTTTATTAAAACAGGAACAAAAAACGCAGCCTTATGAGAAAAGTTACTGGTTGAGAAACAATTACAGGCATATAACAATATAACTATACTTATACAGGGAATGGGGAACACACGACACATCGAGGGAAATACAACTACGTTAACAATCCCCTTATCCTATCCCGCCCCTATACCTAGCTAGATTAAGCTGTGAGGGGCCAGAATTCATGCTCACCAATGCAAAGCAAAGCCAGCTGTTTTAATGGATGCGGGTTTTGAGGTTTGGTCTTCTGTCCTTTTAGGTACCCCGTCGCCACGTGGTCTCAGGGGCGCGGTGCTGGAGCTACTGCTGCAACACACCTTCTTCTCCTCCGCTGCCGTCGTCGACTCGTCGCGATGGGTTCTCCTCTTCTTCTCCCTCGGGCGGTCGTCAGCGGTAACATTATGTTTATCGGACAGTTAGCAGTCTTTACCGTTTAGATTTTACTACCCATGCGTCAAACGCCAGTATATTCGTTGGGCGTAGACACCTGCATTATCGCAGCGTTCAACAAGGTGTTCGTCTTCCCAAGCGCCAGCTTATAACTAGGCGCTTGGCCTTTATCGATACATTTTTCGCTGCCCTGCTCTGCTCTTATCGAGTTGTTACCGTCTTCTTCGTCTCTATTCGTCTCATCTCGCCGGACTACTATACAAGTCCTGGGCTACCTGCTCAATTTCGTCTCACCCCATTTTGCGGCCTGGGCGTCCTGGATGGCTAGGGACTCGGATCTTGTTCCCCTCCCCTGCTGTTGGTATGGTGTCCTTAGTTGCTGAAACTCTGCTACGGGGAGCGAGGAGAGAACCCGCCACGAGGCCAGGGCATGAGTACGGGCGGCGGCAGCCCAAGACCAGACGAAAGGTCAGAGTCAAGAGCGCAAGAGTCAAGAGAGCGATTGCTACCCGGGGCCCACAGTTATACTCCTTTCGAATGGCCCTTATCTGCGCACCAAATCAGGTTAGTTCATTGTTTCAATTTTGGCGGGCTGTTTTAAATGATTATAGCAATCTAAACTAACTGTTTTTAGATGGCCGTTTATCGCCTCTAATGGCCTGACGTCCGGACTGTATTGTTATTAATGCATTCTAATCGGCCTGTCCAGCCTTGACGGTTCCCAGAAACTGTTTCCGATTATTTATGCAGACAACTTGATGGCCTCAAGTGTAGGCCTAACTGGTTTTGATCTGTCTACTATCTGGCATAATGCATATTCAATGTTTGCTGTCTGTTTCTCAAAACACAAAGTCCTTTTTCACAGAAACTGCATTTTAGGTTTTGATTTCCCTAAAAGCTGCTTGTGCTGCCACAGAGTCCAAGCTTTTAAAATCTTGCAGGCTTTTGGTCACGAGGTGCGGACGCCATCTTTGGGTACCCTTTTTAAAAATGTCCATGCAGGGTCCCTTTTATTAATAACCTTAGGGGAATGTGGGAATTTTGCAAACCTTACACTCTCATGGGCCACCCGCAAGCAAGGAGATGGAGAGCACCTTGTTACACATCAGTAGGGTGATGAAGGCCCAAGACTACATTAATTTCCCTCCTCGAGACGAGGTCTATGAGCACCTGCCATCTGTTGTTCACAGCAAGCATGTTCTCGTTGGACTGGCGCATTTGCTACTCCATGCAGGTGGCCATGCTTTCCATGGAAGAGCACATCATCACCATCGCCTGTGAGATGGTGCTGCTCATGTTGGAGATGGACTCCTCCATTCTCTGGACAGTCGCACACATCGCGGCTAAAAAAGCTGCCAGAGCCTCATGCAATTGTTGCTGCCTCTCCAAGATCACCCTCTTTCTCGATAGCGCCTGAGGTTCAGCGTCTGCATGCAGCTCAGCAGAGCTTGGAGCGTCCTGCACCCTCCAGCAAGGACTCTCCACTGCTGTCCCCATCAAGACCATCTGCTCTTGCTCACTTGTGATGTGAGACACCAGGTGACAACACTACTCTATCTCTCACAGGACCCACGGAAGTGTGTGTATCTGTGCTGCTGCTGGGTGCACATGGGTCTGCTGACGGTGCACCCTCAGAGAATGGAGCTTCCTCTGAGGAGTCATCTTCCTCCTCCAGCTGGACAGTGGGTGGGTGGGGTGGGTGCACTTGATGGAGCTGTGGGAGAGTAAAGAGATGAATTAGAAGTGTTATAATAAGAATGGGTAAAGTTACCATTATGCACATGATGACATTTCACTGGCTGCTGACATCAGTCACCATATGAGTGACTGCTGTATGCCATGTGGCTGTATGAGATGTAATTCTGTCACCAGGTTGCTGGGAGGTCCCCCTCTCTCTGTCTCCCACTGCCAGCAGCTCTGTAACTCCAGAGATTTCGAGGGCGTGCTCTTCTGCTGGTGTCAAATTATGAAGACTGGTGTTCCACCTCCGGTTCTCTGCCTCTCCCTGTTATAGTGGGCTCTCTTCTCCTGCAAGGAGGGAAAAAAGAGAACTTTGAGTGAGAGTGATAGAATGAGTGTAAGGAATAGATGGGCTACATCTGCAGAGGATGACTATGAGGGAGTGGTGTGACATTGCCAATTGTGGTGTTACTTGCTATGATTGCATTAGGATGAGGGTGAATATAAGTGGTTGTTAGTCTGAGCATGATCTGAGTAAGTGCATAAACAGAGAGGGATGGGGGGACCTGCAAGTTAGGTTGGTGTGAGGAGTGATGTGCAGGAATAGGCTTGGGAAGGCAGGGCAATGGGGTTGGGGTGACAGGCACATCAGGATGTAGGTGAGTGTGGTATTGCACTCACCTTTCCTGACCTCATGAGATCATTGAATCTTTTCCGACACTGGATCCACATCCTCCTGACCACCTCCCTGCTACTGACCTTCTCTGTGATCTCTAGCCATGCCCTTTTTGTCTATTTGATTAGTCGTTTTCGTCCATCCCCAGGGAACAGGACCTCCCTGCGTGCTCTTACTCCCTGCACCAGCACTTCCAGGGAGGCATCCGTGAATCTTGACACTGCCCTCTGTCTTGTCTCCATGACCCACAGGTTTCAGTCTCATTCTGCAATTTAGAGCTCTTGAAACCACCTTCTACACTCCTAAAGCAACCTTCAAATGAGCTGAGTGCAAGGCTGCTTTAAATATCCGCACTGTAAATGAGTCATGGGTGACATCATCTGACCCGCTCCCTTTAATTGGTCCGGGAAACACACATGACTCTTTTAATTGGGGCCAATGAGTTAAACACGCAGTGCAGAACGCGCTGTTCAAATCTTCGGCTTCCTGACCCGCTACGCGGCACGCATGCATCCGGCCCGACTCCAAGGTAAAGATTCCGGCCATACTTCACAAAAAGAAAAATATACAAGCAGCAAGAAAAAGAGAAATTTGAGGTGAAACATTTGTAATCTACAGGAAAGTTAGGTTTGTGAATATTATATTTTTAATTTATTGATTAAATTTAAACAGGACAATGAAACTATTAATATTAATTTCTGTAAATAAGCTATTACAATTTATTCACTCAATTCAACATGCCTGAATACCTCAACTTATAGTCTAATAATTATGGTTATTTTCAAATGTAGATTTTTGCAACATTTTAAGAAGCCAATCTATACTGATTGATGGACCAGCAATCTTCACAGAGGTTTGAAGATAGGTGAGTTTCCCATTAGCACTAAGTTCATGTTCTTGAAAATTATTTTAAAATTAGCCTTTTGATGGAAAAATTGGACTGCAGTAGATTCAATGCCAGTCATAATAGTTAAGGAACAAGTAATACAATTTATGTCAATTTATAAATCACAAGTCCCTCATTTCAACACACACTTCAGGTAATTTCAAATACTTCACTTAAAAGTCAACCAAATGAAAAAATCTGCCTCAAGAATTTTCCCGGTACATATAATGCAAGAAATCAAGTTTCTTCTGATGTAATATGAAGCAAGAATAATTCTGAGTCTTTTTGATATACAGTAATTGGGAGGTTTAAGGTTTAAGAATTAAAATGATTGACACATGTAGAGCTACAGTTACAGTGGAAGCTTTTTAGTGGAAACAATTTCACGGTGATAAAATGTTTCCTCTGTCTGATGGGTCTATAAATGTTCAATAACTAACACCATCTCTTACCGGCAAGCTTTCATTTGCCAACTGGAGGCCATAAGCCTTTCAAATTGAGTTCTGCAGGATTGAGGCTATCGTACAGCAACAGACAGAGATTATACAAAATCTGCTTAAATGTTAGATGTACTTAGTTTTTCTGTGAAAAACAGAATCAGCAAATAATCAAATGTTCACAACTGTACTAACAAATATCAAAAGAAAGATCCTACAGTTGTATCTTACTTTAAAAACAAATCAAATATTGGTAGCAACATTGACCTGATACAACTTCTATTTCTGCTAAGTTAATATTATTGATATCAAAGTTTTACATCTTTGACATTTGCACAATATAGTCCTGATAAAGAAATACAACATTTGTGGGTTCTAATATGCTTTACAAACACATTAATTATGTCAGATGGGCAAAGAAAATGTAGTTTTTAACGTGACAATTATACTCATTTGAACAAAATCTCATCTCAATAGACGTGAGATAGAGAGAGGATAACGCACAGTAGGTGGTGCAATCAGACTTTCCTTTGAACAACATAATTA
This sequence comes from Somniosus microcephalus, assembly GCF_052327205.1. Classification (NCBI taxonomy): domain Eukaryota; kingdom Metazoa; phylum Chordata; class Chondrichthyes; order Squaliformes; family Somniosidae; genus Somniosus; species Somniosus microcephalus. The sequence continues at coordinate 52,325,359 of NC_140988.1, forward strand.
TTCAAGTCATTAAAGCATTCAAGGTTCATCCAGGTCCTTCTTACAAGCAAAAAGAAAAAGGCAGATTATACTGTGAAGTGTGCATTGTTCTTGTATTACTGTGTAAACGATGACTATTAAATAAAAACACAATTGTTTTAGAAAGAAAACTAGAAAGGTTATGTTTTTACTATAAGCACAACGAATGTATTCAGAACAATGTGACATCCCTGGTGTTTCTGAAAATTGGTACTTTTGTACAGGTGTGATAATACCTTGCAGTTTGCTGATATCACATTCATTTGTACACAGCAAGGACGTTACTTTAGGTGTCAAATGTCGCTGCCGTTTTGGAATATTTGATTGTAAAAGCCCACCTCATACAATCCATTTGTAGCAGCACAGGCATTTTTTCCTGTGTTTATAAGCCAGGAAGCCTAGGCCTCTTGGCAGTTCTCAGATGTCTAGTTTCATATAAAATCCCTACCTCTCATATGGGATGTTTTTCAAACAGCCAGCCCAACAGGAAAAGAAAGTTGTGACTTTATTTGAGAGAACAGTAAATGTGTGTCCTGAGAGGTGCCAGTGAAATGCTCCTATAGTCCTGCTGCTTCATTTTACAGGTTGTCAGATAGGACACTGGCAAGAGCGTGACATTTTCAACCAGCATGAGCTTCTATTACACGTGGTGTGTGGTCTTTCCTCGACATAACCAAAATCTGTAAATCTGACTTGATATAATATAGTATTTCAGGGATTAATGTGTACAGCCAAGACAATATGGCATTCATACCAAAGCACCACTGTGATTGCTGTTGCTGGAAACTGTTCCATGAGGACAGACTATTGTTCCAAAATAGCATTCGTCGGTATTATTTCCTTTATATCAAAATGGGAGAATACAAACATTTGTTTCTGGTACTTTTAGTGCATGTATTATAGCAGCCTTATAAAGCTGTCATTAAGTTGTGTTTTTGGTTATAAAGGTCTTGCAACTACTGTACAATGTACCCATGTATCTGTCAGTGTGTTCAAGTTTGTAAATTTGCATGTATTCATGTGCAGTTCTCTTTGTGTGAATACCATGAATAGTACCCATTATCTTTTACATGAATGAATGAAATCTTGCTACCTGTTCAATCATCAAAAAAATCAGATGGTTATGATCTTTAATTCTATTCCTCTCAAATATCTGGAACCTTAAAATAAATCTTAAACCACTGAAATACAAGCCATGGTCTGAGCATAGCTTATGCAGACAGGATAAACATCACACACGCACAGTGTTGACCTAGAACTTTGTTTAGGCCGGTTTTTAGACCGCAAATGGGCATAGAGAATAATCCCTACGCCGAAGACAGAGGCCCAAAGATCACGAGAAATTGGTCATTAGGTCTCATCTAAATAATCACAGTAAGCTGCTGGCGTCTATTGCACCCACACAGACAGCATGCCTGACAGAAGAAGCAAATTTTGAGCTGCATGTCTCGCCGACAGTGGCCCTCAGGTAAGTCCGTGGAGTGGGGGAAGGGAGGACAGCGGAAGGGGACCAATTGCGGCTGGTTAAGGCCATCAGGAGTATTGTGGAGCCGGGAGGAGCAATCGTGATCCTCGTGGCTCGACATCAATTTAAAAATAAATTAAATTTATTTTTTGGTGGTGGCCGCTAGCTAAGCCACATCCACATCTAGTAAATTGGGATGTAGCAGGTCCATGCCTGCTCCATTCAGGGTTGTATAAGTTCCCTGACGGGTCCTAAAATAGGCAGCAGGTCCCTTGCATAAACTAATGAGGGGCCTAACGCTCAGAGAACCCCCACGGAAGTTCCAGGCATATGACAGTATCTTAATAGAGAATAAAGTAACAACAACTTACATTTATTTAGCGTCTTTAATGTGAGAAATGTCAAAAAGGCACTTCACAAATAGGTGTATGAAAATGGATGCTGAGCCAGGAAGGGAGAGACATAGAAACATAGAAACATAGAAGATAGGAGCAGGAGTAGGCCATTCGGCCCCTCGAGCCTGCTCCGCCATTCAATGCGATAATGGCTGATCATCCAAATTCAGTACCCGGTCCCTGCTTTCTCCCCATACCCCTTGATCCCTTTAGCCTTAAGAAATATATCCAACTCCTTCTTGAATATATTTAATGTATTGGCCTCTACTGCCTTCTGTGGTAGAGAATTCCACAGGTTCACCACTGTCTGGGTGAAGAAATTCCTCCTCATTTCTGTCCTAAATGGCCTACCCTTATCCTTAGATTGTGACCCATGGTTCTGGACTCCCCGACCATCGGGAACATCCTTCCTGCATCTAGTCTGTCCAGTCCTGTCAGAATTTTATAAGTTTCAATGAGATCCCCTCTCATTCTTCTAAACTCCAGCGAGTACAATCCCAATCGTCCCAATCTCTCCTCATACGTCATTCCTGCCATCCCAGGTATCAGCCTGGTGAACCTTCGCTGAACTCCTTCCATGGCAAGAACATCCTTCCTCAGATAAGGCGACCAAAACTGCACACAATACTCAAGATGTGGTCTCACCAAGGCCCTGTACAACTGCAGCAAGACATCCTTGTTCCTGTACTCATACCCTCTCGCTACGAAGGCCAACATACCATTTGCCTTCTTAACCGCCTGCTGCACCTGCATGCTTACCTTCAGCGACTGTTGCACAAGGACACCCAGGTCTCGTTGCACTTCCCCTTCTCCCAATCTATTGCCATTCAGATAATAACCTGCCTTCCTGTTTTTGCCACCAAAGTGGATACCCTCACATTTAGCCACATTATATTGCATCTGCCATGCTTCTGCCCAATCACCCAACCTGTTCAAATCATACTGGAGTTTCTCGGCATCCTCCTCACAGCACACACGCCCACCCAGCTTTGTGTCATCTGCAAATTTGGAGATATTACATCTAGTTCCCTTATCTAGATCATTAATATATATTGTGAATAGCTGGGGTCCAAGGACCAATCCCTGCGGTACCCCACTAGTCACTGCCTGCCACTCGGAAAAAGACCCGTTTATTCCAACTCTTTGCTTTCTGTCTGCCAACCAGTTCTCTATCCAAGTCAATACCTTGCCCCCAATCCCATGTGCCTTAACTTTACACGCTAATCTCTTAGACTTGAAGCAATAACCAGTGTTGGTCAAAGAGCTGGGTTTTGATGAAGTTTTTAAAGTTGGAAAGAAAGCTGAAGGGGTTTAGAGAGAGAGAGAGCTCCAAAGTGTAATACCAAGGTGATGAAAGTTTGACTACCATTGATGAGGCAAAGGGGCAGAAAAGGTACCGAAGGATGGAATCAGTGAAACAGAGGCCCCGATTTTCCAGATCGCGTGGGAAATTTTCGGGTTCCCCGAATGTCGGGTTCCGACCCGAATATAAATGGGTCAGCCAACTGCACGCAATTTTCCCTCAAGTGGCCAATTAAGTTCCAGCGTGTGGGCACCCTTGTTAATTGTCCATTTCCAGTCAGAAAGCCCCACAGTATGATGTCATCATTCGTGGTGCTTCTAAAGTGTCCAGCAAGCTTTTTTTTTATTCAGTGATGGGATGTGGGCGTCGCTGGCTAGGCCTGCATTTAGTGCCCATCCCTAATTGCCCTTGAGAAGATGGTGGTGAGCCGCCTTCTTGAACCGCTGCAGTCCATATGGTGTAGGTACACCCACAATGCTGTTAGGAAGGGAGTTCCAGGATGTTGACCCAGCGACAGTGAAGGAACGGCGATACAGGTCCAAGTCAGGATGGTGTGTGGCTTGGAGGGGAACTTGTAGGTGGTGATGTTCCCATGCGTCTGCTGCCCTTGTCCTTCTAAGTGGTAGAGGTCGTGGGTTTGGAAGGTGCTGTTGAAGGAGCTTTGGCGAGTTGCTGCAGTGCATCTTGTAGATGGTACACACTGCAGCCACAGTGCGCCGGTGGTGGAGGGAGTGAATGTTGAAGGTGGTGGATGGAGTGCCAATCAAGCGGGCTGCTTTATCCTGAATGGTGTCGAGCTTCTTGAGCGTTGTTGGAGCTGCACTCATCCAGGCAAGTGGAGAGTATTCCATCACACTCCTGACTTGTGCCTTGTAGATGGTGGAAAGGCTTTGGGGAGTCAGGAGGTGAGACACTCACCGCAGAATTCCCAGCCTCTGGCCTGCTCTTGTAGCCACAGTATTTATATGGCTGGTCCAGTTCAGTTTCTGATCAATGGTAACCCCCAGGATGTTGATAGTGGGGGATTCAGCGATGGTAATGCCATTGAATGTCAAGGGGAGGTGGTTAAAGTCTCGCTTGTTGGAGATGGTCATTGCCTGGCACTTGTGGGTGTGAATGTTACTTGCCACTTGTCAGCCCAAGTCTGAATGTTGTCCAGGTCTTGCTGCATATGGACACGGACTGCGTCAGTATCTGACGAGTCTCGAATGGTGCTGAACAGTGTGCAATCATCAGCGAACATCCCCACTTCTGACCTTATGATGGAGGGAAGATCATTGATGAAACAGCTGAAGATGGTTGGGCCTTGGACACTGCCCTGAGGAACTCCTGCAGTGATGTCATGTGATTGAGATGAATGACCTCCAACAACCACAGCCAACTTCCTTTGTGCTAGGTATGATTCCAACCAATGGAGAGTTTTCCCCTTGATTCCCATTGACTTCAGTTTTGCTAGGGCTCCTTGACGCCACACTCGATCAAATGCTGCCTTGATGTCAAGGGCAGTCACTCTCACCTCACCTCTTGAGTTCAGCTCTTTTGTCCATGTTTGGACCAAGGCTGTATTGAGGTCAGGAGCTGAGTGGCCCTGGCGGAACCCAAACTGGGCATCAGTTGGCAGGTTATTGCTGAGTAAGTGCCGCTTGATAGCACTGTCGACGACACCTTCCATCACTTTGCTGATGATTGAGAGTAGACTGATGGGACGGTAATTGGCTGGGCCAGATTTGTCCTGCTTTTTGTAGACAGGACATACTTGGGCAATTTTCCACATTGCCGGGTAGATGCCAGCGTTGTAGCTGTACTGGAACAGTTTGGCTAGGGGCGCAGCTAGTTCTGGAGCACAAGTCTTCAGTACTATTGCCGGACTGCATGTCGACCCTATGCCTCTGGGTCCATCCGCAAGAGAGGAGGTGATGGATCTCCATGCACAGATGCCGGAGTCTCTGGCAGGCTTCCCAACCAGTCTATCAGAATGGCAGAGGAGCCTGCACCAGCTGCTGCCAGCGGCAGAGGCCGAGCTGCAGCAAAATTCGACGAAACATCATTGCAGACATTGGTAGATGGGGTTAGGGCCCGCAGGGAGGTCCTCTTCCCTATCTCAGGGAGGAAGAGGCCTCCCAAAGAGACCAGGGCTGCCTGGATGCAGGTGGCTGAAGAGGTGAACTCTGTGGGGGTGACCCGTCGTACATGGATGCAGTGCAGGAAGCGCTTCCATGACCTGCACTGCACAGGAAAAGTAAGTATGAAGTTCCCATCACCCTCAGGCTGCTCCCCATTGCCTTGCCCCAACAGCACTCAGCTTCAGCTATCACCTCCTCCACATCCAACTTCACAGTCACATCCATGCACCCTTACCCATTCTCTCTCTATCTATGCTCACATTCACATAACTCTTCCACCATGCAGCCCTCACACTGCCTCTCACTCTGATGCTTGTAACACAACTGCCAGCACACAGGGAGGGCCCTTAGTCTTGCAGCCTCACACCATCTTTGTCTCCTAAGTATCTTTGCTATGCAATCTCTACACTCACTCCTTCATTCTCACTCAACCTCTACTTGTCTCCCTCATTGCAGGAAAAGAGAGCTCAAAATAGGAGAGAACGAGCGAAGACTGGAGGAGGACCACCCTCACTCGCCCACCTGACCCCCTGGGAAGAAGCAGTTTTGGAGATTGCTGGGGCTGATGTGCCTGAGGAAGCTGGGGCAGGAGAGACAAGAGCAAGCCCGCAAGCTGGTGACAGAAAAGTTTCCCATCTCTCTCATTGACATAGCATGAGTTGCTGATATAATTCTGAAGCCACATCATTTGGACTTATGAGCATCTGCCAAATCCAATGTGCAAGTAGCCTTGGCATGACATCTCTAACTCTTTCCTTTACTCCCCCACAGGACCATCCGGAGCGCCTGCTGCCACTGCCCAGGAGGAAGAAGCTTTGCAGCCACACTCCTCAGAGGAAGCTCCAGCCTCTGAGGGCGCATCGTCAGCAGAAGTAAGGACACCCAGCACCAGCGCAGACACTCACACCTCGGTGGGACCTTCGGGACATAGAGTAGAGTTGTCACCTAGTGTATCACAGCTCACAAGTGAGCATCAGCAGATTGTGGAGACAGGGACAGCAGTGGAGAGTCCTCGTCAGAGGGCGTAGGGCTCTGCCAGCTCAGCTCAGCTGCATGTCGACCCTATGCCTCTGGGTCCATCCGCAAGAGAGGAGGTGATGGATCTCCATGCACAGATGCAGGAGTCTCTGGCAGGTTTTGTCTCCAGGGTCACTGCGAGTGTGGAGCGAATGGAGGAGTCCATGGTGAGCAGGAGCAGAGCCTTATTGGAGTAATTGGCGCATCAAAGCGTCACCACGGAAAGGATGGCTTTCTCTGTGGCAATGCTGGCTGCAGCCAAGGAGAGGAGGGCTGCAGCCGAGGAGAGGATGGCTGCGGCCATGGAGGAGTTTAGTCGCCAGAGTATTGGAAACACGGTGAGTGCTCTGAATAGAATGACATCTCTTGAGGAGCGATGGGCATCTATTGAGCACCGAGACCAGACCTTCATGGAAGTCCCTCTGATCAGAACTTCCAGTACAGAGACGGGTCCCCATGGCCCCCCCTGATGTGTAGCAAGGTGCTCTCCAGCCACTTGCAGGCGCTGAGGGGGAGCTGACCCATGAGAGGGAGGTTGTTGGCACCCCTCAAGGAAGTGGGGGCTCCCCTCCGCGCGCTCGCACTTCCATGCCACTTCAGAGCCCTCGGTCAGAGCCCCGCCAGAGTCCACACCCCAGTGAGATAGGAGACTCAAGCCCTGCACAGCCGCAGGAGCAGCAGACTGCTGGCGAGCCCTCACAGGCTCGCCACCCCAGAGGACGCCCGCCAAAGGTGTCGAGACAGGTGCAGCAGGAAAGTGAGCAAGGGGCCTCCACATCTGCTGAAGCCACAGGGGTAGCACTACGTAGGAGCACGCGTAAGAGAAAAATGAAGCAACACTAATCACAAGGGTAGTCACTTGGGTGAAAAGTCTTGTAAATATTTTTAATGCCATCACTTTCTTGGACATAAAAAATCTGGTGGCAGCTGCAGCAGTTATGGCGTCTGTCATTTGGCGAATGGGGATATCACATTGAGTCCTTAGGATAACTTGCAGATGTAAGCAAGCTGGTCAAATAGGTAGAAATGCGCAGGCATGGGCCACTGTCCATGGTCAGTTAAGAAGCAGTGAGGCTGCAGTGTTTGATGTACCAGGCTAGGCAAATCTGCCCAGGATGAGTGCGTTCCTTGCATTTCGCCCAGCAATGTTCTCGCGCACTGGTGCCGCTGGTTGGCGGCCCACTGCAGGATGCTTGTTCCCGTCCACCACCTCCTCCTCCTCCTCCTCCTCCTCAGCATCATCCTCAGGATCATCCTCATCCGAGGAGGCTCTGTGAGGAGCCTCTTGGTCCTGTGGAATCGGCAAGCCACGACGCTGTGCCATGTTGTGAAGCACACAGCATACTACAATGATTTTGGAGACCCTGGCTGATGAGTGCTGTAGGGCTTCCCCTGATCTATCGAGGCATCTGAAGCGCATCTTCAGCAATCCAATGGCTTGCTCGATAATGCATCTGGTGGAAATGTGGCTGGAGTTGTAGCGCTCCTCAGCCTCGTTGGCTGGTCTCCTCAATGGCATCATTAGCCAGGAGTGCAGGGGATATCCCTTGTCCCCAAGTAGCCATCCCTGAAGTTCGTTTGGTGGACTGAATAGCGGAGGCACAGTAGACTGGCGCAGTATGAAGGAGTCATGGCAGCTGCCAGGGTACTTGGCACAAACATGCAAAATCACCTTCTTGTGGTCACACACCAGCTGAACGTTAAGGGAGTGGAAGCCCTTGTGGTTGACAAAAACTCCTGGTTGGCGGTGGGGTGCCCTAAGGGCCACATGTGTGCAGTCAATGATGCCCTGCACCCTTGGAAAGTCTGCCAGCTGAGCTAATCCAATCGCTCGCGCCCTCACACTTGCGCGATCCCGGGTGAAATGGATGTGATTGTGCGCGAGGGCAAAGAGGGCATCGGTGACCTGTTTGATGCAAGTGTGTGCGGCCGCCTGGGAGATGCCGCTGATGTCTGCTGCTGATCCCTGGAAGGAGCCTGAGCATAAAAGTTGAGTGCGGTGGTGGCTTTGATGGCCACTGGTAAGGAGTGTCGACCTGATGCTCTAGGCTCCAGGTCTTGCTGCAGCATTGCACAGATGTCAGTCACTACCTCTCGTGAAAGTCACAGCCGCCTCTGGCACTGCTGCTCAGTCATGTTGATGTAGCTGACCCTGGGTCTGCAGACCCTGTTTGGGGGTATCTCCTGCACCGACAGCCTTCCATGCGCTGGCCCCTTCTGGCCTGTGCTGCCTCAGGTGGCTGAGCCGCAGCCTGTCGCTCCTGCTGGTGCTGCTGTTGTTGCTGGTGCTGCTGTTGTTGCTGGATCTGCTGTTGTTGCTGGATCTGCTGCAGCCACCTGTACTTTTGGAGATCCTCTAATGCCAAGAAGGGAAGGAACAAAAGGCCTCCCATGCTTCTGGCAGATGCCTCTGTTGAGGAGGCGCTGAGTTAGGGTGCTGAGAGGGGCTTCCCAGGAGCTCACACTGGAGAAGTGTGTGAGGCTCCAACCTTCCACAGCTGTGCCTAAGCCTTCAACAAGTTGCCCCAAGCCTTCAGCAACAAGGTCCTGCTGCCTACAAATGCTGGCTGATTAAATCTCTTCAGTCCTGATTGACCTGCAGCAGAAAGGAAGCAAGCCGACATTGTTCACACCAGGTTTCATCAGCAGTGTTCCCACCTGGTGTGTTTTACGTGGGGAAAGGCTGAAAATTCCAAGGGCCCCTGAAAATAGGATTAAACATGCCAATTATTGGTCATTAGGCTCCCGCCGACCATTCCCGCGCTGAAAGATGGGGGCGAAAGTCGGGCGGGGCGGGGAATCGGGCGGGGGGGGGTCGCGACCCCTATTTCTGCGATTTTCAGCCCCCGTCCGCCTGAAACCCTGCCCGACGGCTCCGGGAAAATCAGGGCCAGAATGTTTGAACATAGGGACAGGAGTAGTTCATTCAGTCCCTCAAGCCTGTTTCGCCATTCAATTAGATCATGGCTGATCTGTGTATTAAGTCCATTTACCCTCCTTGGTTCTGTAAATTTTAAGACCCTTGCCTAACAAAAATCCATCAATCTCAGTTTTGACATTTTCAATTGACCCCCAGCTTCAACAGTTTTTTGGGGAAGGGAGTTCCAGATTTCCACTACCCTTAGTGTGAATAAGTGCTTCCTAACATCACCCCTGAACAACCTAGCTCTAATTTTAAGGTTGTGCCCCTTTGCTCTGGTCTCTCCCACCAGAGGAAATAGTGGGGGAGAAATTCACTATCACCCCGTTTGGGGCGCTCATTTTTAAAAGTTTGAAAAGTTAGTGCCAGGTGCTAACGATTTCAAACTTTTGAAAAATTTGCTGTTTGCGCTCCAAGAAGGATGTGAAGCGTTAAATCATATATTTAAGGTAAGATATACTTGCATTGGAGGCAGTTCAGAGATGATTCACTAGGTTAATTCCAGAGATGAGGGGGTTGACTTATGAGGAAAGGTTGAGCAGGCTGGGTCTATACTCATTGGAATTTAGAAGAATGAGAGGTGATCTTATTGAAACATATAAGATATTGAGGGGGCTCGACAAGGTAGATGCAGAGAGGATGTTTCCCCTCGTGGGGACATCTAGAACACGGGGGAGATGAGGAGCAATTTCTTCTCTCAGAGGGTCGTAAATCTGTGGAATTCTCTGTCCCATAGAACTGTAGAGGCTGGGTCATTAAATACATTTAAGGTGGAGATAAAGAGATTATTGCGAGATAAGGGAATGAGGGGTTCTGGGGAGCAGGCAGGGAAGTGGCTTTGAGCCCAAGATCAGCCATGATCTTATTGAATGGCAGAGCAGGCTCGAGGGGCAAAGTGGCCTATTCCTGCTCCTATTTCTTATGTTCTTATATTCTTAGGATAAGGAGTCACATAATCATAAATTTTGAGAGCATACGAATCAATTATGTAATGCTATCCATAGTGAACTTGACTGAAGTTAACAGACTTTTTCCAATTTTGACACTTATACTGCAGGCTTCCCAATGTCCAGACACCATGCCAGGTAAGTGTGGTGTGTTGTGAGTCTGCTGTAATGTTTATGCATTAATGACAGCTACAGAAATGGTGCACTGGTGAGTTTCAGAGGTAAGAAAATGTTGGGAAATTCATATTTAATTCATTTTTAATGCATTTAGACTTTTCTGTTGGTAACAAATTTTGAATTGTATGTGTAGTCCCACCTCATTGGGAGAACCTCTCTCACCAGTGACCGATCGCTTCTGTAACCTCACCTGCAGCTGCCATCTGTTCTAGCCTAAGGAGGGAGTCACTGGAGAGCCTGGGTGCAAGAGCTCACCTGTTAACAGTGATTGTCAGTGTTGGCAGCACCTCAATGCTGTCAAACACTGAAAAATGAACTGTCAAAATAAATTGTGCGTGGTCCCTTTAAGAAAACCAGCAGATGGCGGGCCATCAAATGACGTCATCTGACACCGGCTTCCTTTTAATTTTCCGGCAAGCCCGCAGGGTGGGCTTAACAAGGCCAATTGACATAAAATTACTTCTGTGGGCCGGATGTAGTTGGAGGCAGGACTGGAACCCGGAAGGCAGCTGACCCGTTCCCAAGCCACCTCGAAGCATAAAATCACGGCCACAATTATATGACTCTATAAGTACATGAATTGTGTACAGTTTGTATTCTGGTAATTACTTGTAACCTCTTGTTGATTTTTAAGGAAAGAAATTTCACAGATTCATTGGGGGAGAAATTGAGTATAGCCCCGTTTGGGGCGCCAGCCTCGCCAGGGTGCTAAAAGTAGCACCCCGGGAACATTCGCGCCCCTGCACCGGAAATTGAGTGGTTGCGCCCCAAAGGGAAGCGCGGCGCTACTGGAGGCGCCCCGCATCCCTCTTGGGGTGCGGCGAGTGAATATCGTGGCGCAACGTGCTGCAGTGCCACACGCTGCGGCATGTCGCGCTGCGGTATTGCAAGCCTTCCTCCCCTTCTTAAAGGGGAGGGGCCTTGTGCAGCGCGATCTGGGGCCCAGCTGGGCCCCCGAGCATCGGGAGTGCAGGCAAAAGAGCCCGGCACCGAAGAGAAGTGCTGGGCTCTTGGAGCGCAGCTGGTACTCCGCGGCAGGGGGTTCAGGAGGCCGGGGATGGGAGCGCAGGCAGGTGCTGGCAGGTGGCCAACAACAAAAATGGCCGCGCCGCATCTCACCTTTAATTTGCGCCTCCCCGGCCACAGGTAGGCCCCCCTGAACCCGTCGGACATAGCGTTCGGCCATAAATCAAGAGGCGCTGCCAAATATCGCGGCCGGGGCATCAGCGGGGCGCTAACAGTTAGCGCCACCACTAACGTCCCGTGGAATTTAGCGGGAGGCGTGGGCAGTGCCGCGCCCGGGCGCCAGTTGGCTTCCGACCCACTTAGCGCCCTCTTAAGGCGCTAACGGGTGGCGCAACCAACTGAATTTCTCCCCTTATTGGGTTTTGTGTTGTCTGTTCCATGGGTCTGTCTGAACTCTATAAACTGTCAGACAATCAGAACGTCTTACAGTTTTTTACATTAACATTTGCATTTTCACCATATCTGTAATAAATTTATCTTTTTATGATGAATCCACCTGGTGCTCACCAAAGTCAAGGATCTTAGCACTGGTGAAATTGTAAGTCAGGTATCAATGGGTTAAATAGATGCATGGCAAATTTTCTTCAGTAGGCCACCAACAATATCGCTTTTCCAGGCCTCTGAAAAGTAACCCACTGCAGTTTCTCCATTTTGAAGAGCACGCTGGGTGCTGCCTAATCTGACCCAGTGGACGGGAAATTGGGTCCTTTCACGCCGCCCGTTAAGGCTGGTTTGGAAGAAAAAATGGCGGTCGCCTCGCTTCCACCCACTTCCAGCATGGAATGTGGTGGCCATCATTTTGGGCAGGTTGGTAGCGCTGCCGTTGCCTGCGCTCGCTGCACATATTTTAATTGTACAGATCGTGATGTCAATCGGTGTTCAACACCTGAATTGATGCACGATCTGTGATTTTAGATGTTGCCGCTCTTAATAATGCCCTCTCCAAACCATGCACAGAAGAACGTGCATGCAGCAGTACAGTGGAGATGCTGCCAGTGCTTCTTAAAAGGACACACACAACTTTCAGGTAAGTTTAGATTTTTGTTTTTGGACTGGTTTCTTTACATTTTATTGGAGCAGTGGCTTGGTGCAATACATTAAAATATTATTAAAGTGTGCAGGGGTTGCAGGGAGTGTTGCTGGATGTTTGCAAGGCTTTGGCTGCTAAAGGAAGTCCTCTGAGAACATCACTTCCTCCCAGTCCTGGGGACTTTAGTTACAGTTCCCCGTGTGTTGCAACATCACATGGAGATGGAGCAGAGGCAGCAAAGGAGACAAGCTGCTCACAGAGGGAGGAGGAAGCAGAAGAGCAGGAAGCAGACCAGGAAAAAACAGAAGAGAAGGAAGCGGAAGGAAGGAGGCAACCCTAACAGTCTGTTTGTACCGGGATGTACAGGATCGAATCATCCGCCTATGGTACCAGTGAACACAACCCCAATTCCCCTTTCAACATTAGTCCCACACCCTACCTTTCCTCTGTTACTGACCATCACAGTGTCCTCTTGGCCACAGTACTGAAATAAAAGCCACCACAAAGCAAACTTTCCAATCCAACTTTATCCATATATGCATCCAATATTACATCAAAAAATCAACTAATCATCCTTGAGCATTCCCTTCGTGACTGTCTTGCATGTGCCTTTGCCTATCCTTGTACTGTTACACAGTGCTATCTCAGTGGCTGCAGCAAGGCTGGTGCAAGGCTGTTGAATTTTAATGGGGGACACTGCAGATGGCATTGCAAGACCACCTCAAGGAGCTGGTGGCTGGGAGTGTCAAATCGAATGACGGTGTTTTTTCATCTTCTTCTTCACTCTCCTCTCCTTCTTCTTGATCAACCATTGGTTGGGCAGGCTGAATTTCTTGGGTGTCTGAAATAAGGAAGGCACAAGGGTAGGGTTGTGGTGAGGGAAGTGAGGTAAAGCAAGAAGTGCTTGCTTACACCATGTGCAGCTTGTAAATCAGAAGAGATTGTGGGATGAGGGGGAAGTGGGATGTAAGCAGTAGGGTAATGTAATAGGAAACCCGCATCTTGTATTCTTTCAGGCCAACTGCTGGCCAAGGGCTCAGCCATGCCCCTACCAAGAATGGCCAGCACCGTCTCCTCCAAGGGGGTGAGGTGAAGCTAGGAATGTGAAGTGTGCCTCGTGTTTGGTAGAGGTTGTTAATAGGTGAGTAATGGGGATTGTGGGGGGGGATTGTGCATTGAGCAGTGTGTGAGGCTAGTGGTGCAGTTGACTTTTGAAGATGCATTCACTGACCTTGACCACTCGTCTTAGGTAATGCAACTTCTTTGGGAACTGGAGCCAGGTCCTAAGAGTGACACTGCTGGCAGTGATTGCCTCGGCGATCTGGTACCACATCCTTATTTCTGGATGGCCTCCTGGCCCCCTGTGGGTAGAGGACCTCTCGTCCAGTGTTGATCCCCTGCACAAAGCTCAAGTGCAGCATCCGAGACCCTGGGTACATATAAGACCATAAGAAATAGCAGCAGGAGTAGGCCAATCGGCCCCTCGAGCCCGCTCCGCCATTTAATAAGATCATGGCTGATCTGATCCTAACCGCCAATCTACTATCACAGAACCATCTCCTGAATCTAACAGAATTAGACACACGAAATAGGAGCAGGATCAGGCTACACGGCCCCTGGGCCCGTTCCGCTACCCACAGGGCCATGTCCGATCCGAACCTAGACTCATGTCCAAATTCCTGCCCACTCCCCGTAACCCTTAATTCCCTTTACTTCTAGGAAACTGTCTATTTCTGTTTTAAATTTATGTAATGATGTAGCTTCTACAGCTTTTTGGGGCAGCATATTCCATGGACCTACCACCCTCTGAGTGAAGTAGTTTCTCCTCATCTCAGTTTTGAAAGAGCAGCCCCTTATTCTAAGACTATGCCCCCTAGTTCTAGTTTCACCCATCATCGGGAACATCCTCCCCGCATCCACCCGATCCAATCCCTTCACAATCTTATATGTTTCAATAAGATCGCCTCTCATTCTTCTGAACTCCAATGAGTAGAGTCCCAACCTCTCCTCATATGTCCATCCCCTCATCCCCGGGATTAACCGAGTGAACCTTCTTTGTACTGACTCGAGAGCAAGTATGTCTTTCCTTAAGTATGGACACCAAAACTGTATGCAGTATTCCAGGTGCGGTCTCACCAATACCTTGTACAACTGAAGCAATACCTCCCTATTTTTATATTCTATCCCCCTAGCAATGAAAGCCAACATTCCATTGGCCTTCTTAATCACTTGCTGCACCTGCATACTAACCTTTTGAGTTTCGTGCACCAGGACCCCCAGATCCCTTTGTACTTCAGTACTTTCCAGTTTCTTACCATTAAGATAATAGCTTGCTCTACGATTTTTCCTGCCAAAGTGCATAACCTCACACTTTCCAGTATTGTATTCCATCTGCCAAATCTCTGCCCACTTACTTAGCCTGTCGATGTCCCCTTGCAGGTTTTTTATGTCCTCCTCACTCACTACTTTCCCTCCCATCTTAGTATCATCTGCAAACTTTGATATGTTACACTCGGTCCCCTCCTCCAAATCGTTAATATAGATTGTAAAGAGTTGGGGACCCAGCACCGACCCCTGCGGAACACCACTAGTTACTGATTGCCATTCTGAGAATGAACCATTTATCCCAACTCTCTGCCTTCTGTTAGATAGCCAATCCTCTATCCATGCCAGAATATTACCCCCAATCCCGTGATTTTTTATCTTAAGCAATAATCTGTTGTGTCGCACCTTGTCAAACGCCTTTTGGAAGTCTAAATAAACTACGTCCACTGGTTCCCCTTTATCCACCCTATATGTTACTTCCTCAAAGAACTCCAGCAAATTTGTCAAACATGACTTCCCCTTCATAAAACCATGCTGACTTTGTCCTATTAAATGATGATTATCCAAATGTCCTGTTACTGTCTCCTTAATAATGGACTCCAAAATTTTACCTACCACAGATGTTAGGCTAACCGGTCTATAGTTTCCAGCCTTCTGTCTACTGCCCTTTTTAAATAAGGGTGTTACATTAGCAGTTTTCCAGTCTGCCGGGACCTTTGCTGAGTCCAGGGAGTTTTGGAAAATTATTACCAATGCATCCACAATCCCTACCACCACTTCCCTCAAGACCCTAGGATGTAAGCCATCAGGTCCAGGTGATTTATCCGCCTTCAGTCCCATTATTTTACCGAGTACCACTTCCTTAGTGATTTTGATCATGTTTAGCTCCTCCCCCCTATAGCCCCCTGTTTGTCCAGTGTTGGGATATTCTTAGTGTCTTCTACTGTAAAGACTGATACAAAATATTCATTCAGTGTTTTTGCCATCTCCATATTTCCCACCATTAATTTCCTGGTCTCATCCTCTAAGGGACAAACATTTACTTTAGCCACCCTTTTTCTTTTTATATAACTATAAAAACTCTTACTATCTGTTTTTATATTTTTTGCTAATTTACTTTCATAATCTGTCTTCCCTTTCTTAATCAATCTTTTTGTTATTTTTTGCTGTCTTTTAAAGTTTTCCCAATCCTCTATCCTCCCACTAGATTTGGCTACCTTATATGCCCTTGTTTTTAGTCGAATACTATCCTTAATTTCTTTACTTAGCCACGGATGGCTGTCTTTTCTTTTACACCCTTTTCTTCTCAGTGGAAGATATATTTTTTGGAAGTTGTAAAATAACTCCTTAAATGTACACCACTGATCATGTATCGTCTTACCCTTTAATCTATTTTCCCAATCCACTCTACTCAATTCCGCTCTCATACCTTCATAGTCTCCTTTATTCAAGCTTAGCACGCTTGTTTGAGATCCAACCTTCTCACCCTCTAATTGAATATGGAATTCAACCATGTTATGGTCACTCATTCCAAGGGGATCCTTTACTAGGACATTTTTAACTAATCCTGTCTCGTTACACAGGACCAGATCTAAGGTTGCTTGCCCCCTGGTTGGTTCAGTTACATACTGCTCAAGAAACCCATCCCTAATACATTCAATGAACTCATCCTCAAGGCAGCCCTGCCCAATTTGATTTGTCCAATTAATATGATAGTTAAAATCCCCCATAATTATAGATGTTCCCTTATTACGAGCCTCAACTTTTTCCCAATTGATTCTCCGTCCAACATAGTTGCAACTGTTCGGAGGCCTATAGACTACGCCCACTAGTGTTTTTTCCCCCTTATTATTCCTTACCTCCACCCAAACTGTTTCATTATCCTGATCTTTTGACCCAATATCATTTCTCTGTATTACAGTGATTCCTTCCTTTATTAACATAGCCACCCCACCTCCCCTTCCTTCCTGCCTGTCCTTCCTGATCGTTGAATAACCTGGTATGTTTAATTCCCAGGCATTGTCACCCTGCAGCCATGTTTCTGTAATGGCCACAAGATCATACCCATATGTAGTTATTTGTGCCAGTAACTCATCTATTTTGTTACGAATGCTACGTGCATTCAGATAGAGAACTTTCAAATATGTTTTGTGACACTTAGTTCCTGCTTTTGCCCTTTTTATTACTTTACCTTTTACTCCATACCTTCTGCCCCTTCCTGACACACTCTGGTTTTTAATTTCCCCACTGCTACCTAAGTCTATGACCTTCTCTGTTGTCATTTTTATTATTTGCTCTCTACCCTTTCCCAAGCCTGTTGAGCCAGTTGTGTCAGTACTGAGGCAATTCTAGCAGTTTTGATCAGCAGAAGGCAGCTCACCTTTAAAAGCTGCAGACTGCCTGTGAAGGAATAAGCCATATAACCTATTCAGAAAAATTCACTATCTTATGAAAGAATTCTGGTCTTATTAAAACATAACAAACTGGGTTTGGAAGTTTAGAACCCTAACTATGAAATAGCTATGAAAGAATTCTGGCTATTGAGATACGACAGTTGTTGACCCTGAATAAATAACCTTATTGAAACAGAAAATGCATGGCTCCGACAGGCTGACTTTTGGGAACGAAATCAATGGTTCACCCTGGATAAGGTGTTTTAATTTAAACTTCGTAAAGATGGCACATAAGTTAAGGAACATCTGACCTCGTAAAGATGACATAAAATAAGGGACACCTGCCATTCATACCGTTTTATATGGTTAACCCAGAACACCTGGAGAAAGACAAGATTCTGGAATATTACAAGTTGATGCAGAAGTAAAGAATTGCAGAGGTCAGCAGAAAGATGAATAGGGATAATTAACTTGCATCAGCAGAAACTTTAAAGGCAATACCACTGAAAAAGGGTATAAATATTAAACTCTCAAATGGGATATCAGACTCGCTTTAATCAGGCAAAGCGATTCTTGACCACAGAAACGGCTCTGTGGTCTCCAACTCTTTGTACCTCGGGGATCAAAGGTATTTGATATTGATGGATATCCTGTATAGAAAACTTTAAGAACTGTAATACTGTAGTGAAGTTCATATTTAAAAGTAAGATTCGCTGTTAAAAAGATCATGGGGTAGATTTTGCCGAACCTGCCGGGAAGAAGGCAGGACTTCCCCTTTCAGGTTTTTGACCCACCTACTTCGACATCCGGCCAATCCGCGCAATTTTCCCTTGATTGACATTGTTGAGCCCGCTGGATGGGCTCAGCAGGCCAATTAAGGGCCACCCGGCAACAGGTGACATCACAGACTGAAATTTCATCTGTCAAGAGTTCTTGACAGATGAAATATCAGTGTCTCACAGTTGTTTGAAGCTGTGAAACACTGACACTCTGAGTTCTAAGCTGAGTCATTCTGCACAGACTCAGTTAAAACTCTTACCAGCACTCAAAGCTGAAGGCTGTCACTTTTGACAGATCGCAGCCATTCAGCTTTAAGTTCCGGGTGAGTGATGCGCTCCCGACGGCTACAGGAAGAAAGGCTGTGAAGGTAAGTACAGGTAAGTAAAAGTTCTTTACACACTTTAGACACACCAAACACACTTACCTTTACAATCATGCACCCATCACTCACCTGAGCGCCGACATCGCGACCCCTCCAACTCCTTCAACCCGACGGCCCACCTGCTCTAATCTGGCGTGGTTTGGAGCCGTCGGGAAACCCACACGAAACCCCTCAAAATAGGGATTAGGCTAAAAACTGCCTGTTAACTACCTGTTAACAGGCAGTTAATTGGCACTAATCCCTTCCCGCCTGGTTTCGGCAGGTCCCAGTGTGGGGCGGGTACCTGCCACCCCTGAAACTTACGTGGGGTGGGGTTTTGGGCCCCTAAATTCGGGATTTCCCCCCCCCACACACCTGAAACCCCGTCTGATGGATCCCCGAAAATCTAGCCCCATATTTTTCTCTTTTTAGAACTGTTAACGTTGCGATTGACTGATTTGCCAACTGTAAATTGCATGTCGGTTCTTTTAATAAATCTCTATATATTTTTAGAATTGTCTCACATAAGTCTTCTGTATCAATAACTCGCAAACTCAACCTCTGTACACTCTTTGGTGAAGAGTTACAGAATTTGGTCAATGTGAGAACAAATTCAGCCAGTGGAGGAGGGTGGTGGTGGATGGGGACTGGTTGGGCCTTTGTTCAAGGAAGAAGCGGAGCGCCCTCAGACCGTTCTAGTGGGGGATGGAGGTGTAGAGGGATTGGACGTCCATAGTGAAAAGGAGATGGTTAGGGCCAGGAAACTGGAAACTGTTAAAGTGACAGAGGGCGTCGGAAGAGTCGTGAATGTAGGTGGGAAGAGACTGGACAAAGGAAGAAAAAGTAGTCGAGATAGGAAGCGATAACATCCGTGGGGCAAGAACAGGCTGAAATGATGGGTCTACCAGGGCAGTCCTGTTTGTGCATCTCCACCACCCTCCTCCGCCTGGCTCAACTTGTTCTCACATTGAACAACTTCTCTGAATCCACTCATTACCTCCAAATTAAAGGTGTTGCTATGGGAACCTGCATGGGCCCTAGCTATGCCTGCCTTTTCATGGGATATGTGAAACATTCTTTGATCCAGTCCTACTCAGGACCCCTCCCTCACCTCTTTTTCCAGTACATCGATGACTGTATCGGTGCCATTTCCCGCTCTCGCCCTGAACTAGATAAGTTCATTCACTTTACTTCCAATTTCCACCCTTCCCTCACCTTCACATGGTCCATCTTCGACTCTTCTCTTCCCTTCCTTGACTTTTCCATCTCCATTTCTGGCAATCGGCTTTTGACAAATATCCACTGCAAGCTCACTGACTCCCACAGCTACTTGGACTACACTTCCTCCCACCCCGCTTCCTGTAAGGACTCTATTCCATTCTCCCAGTTTCTCCATCTCCGCCGCATCTGTTCTGATGATGCCACCTTCCATACCAGTGCTTCCGACATGTCTTCCTTTTTCCGCAACCGAGGATTCCCCTCTACTGTGGTTGACATGGCCCTTGACCGTGTCCGTTCTATTTCCCGCACTTCTGCTCTCACCCCTTCCCCTCCCTCCCAGAACCACGATAGGGTTCCCCTTGTCTTCACCTTTCATCCCACCAGCCTCCACATTCAACAGATCATTCTCCACCATTTCCGCCACCTCCAACATGATCCCACCACCGAACACATCTTCCCCTCACCTCCCCTTTCTGCATTCCGAAGGGACCGCTCCCTCCGCGACACCCCGGTCCACTCCTCAGTCACCCCTAACAGCCCTTCCCCTTCGCCTGGCATCTTCCCGTGCAAGCGCAGGAGATGCAACACATGCCCTTTTACCTCCTCCCTTCCCACTGTCCAGGGCTCCGAACACCACTTCCAAGTGAAACAGCGATTTACTTGTACTTCTTGCAATTTAGTATACTGTATTCGCTGCTCACGATGCGGTCTCCTCTACTTTGGGGAGACCAAACGCAGATTGGGTGACCGCTTTGCGGAACACCTCCGTTCAGTCCGTAAGGGTGACCCTGAGCTTCCGGTCGCCTGTCACTTTAATTCGCCGCTTCACTCCCACTCTGATCTCTCTGTCCTCAGCCTATTACATTGTTCCAATGAAGCTCAACGTAAGCTCGAGGAACAGCACCTCATTTTTCGCTGAGGCACTTTACAGCCTTCTGGACTCAACATTGAGTTCAACAATTTCAAACTATAACCCCTGCCCCCATTTTTCATGCTGTATGATTTTGCCATTCCCATTTGCAACATTTTATCTTTCCTGCCTTTTACCAATTCCTTCCTCCCCTCCCACCACCCCCCACCCCTGTCTCCGCACCTGCTTAATATCTGTTGCATCTCCAGTTTTTTCCAGTTCTGATGAAGGGTCCCAGACCTGAAACATTAACTCTGTTTCTCTCTCCATAGATGCTGCCTGGCCTGCTGAGTGTTTCCAGTGTTTTCTGTTGTTATTTCAGATTTCCAGCATCGGCAGTATTTTGCTATAGCTTTAAGTAAAGCTAGCCTCGCTCCAGTGACATGAACTTCGGTCCCCTGCTGAGCGCACAGCCTGTCAGCAGCGCGTGCGCTACAATCATGGCAATTAGCAGGCAGCACGAAATTGTTTTGCTGCCTGTGTTTTTGAATGGGCATGGGCATATCTCTCAGCGTGGTGCCCACGCCTATTTTCCAACGTTATTGAATTTCACCCCCAGTGTATTTTTCTGGAGGTTGTGCACCTCACATCAGTTCTCAGGCTGCCCAGGAGTACCACTGCAGTGAATTAAGCCATTCTGGGATATATATGGTCTCTTCCTGAAATGTTGGGCTCAATTTTCCAAGCCCCGAGGAGGCGGTCTGGAGGCGGGACAGCACATTAAATCGGAGAAATTGGGGGCGGATGGCAAACCCGCCCCCATCCCGCCTCCGTGCCCTTTTGCCAGGAGGCGGGAAGATGTGCAGCTTCGGGTCCCGTCTCCTGGAGGCGAGAATGGCTTTTAATCCTTTTAACTGCCTGTTAACAGGAAGCTAACAGGCAGAAAAAGGGATTAGTGCCATTTTACCTTCACAGGTGAAGGCTTCCTGACCTCGGAGAACCCCGCTGGGTTGGAGGCGATGTGGAGGAGGTCTGCGGCGGTCGGAGGCACCTGGAAGTAAGGTGTAGAGGTGAGTGATGGGTGCAAGTGTGGAGTGGTAAGTATACAAGGTGAGTGATAAGTTTAAATAAGTGTTCACTTACCTTTTTTTACTTCTGTAGCCTTTAGCCATGCTGGATCAGGAGAGCGGACATCCACCTTGTCAATTTCAGGTAATGGCTGATGGACCCTCCGATCCATCAGACATCTGAAATTTACTTTTTTACAATGTTTTTTCAGTCCTCACCACAAAAACGAATCAAACTCAAGAGAATGTCAGTGTTTGACAGCTTCACAGAGCTGTCAAATGCTGTCATTTCTTCTTTCAAGAAGTCTTGACAGATAGCACATCTGACGTTGACTTGATCTGTCAGTGACTTCTTCCCTAATTGGCTTGCTGAGCCCGCCGGGCGGGCTTAACAAGCTCAATCAGGGGAAAATTCCTCTGTATGGTCAGGCGAGGATGGAGGCAGGACATTGACACGGCAAGCATCAGTCCCGCCTCCAAGTCACCTCCATTGGCAAAGCCCAGCCCGTTGGCTCAGGCCGAAGGGGGAAGTATCCCAAATTGAAGCATTGCGCTGGGCAGCAAATTTGATGTAAAAATAGAAAATGCTCGAAATACTCAGCAGGTCAGGCAGCATCTGTGGAGCAAATTTGACAGATCTTTTTGACATCATATATGTTTCCAGATAGACATTGATGGAGTAGATTGTACAGAACACCTCAACTTCTGTCCTCTTTCAAGACTTATTTCACATAGGGCCCTTGCTACTGTTAGAGAAAGTTTCTTCCCATCAGCCTGGGCAGGAGTTAAACCTCAAAACCATGTCCAAAAAATAGCAGGACTCTGTGCATTACCCAATAACTTTTGTTAAATGTTTTATTTATTTTGGACTCTCTGTAAGGATTTTGGCCCTGAAATTTTGGTATGGGATATTATCCCCAAAATGCTTGATGTGTTTATGCTTATTACTCGATCAGCTATTTTAACTGAGGCATTAACTCGGGTTAAATGGGTTAACGCCTCAACCAAAACAGGCAGAGTGAAGAATTTCGCACAAATCTCTTTGTACACTCGTATCCCCCGGCGCATTCATAGGCGCTTTGTTTTTACAATTTAGTACCATAACAAGCTGGACCAGTACCAATCCACAGGGAGACCTATCTTTTGAAAAGGTTAACCTTAATGTAATAAACCATTTACTTATTATTTCTCTTTGGTTTACTCTTCCTATAAGTTCATAATTGACAGCCTCCTGCTGTCGTTGTAGTGAAGACTACACTTTCCCTCTTTTGTCAACTGGAGAGGGTATGGGATAATGGCTTGAATTCTAATCTTTCACTGATGATAACATTTAATTGAAACCCTTAATAATCAATATCAGTACATCAGAAAACACAGAAGTAAATGGAAAAATTGATTTATATTTTAAAAACTAGACCTTTGGCACCTGGTTTACATGTTCAGAAATTTCTGGGCATCCCATTCATGATATTGGAATATTTGGTAAACAGCTGGACAGGTGACAACCCAAGTGACATCACTACAGCTGGTGCTGCTTTCACAGATTCTATATATAAATATAAATATGACAGATTTACACATCGCTCTTTAATTATGCTAGAAATAGCTGAGATTGCCAAGATAAATAAGAAATGTTATTTTTCACTTTCTGCACCAAAGTGTGTTTTCAAACCAATTGTTCACTTAATTAATCTAAACTTGGTGTTACAGGGAGTGCATTTAAATTGGTGAGTAAGATGAACTGTGAAAGATTTTCAACGAGCGACCAAGATAAGGGACATTTAGGCTAAATAATTAATTTAAAACTTTTTTTAGAAAAAGGATGAACACAGTTCAAGCAAAATTAACGTCTATTTTCAAAATTGTTTCATGAAACTGCAGTAAGGCTCATTGTCTGTAAATACAGTGCACCGCTTCGATAGGCAGTAACTTTAGAAATAAGTGAAAAAGCCTGTTAAATTAATTTTCTGTTCCATCTTGCAAATATTTCCTGTTGTGCATGTTCCTAAAGTAGCTTAATGGTTATGTTACTGGCTCAATAGCCCATGATGCTTTGATTAATAATCCACAGAATGCAAGTTCAAATCCCACCATGACAGTTTGAACATTTGAATTCATTTTTTTTTAAAAGCTGGTATTAGTAAAAGTGACCATGAAGCTGTTGGATGGTTATAAAAACCCAACTGGTTCACCAACGTCCTTTAGGGAAGGAATCCTGCCATCCTTATTCTGTCTGGCCTATATATGACTCCAGTCCCACACTAGCATGGTTGACTCTTTACTACTCTCTGAAGTGGCCAGCGAGCCACACAGCTAAAAAACCTACATGGACTGCAGTGGTTTAAGAACAAGGCCAGCCATCACCTTCTCAAGGGCAATTAGAGATGGGCAATCAATGCCAGCGATGCCCATATCACAAGAATGTATATTTTTTTTAAGTTTTCATTTCTGTTAAGTGTTAATACCCAACTTTTGTGAACCTCACCTTGTGGGAGAATCTTCATCACATGGACAGCAGCAGTTCAAGAAGAAGGCTCACCACCTCCGTCTCAAGGGCCACTAGGAATGGGCAATAAATGCTGGCCTTGCTAGAGAAGCCCACATCCCAAGAATGAATTTAAAAAGTGAGGCAGATGGGAAGGGAAATCCTCTAGGGACCCAGGCATTGCCCCCGCAGCCCCCCCCCCCCACCACCACCCTTGTCCATCACTATTTGTATGCAGAGGGTGGGGAAGAAGCAACCAGTGGTGGTCCTGGCAGAGGCAGGGTAGGAAAATCCCAGCCAGCAGTGGTGAGGCCTCATTGCTCACATATTCCACCATTCTCCGCTGTGGTGTCACCTGACTTCAGACAGGATCATTGAGGAGAATTCCAGCCTGAGTGCCCAAAACAGTACCGAGTGTTCTATTCCCTGGAACTTAAGCACAAAGTTTGAAAATCCTGTCACCTTAATAATAGAACAGATAACTAATTTACAGCCAGAGTCAAAGTCCAGTTATCTGATTACAAAGTTTAACTGGATAGTTACATTCAAACTTTTCTCAAATATCAGATTAGCATTTCACCTACATAATAGTAGTGATTACATTTCGAATGTAATTCATTGGTTTTGACGTGCTTTGACATATTCCAAGGACATGAAAGGCCACTATATAAATAGGGTGTAAATTGGGTGTAGTAATGTAGCGCAGTAGTAGGTAGTTGTAGGAATATAAATGGGGTGTGGTAGTGGAGTGTAGTGGTAATTATTATGTAGTGGACTAGTAAATAGATTGTGAATTCAAATCTCATGAGACCAAGTTGTGAAATGAAATGCTATAAATCTGGTAATTTATGACCTGGTATTAGAACAAATGACCATAAAAGCTATCAGATTGTTGTAAAAACCCAATTATTTCACCACTGTCCTTCAGAAAAGGGAACCTGCCATTCCTACATGGTCAAGCCTACATATAACTCCAGTCACAAGCACTAAATTCCAAACTATTAATGCTCTCTGAAGTGGCCTAGCAAGTCACTTTGTTGTGAAAAACAAAATTGCAACCAGCAGTTCAAAAATGTGGCCCACTACCTTCTCAGTGCAACTAGGAATGGGCAATAAGTGTGGCTTTGCCAGCATCACCAACATTATGATAACAAATTAAAATATTTATAAATGCAAAGCCTTAACATTTTACGAGGTAGATTAATTTCTATTTAGTTGGATGGGATTTGAGCTGTTCATCCAATCCTTTATCCTATTGTAATATCTGGATGTTAGAGTTGTCAGATGTGAATGAAGCATGTGATTTAACTAATTAATACTCAACATTGGTATGATGAATGTTAAACAGATTTAGGCAATTTAGTCCAGAAACTCTATTCTTTCTTGGGGTGGGATTTATATGTGCAGGGTTGAGGGCACTGCTGGGATTCTACTGTTTTGTCAGTTTCAGTACTTAAAGGATTTAGCTGTTTTACATAAAGGTGTAACTTGTAATTCACTTTCATTTGAATTATCAGGCTTTCATCCTCCCGTCATCATCATTCTTCCTGTGCCGATGATGTGCATAAGGCAGTAACCAGTTGACACCATCCTATTCTGTTAGGTTTTTGCCCCTAGTTTGCATAGATGAGGTGCATCCGTTGTTATTGTGTGACGTAAAGTTCCTCTTGGTCGACCTCTACCTCTTTTCCCTCATGGCTTCCATTTCCAAGTTTGCTTAGGGATCCTTGTCTCAGGCATTCTAAAAATGTACCAAAGTAGGTCCATCTTCTCTCGGGACTGTTACAGTCAATGGTGGCATCTGTGCTCTCTGAAGTACACTTTCATTCGTCACTTTGTTAAACCATCTGATATTAAAGAGCCTTTGTGGGCCTCTACACTGGAAGCTGTTGAGCTTCTTTTGGATGGCTTTGTTGGACCATTGTGTTCCTGATCCATATAGAATCACAGCCTGCACATTGCTCTTAAAAATTCTCAACTTTGTTTTTTTCTCCAATCACATCTGATTTCCAGATTGAGTGAAACATTTGAAAAGCTTTTCTGATGTGACTTTTGACATCTTACCTGCAGTCTCCATCATCTTGTACCACACTGCCTAAGTAGGTGAAATAATGTACAGTTTGCAGTTGTTTAGCTTCCAGTTGTATTTCTCCATCAGGGTCAGCATTAACTTTCATCACCTGGGCTTTTGCATAATTTATATATAACCTATTTTTGGTTGGCTATGCCTTTGCATGTCTTCTATATTTTTATTAATGAGGCAGATGTTGTTTGCAAAGTCTAGGTCCCCAAGATCTCCACTAGTCCAAGCAATGCCTGTTTGATTTTGTGATAAGGCATTTACCTAACACTAATCACAATGCTAAAAAATATTACGGGCAAGATGCAGCTTTGTTTTTATATCAAACCAGTCAGATATCTCTGCATGTTCTCATTACAAAATTTTGACGATGCTAATGACTTTCTTAGATAACCCATACGCTTCAAGAATCTGCCATAGTGAATTTCTGTCAACATTACCAAATGCCTTCCAAAAGTGAATGAAAATCAGCACCAGTTCAGTCATCTTCTCAATGGAGGTAAAATATCCATCCTACTGTCTGAGGTGGTCTGTTGAGGACTTTGTGGAAATGCTCTGCCCACCTCCTTTTTATACCTTCAATTCTGCCTGTGTGACACACTGTTAGTCACAAGCCCGGATAAAGGAGCAGTGTTGTGCACTGGGGTAGTAGCCCTTCCATGTAAAGCTCCGTTTCGAAAGAAACTGAAATCTCCTCCAGCCCAAGCATGAGTATTATTACAGCTGCTTACAATTCTTCAACTCTAGCTGGTTGCCTTGGAAACGATTTGGGTGTTTGGTCTCTATTTATCAATAGAATGCTTTTGTTTAAATCAGTTTAAAATACTGTTGTGTGGCTCTGTGTATTGTAAAATGAATTTAAGAGAGTTTAAATTAAATAGGGATGGAGTAATTATTTGTAAATTTGATTAATGAGTGAGCATTGCAGTAGGTGATTATCATTATTTTAATATGTATATGATATTTTGTTTGTAGCATGTGCTGCAAAGGTCAAATTCCAAAGAAACCCTTACTTAGATCTTGTAATCTTAGGGGATCAATTCAGTGATTTGCAATTATTTCTACTGCACAGTATAATGGAATATTATGATGCTAGATATACAGTGATTAATGAGGAGTGTTCAGATGAATTTATACATTGGATTCTGACCAATTCCTTTTTCCCCCTTCATCTTTGAAATTTTGAATGATCTGAATCTAAATTTCAAAACCAAAAAGAGAAATTGGACACATAGGCCCTAAAAAAATTGAGGTTGTTTTGGTGCAAACCCACCGTAACTTTGGAATTCCCACAGCCAGACCTTCAGTGGGACCCGGTTTATGGTTGGCAGAGGTACATTGGGTCAGATCCTTTATACCTCATTTGTCAGAGATGTAATTGGGGCACACCTGGGGATCCAGGCCAAGATTGAGGCCTGGACTCCCATTTAAAATATGTTTGTTTGGTGGAGATGGCTACAAGGGGCAGGTCTTTCTTCTTTCTGAGAGACATCTCAACAACCGCTATCCTGGGCCATTTCTGCCAGACATTTTGGCATTGTGACTATGGTATGTGCCCCAACCATTGGAACAGAGATAAGGGAATTCCCCCCCCTCCCCCTCTCCACCTTTATCTCTGAAAGTCCGTTCAGCTTAGTGGTTGAGTTTCCTGGCAAGCGTATCTCAGCACTTAGACTGACCCCACTGCAGATTTTTGGTGCCACAGGCCTACTGGTCTGCTGTAAATTGGAGCCAGTGGCCACCAAACTGGCAAGAAATTGGAGCACTCTGAACATGTGGCTGTTGAATTTAGTGAGATTGGATGCCATGGACTTATAGCCACTCGATCATCTCATATTTATTAAATATATATTAACAGCATTACTAAAGTTAAAACCAATGAATCTGTCCCTTCCACTGCCACAGCACAAACAGCAAGATGACTGCGTGCAAAGTTTTCTATCCTTTGCTAATGAAATAGTAGTTAAGGTGTCTCACCTGTGAGGATGCATCTTTCATGAGTGTTGCAGGTATGAGAGAGCAGTATGAAGGTGTTTTGTGAAAATACAGACTACATTGAAGTATTCAGTGTATTCACACTTTTATGCTCTGGTTTGTTATTTTCTTAATGTCTGCATGTGCAAAAGTGACTTGCTTTCTAATTCAGATATAAAAACAAATGCAGAGGAGACCGCATTGTGAGCATCAAGTACAATATACTAATACAGCAGATTGGGTGGCCGCTTTGCGGAACACCTCCATTCAGTCCGCAAGTGTGACCTCGAGCTTCCGGTGGCCTGTCACTTTAATTTTCCGCTCCACTCCCACTCTGACCTCCATCTCCTACACTCTTCCAATGAAGCTCAACATAAGCTCAAGGAACAGCACCTCATCTTTTGAATAGGCACTTTACAGCCTTCTGGACTCAACATTGAGTTCAACAATTTTAGATCATAACATAGCATAGCCAGTGTTGGAGCAGTGAATATGTGACCGCAACTTCATGATTTCCACGTTTAGATGCACATGCGCTACATCCTGAAGTTGCAGTCAGTTTCAGGGGGGTAATAACGGTGAACACTGACAGTTCACCGTCATTACCCACCTAAAATTCCAAGCCAATAAATGACCATGTCAATAAAACACTTTTCTTTTAAAAATTGCTCCGATATTCAAAAATGGATGGAAGAGCACGGAGACAGAAGAATAAGATAAAAATAAATAAAAATCTCCAAGCTAAAGAAAAAATGTGAAAAGATAAAGACTAGAAGGGGGAGAAGTGTAAAATTAATGTTAAAATTAAAAAAGCTAAAGAGAAAATTAAATATACAGACTGGTTCAAAAAGAAACAACATTATGAGCATGGGTAAAATGTTTAAGCTTTTATTTTTATGCATAAAGCAATGCACTAAAGCAATAAGGCTATTCCTCCTGTTACAGTCGTTTTATTTCTGTAATTTTAATGTTTTACACCACAAGCTGAAAACTCGGTGGTTCAGAAAGATGAACATTATCTTGAACCAATCAGCAATCTAAGGGTTAATTCAGCCACTGTGCACTTTCAATTTCAGTGGATCCTCTATCCAGCTCCCTCCGATTATGTCACCAGCACTCGCTATTTGAATAAAATATTCAAAGAACCAATCAACATAGCCAGACCCCCCCACCCCCCGCAGGACATTAAATGTAACAAAAGTCTGTTACTGATTTTTAAAAGGGGTTCTGATGATATTGGTGCATCCTTGAAAGTAATTCTGTAACACTGTGTGATCGCTAAGGCCTGGAGTTTTCGCTAAGGCCTGGAGTTTTCGCTAGGTTGCTTTGGTATTTTCAGCGCAATTCACCCAAAATCGGCCAAACCAATGCAACAGATCAAGAAATTTCAAGTGCAAAATGATCGTGCTGGAAGCCGGCCCCGCCCACCAAACTAGCCACGCCCCCAGATCAAATTAATCACCATGGCGAGTTTCCGCTAACTGCAGCCGTTTGCTGGCCTTCCACGAAGCTTTTAAAATTAAGCTTTTTTTTTTCGGTGCAAGGACGCTAATAGGCACATTTTAAAAGCTTTTAAATATTTTTTTTACACCAATGTAACTCGCAAATGTTTCTGTATAGTTTTTTAAAGCCATTTTCAGTTATTTAAAATTGGATTAATCACAGGTGGTGGACAAGATACTTTGATTAAAAATGCTTATTTTTTGTGATGAACCCATTTTAAGCAGTATTAATAAGACTGCACCAGGTTACCAATCTTAAATATATCAAGGAATATTTTTCAAAATTAAAAAAATAATAATGTTCTAAAATGTTGCCCGATTGCACTGGTTTACGGAAGATGTTACGTTTGCTGATATGCAAATGAGTTTGAGCAGGAACGTGAGCAACAAATTCACTTTGCAAAATTAGCGCAATTTTGAGTTCAAGGAAACTCTTGGCCGAAGTGCTGTGACGAATGAAACTTCCAATCCCCCCCTTGAAGAGTAAATTTTTCTTCATATGTAGGAGGCAGGTTGAGACACTAGACATTCCAGTATTACAATGAAGAAATGTCAGTGTAGCATCAGCTTTGAGCTATACAGGCATTAGGTCTGGTCAGGAGAGGCATGCCAGTTCTCGAATAACAATTTGCACACAACGCTGAAAAAAGGAACAAGGAAGCTGACGCCAAACAGATTTGATTTGGACAGGCCTCATAGAGATCTCTTATCTCAGCCCAGACTCTGACTCTCCAGGCTCCAGCAGTACAGAGTAGAAAATACATTAGACCATCGAGGAATTTTTATATGCAGTGGAAGGACTTGGACCCAATTGAAATAACAATCAACAAACTCATTTATTAAGCTAAACCTGCCAGCCTATGGCCATAGTAAAATGGTAGCTTCAAGAATTTTTCCCTTGCTGCTGTGTCAATGACATAAAGCATACATAAGCAGTCAGTAATGAAATAGAGTCTAGTGCATTTCAACTTGGAAAAGCACCAGAACTCTTAGCACTTTTTTTTAACCTTCAAGAGTTATTTTTCACACAAATTTAACCAAATCTTTAAATGTGATGGGTTAGTAAAATACGTTCCAATTTTGGAACATTCCTTCGGGATGCACTGTGCCCTTGTGGAACCTGCTGGCAGTGCCCTACACAATGCACTCAGGTACAGCGCCTGATGTAAAATCACAGAAAGTATTGTTTTGTTAAGGATATAAAAGTCAGCTCCCTCTCTCTGCTCAAATATAATAAAGAGACAATGAGAAACGCTTTATCTGCTGCAGTGAGAATCCAGATGTCTCTTGGATTTATGTCTATGAGGCATCAGCTGCTCTTTCACTCACTTAATCTATTCATAAAAGCATTAAATTCAGAACCAGGAATTCCTGGACTAGGAAAATTGGCTCTGCAGACTTGTGGCAAGATCAGCAGCAAGGTGGAATGGGAGACATTCACTTGCAAAAATTCTACAATGTGTAAAATATTTGTCTGGACACCCAATATCCACCCTAATCCTTTCACCTCTTTAATGAGCATATCAGCAATAAGGCCCAGTCTCTCAATCCAACTTTAGTTAATACATTCTTCCCAGTTATAACTGGCCTCTACGGTAGGCACATAACATTTGCAGCTATCAACATTTTGGAGAGTTAGTTCATGAGCAATGATATTTTTAGTCATTTTTCATTATTGCTTTAACTGTGGATTCCCTTTTATTGTTGGTTTTCTCCAATTCTGATTGCAGTAACATGAACCATTTTATCCATCCAATGATGT
This sequence comes from Somniosus microcephalus, assembly GCF_052327205.1. Taxonomy (NCBI): domain Eukaryota; kingdom Metazoa; phylum Chordata; class Chondrichthyes; order Squaliformes; family Somniosidae; genus Somniosus; species Somniosus microcephalus. The sequence goes on from NC_140988.1 coordinate 52,356,580, forward strand.
CATCACAATCTTTATTATCTATGCATTGCACAGCAGTGTCTCCCTCTCTTGTTCAAGGATACAGCCACCACCAGATCTGTAACACTTGCATATTGAATTATCATTGGCCCGCAGGCATCTGTAAGGAATACCTATTATATTCACATGTGATCACATGCTGAGTTGTCATTGGCCTGCAGGCATCTGTAAGGATTGCTATTGTTTTGAGGACCAAGGCTAGGGGTCCTAACTCCATGCTGTCCCCACTGTGCTGTATGAGAAAGTTTACAGACCTATTGCTTAGTAAAAGAGTTAAACTGTAATACTCCGTTGTCCTGCAATTTATTATTTTTATACAAAGTGTGCAAAACAAGACATGGTGTCAGAACAGGGATTTGAAATGGACATCATTGGAGCTCCCTTGCCTCGAATGGATTGGAAATCTTTGAACTTACATAGAGAATGGCGCAAGTTCAAGCAACACGTGCAGTTGATATTCTCGGGTCCACTGAAAAGCAAAGGGGAGGAAGAAAGATGCAGCTGCCTACTCCTGTGGATCAGAGAAAAAGGGAGAGACATTTTTAACGCATGGTCTCTCACCGCAGATGAAGCAAAGGTATTGAAAAGTTATTTTGACCATTTTGAATCATATGTGATGCCCAAGACAAATACGATATTCGCTAGGTACAAGTTTCAGGAGAAAGTACAAGGAGCTAGTGAGTCGTTTGAACAGTTCGTGACTGAGTTAAAACTGCTGGTAAAAGACTGTGAATATGCAGATAAAGATGAGATGGTCAGAGACCGCATCGTGTTTGGAATACATTCAGCTAAAGTGAGAGAGAAACTTTTGAATGTTGGGTCCGGGCTAACGCTGGACAAAGCTATGGACATAGCTAAATCGCACGAGATAGCCCAAGCACAGTTGAAACCCATAACCGGCACCATGAGCAACTCGTGTGAACAGACAGTGCACACAGTTAATAGACACACACCAAAGAACACCGCCCAGAGAGCGTGTTTCAGAACAGAAAGCGATACAGACATAAAACGCTTCAAAAACTGTGGATATTGTGGAAACAAGGTGCATGGGGAAAAGGAGCATTGCCCTGCCAAAGGAAGGCAATGTGCTAAATGTGGTAAACAGAACCACTTCGTTAAAGTTTGCAGGATTGTTTTTGGAATAGCAGTACACACAGTGAGTGGCAGCCAAATGCCAGATAGAGAGCCAAAAGCAGAGGAACTGTTAGTTGATTCTGTGTCACAGAAAAAACAGATTTCAGAGGCTGAGCAAGCTTTTGCAGATATTGAGATAGGAAAACAGGGCACAGATCTTAGGTTTAAACTAGACACTGGAGCTCAGGTTAATGTAATTCCTCTGAGTGAGTATCACAGCTTGAAGGATGAGTGTGAGCTACAGCCCACCTCACACAGACTGACCAGCTATGGGGGTGAGCAGCTCATTGTAAAAGGCACATGCATGATGAAATGCAAGTACAAAGAAAGCGACATGATGTAGGACATTTACATTGTTGACACTCAAGCACCTCCAGTGCTAGGTCTAAAGGCATGTTTAGTGTTCTGGACTGATGGACATTATGTGACATTCTGGACATTTTTACAGGCAATAGCACCCTCTGGTGGCGGTTATTGTGTTAACAGTTTGTAAGCTGGAAAGGTCATCTGTTCCTTTCTTCCTGTGTGAGGTCATTTGACCCTTGTTCCTTTCTTCCTGTGTGAGGTCATTTGACCTTCCTACCTTTCTTCCTGTTGACCCCAGGAAGCAGTTTTGCCAGGAAGAACCTGACTTGAGCAATGGAGAATTTGCTATGAGAGGTTCCATTTACAATCCAGTGTAATCTGACTTCATATATTAGGCCAAGCACAATATCTGTGAGTATCTTTAGTTCTTAGCATAATAGCAATGTTGTCAGAGCAATATTTTAATAATACTATGTTTATAAAAGGTTAATATTTAATAGTTACAGAAGTTAGTTCAAATGTTAGTTAGTTATACAATTAGTCTATTCTACTGTTGTAAATGTTTATATCTTGTGTAATATCGAATGTGTAGTACTCAGTTTATGTACAAAACATACTTTGTCTTTGTTTACAGTTTCACAAATTTGTTCAAGTAAAAGCTTCAAAACAGCAAACGGCTTCAGAAGAATTATTTTGAATGAGTGTTTAACTTGCTGGATAGCTAGATAGGAGCACGTCTAGCGCGGCCAGTACAGTGAAAAGATATCAGTGAAAAGATATCAGTGAAAAGATAGCAATATGGCTAGCTGTGAAGAGCGGAGCAGGAGGAACCCAGAGTAAGCCTTAACCTCATAGAGCACACCTACCTCACATCAACATGTCAGAAGATAATAACGAAAATGTTTTGCAGCAAGTAGAAGACCTTAAACAGGCAGACGAAACTGTAGAACGTGACAATCGGTCTATAAGCACCGGTTACTACAGGTCACAAGTTGGCTCACGGTCATCGGGTGGTTCTCGAGTAAGCATAGCCCTCGCCAAGGCACGGGCTAAACTAGTAGCAGCTCAAGCCAGAGCTGCGCATACGGACAGTGAAATAGAAATAAAAGTAAGTCAGGCCTGTCTCCAAGCTGAACCCCAAGCAGAACAGGCCCGGCCCCAAGCAGAACAGGCCCGACTCCAAGCTGAATCCCAAGCAGAACAGGCCCAACTCCAAGCTGAATTCCAAGCAGAACAGGCCCGACTCCAAGCTGAATTCCAAGCGGAACAGGCCCGACACCAAGTGGAACACCAGGCTGAACAGGCCCATCTCCAAGCCACATTAGAGGCTCTGCAGCAACAAAAAGAGATAGATGTTGCATTAGCCGAGACACAAGTATTCGAGGCAATTTTGGAGGGAGCTGATCCCGAGACAGCTTACAAACCTTTAATTCCCGTTCCGTGGCAGAGTCCATGACAGCACACCATAGATTACGTGAGCGACCATGCCGACATACAGTTTACAGGAGAAAGGGATGGAGGCCCGCACATCTCTACAGACGCAAACACTTCGTATAACATGCCACAAGTTGCCAACCAAGGTCAAAGCAGACGGCGTGCCTCAAGCCGCAGAGTCTCCGCCAGCAGAACGGAAGACACGGTGCAAAGGAATAGGACGCCGAATAGAGAAAGTTAGAGGCAATTCCCCTCTCGGTCCCTTGAGACCCCCAACAGAGCCCCCAGCCAAGGCAACCCTGGCACAGGTCTCAGCACCTACGACCTCGCCAAATACCTTGCACGCACCCAGCTGGTGACTTTGGGGTTAATCAAGTTTGATGACAGGCCAGAGAATTATCGGGCTTGGAAGTCCTGCTTCCACGATGCCATATCGGGCTTAGACCTGTCGGCAGGAGAAGAGCTCGGCCTCCTTATCAAATGGCTCGGCCTAGAGTCCGCCGGACAGGCCTGCAGGATAAAAGCGGCCAATGTGGGGCAGCTGCCAGAGGGGTTGAAGAAGGCTTGGGTGAGGCTGGAAGAAAGCTACGGCTCGCCCGAAGCCATTGAAAGGGCTCTCTTTGACAGGTTGGAGAACTTTCCGAGGTTGACGAGTAAGGAACCCCAGAAGCTCCGCGACCTTGGAGATCTGCTGTCGGAACTCGAAGCCGCAAAGCAGGACAGCTACCTACCCGGTCTATCGTACTTAGACACTTCCAGAGGGGTAAATCCCATCATTGAGAAGCTTCCATTTAACCTGCAGGAGAAGTGGAGAACGTTTGGATCAAAGTTCAAGCTAAAGCACAACGTGGCGTTCCCACCATTCTCTGCGTTCGTTAAATTCATCCGTAAAGAAGCCAAAGCCAGGAACGACCCCAGCTTCAACTTCTTCTCCTCCCAACCAGCACTTGCCAGAAGAGACAAGTTCGACAGACATGGAAAGACACCAATATCTGTCCACAGAATGCAAGTGTCCTCAACTGAGCACACAAAGATTCAGAAGAAACCTGAGGATATGAGCAAACAATGCCCTATCCACAACAAGCCCCATCCTTTAAAGAAGTGCAGAGGCTTCAGGGAGATGTCCCTGGAAGATCAGAAACAATATCTTAAAGAGAACTCTATATGTTTCAGGTGCTGTTCGTCCACGAGCCATCTCGCCAAGAACTGCAAGGTGGATGCAAAATGCACTGAATGTGAAAGTGATCGGCACGTTTCAGCACTACACCCAGGCCCAGCTCCTTGGAAGTCAGAAACGCCTCCTCCCGCATCAGAGCACGGCGGGGAGAGAGAGGGAGCTGCTGGTACGGAGATTACATCCAGGTGCACCGAAGTGTGTGGAGAAGGAGTGAGCGCAAGAGCATGCTCCAAGATATGCCTCGTTAATGTGTACCCTGTGATAATAATAATAACTTCCGGGAAGTTATGTGCACATCACTTCCTGTGAATTGTGAACTGTGAACTCTGTGCATACATCACTTCCTGTGCATACGTCACTTCCTGTGTTTGGACTAGTATAAATACTGAACTGCTCAGTATGGTAAAAGGGCTTCACCTAGAGGCATGGTGAAGACCGCTCTTGTATATAGTTCAATTATAATTTGCTTAAAGCTTACTTTAAAGTTCCTTGATGTGTGAGACTCTTTTGTTACATCATACCCTGCAGGATGTCGCCAGGAATCTGAAAAGATGTTTGCCATACTAGATGAATAAAGCAATCATTCTCTAGCAAGATCCGAGTTCTTCAACATCTTCAAGATCAAAGGAAGTCCGTCGCCTTACACTCTGAAGACGTGTGCTGGACTTTCAGAGACAGCCGGCAGGAGGGCCTGCGGTTACGTTGTTGAGTCAGTCGGCGGGAAGATTAGTCTCCCCCTTCCTACACTCATCGAATGTAATCAAGTCCCCGACAACCGTTCCGAGATTCCCACTCCGAATGCAGCTCATCATCACCGTCATCTGAGACACATTGCAGACGAGATCCCACCTCTTGACCCAGATGCAAGCATACTTCTGTTGTTGGGAAGAGACATCCTGAGGGTACATAAGATAAGGGAGCAGATCAACGGTCCACATGACGCCCCTTTCGCCCAAAGGCTAGACCTCGGCTGGGTCGTTGTTGGAGATGTGTGCCTCGAGGGCGCTCACAAGCCATCTCAGGTGAGCACACTCAAGACTTCCATCTTGGAGAATGGTCGTCCAAGCTACCTTACCCCATGCAGTAGACAGATCCGCATGGTGTTTGACTCCAGTGCACCATATCAGGGCGTCTCTCTCAACGACGTACTCCTCACAGGGCCTGATCTTAACAACAGCCTCTTGGGAGTGCTCATGAGATTCAGGAAAGAGCCCGTCGCCATCACTGCCGATAACCAGCACATGTTTCATTGCTCCGTGGTGAGAGAAGACCACAGAGACTTCCTCCGCTTCCTGTGGTATCGGGACAATGACCCTAATAGAGACATTGTGGACTACAGAATGCGTGTCCATGTCTTTGGGAATAGCCCATCCCCTGCTGTCGCCATATACGGACTAAGGAGGGCTGCCAAGGAAGAAGACAATGACTTTGGCAGTGATGTGAGAGGGTTCATCGAATGAGAGTTCTATGTCGACGACACACTGAAGTCATTCCCGACGGAAGCAGAGGCCATCAGTACCCTCGGACGAGCCCAGGAACTACTTGCACTATCCAACCTCAGGCTGCATAAGATAGCCTCTAACAGACCAGCAGTGATGGAGGCATTCCCCCCTGAAGATCGTGCTAAGGACGTCAAGGACCTAGACCTCTTCACTGATGACCTCCCCCTACAGCGTAGCCTAGGGGTGTCGTGGAACATAGCAACAGACACGTTCATGTTCCAAGTCCTAGACGCCAAGAAACCCTTCACACGTAGAGGAGTGCTCTCTACAGTCAACAGCCTATACGACCCTCTCGGCTTCTTAGCCCCTGTCACCATACAAGGCAGGCTGCTCCTCAGGGAACTCTCCACATGCGCTGAAGAGTGGGATTCACCTCTCCCTGAAGAGATGGAAGCAGAGTGGGACAGATGGAGAGACTCACTCCAAGACTTACAGGAGATCCGAATACCTCGCTGCTATTCGTCTTTCTCTCCCTTAAATGCCCAATTCAAAGAGCTTCGTGTCTTTGCAGACGCATCCGCTAAGGCCATTGCAAGTGTGGCTTATCTGAAGGTCACCACTCAAGAAGGACAAAGCAAAATCGGCTTCATCTTTGATAGAGGCAAGTTGGCGCCCCAGCCAGACCTCACCATACCCAGATTGGAACTGTGCGTAGCAGAATGCAACCTACCCCCTCACAGCAGTCTACGGAAGCTGCATCCTATCATCGAAACCGACAGACTGTCTCCGAAGTGGTTCTTCTTTTGTCACCAGAGGACTCCAGTGACAAGTAGAGTTCGGACTATGTGGAGTCGTTAATGACCCCAGACGGGGAGTGTTCTGGACCGATGAACATTATGTGACATTCTGGACATTTTTACAGGCAATAGCACCCTCTGGTGGTGGTTATTGTGTTAACAGTTTGTAAGCTGGAAAGGTCATCTGTTCCTTTCTTCCTGTGTGAGGTCATTTGACCCTTGTTCCTTTCTTCCTGTGTGAGGTCATTTGACCTTCCTACCTTTCTTCCTGTTGACCCCAGGAAGCAGTTTTGCCAGGAAGAACCTGACTTGAGTAATGGAGAATTTGCTATGAGAGGTTCCATTTACAATCCAGTGTAATCTGACTTCATATGTTAGGCCAAGCGCAATATCTGTGAGTATCTTTAGTTCTTAGCATAATAGCAATGTTGTCAGAGTAATATTTTGATAATACTATGTTTATAAAAGGTTAATATTTAATAGTTACAGAAGTTAGTTCAAATGTTAGTTAGTTATACAATTAGTCTATTCTACTGTTGTAAATATGTTTATATCTTGTGTAATATCGAATGTGTAGTACTCAGTTTATGTACAAAACATACTTTGTCTTTGTTTACAGTTTCACAAATTTGTTCAAGTAAAAGCTTCAAAACAGCAAACGGCTTCAGAAGAATTATTTTGAATGAGTGTTTAACTTGCTGGATAGCTAGATAGGAGCACGTCTAGCGTGGCCAGTACATTTAGATATGGACCTCATCAAGCTAGTACTATCATTGGCAGCACCAGTTGAGAAGCAGACAGTCATGGAGGAGTTTGCTGACGTTTTCAAAGGAATCTGACTATTCCCAGGTGAATGCACTATTCACCTTGACCCAGCAGCAACCCCTGTGGTGTGCCCACCGAGAAGGATACCCCTAGCTCTATGTAGTCACCTGAAGGAGGAGCTGCAGAGCATGGAGAATACAGAAATCATCGTCCGGGAAACAGAACCGACAGAGTGGGTCAACGCGTTAGTAGTCGTTGAGAAACCATGTACAGGCAAGCTCAGAGTCTGTCTCGACCCCAGAGATTTGAACAAGGCTATCAAACGCCCCCACTACCCTCTACCAACGCTAGATGACATCACACCCAAGCTAGTGGGAGCACGTTACTTCAGTGTAATGGACGCACGATCAGGATACTGGACTATCAAGCTCACGGAAGAGTCATCTAAGCTAACAACGATCAACACACCATTTGGACACTACCGATTTCTGCATTTACCATTTGGTCTTATCTCAGCTCAGGATGAATTCCAGCGGAAGATCGACGAAACCTATGAAGGCCTCGAAGGAGTAGTTGCAATCGTAGACGACATCCTCATCTATGGCAGGAATAGAGAGGAACATGACAGGAACCTCCGTGCGATGCTACAAAGATCACAGGAGAAAGGTATCTGGCTCAACCCCAAGAAAAGCATAATCGGATCCACCGAGATCAGTTATTTCGAGCATCGCCTCTCAACTGATGGCATTAAGCCAGATCCAGAGAAAATCTCCGGCATCAAGAAGATGGAGCCACCGAAAAACTGCGCAGAGCTAGAGACAGTACTAGGCATGGTTAACTACTTAGCCAAGTTTGCCCCGAGCCTTTCCGAAATCAATGCACCCATGCGTCAGTTGCTCAAACAATCCAATGAGTTCCTGTGGGACAAACAACATGACACAGCATTTCAGAAAATGAAAGACCTAATCACCAGAGAACCAGGACCAGTTCTTGCCTAGTTCGACCCCAACAAAGAGCTCAGACTACAAGTGGACGCGTCAAAGTACGGACTAGGCGCAGTATTACTGCAAGAAGGGAAGCCCATCAGCTACGCTTCCAGATCTCTCACAGACAGTGAAATCAACTATGCTCAAATCGAGAAAGAGCTATATGCAATTCTGTTTGGATGTAAGCGTTTCCACCAGTACGTCTATGGCTGACAAGTCATTGTGGAATCCGACCACAAGCCCCTCGAGTCATTCATGAGGAAACCACTAGCCACAGCCCCACCAAGGCTACAGAGAATGATCCTTCAGCTACAGAAGTACGACTTCACAATCATTCACCGTCCAGGCAAAGACATTCCTGTCGTAGACACGCTCTCCAGAAAGTTTCTTAGCTACCAGGACAGCAGCCTCAGTGAAGGCATGGATGTGCAGGTGCACATGGTGTACAACAGCTTACCTGTGAGTGACTCAAAACTGAAGGAGATCCAAGCAGAAACAGAGAAAGATGCACAACTCACACTGCTGAGCAAAGTCATACATGAAGGATGGCCTGAGGAAAGGAGGAAATGCCCTCAGAGCATATCTGAATTCTGGAACCACAGAGATGAACTGTCACAAATCAATGGAATCATCTTCAAAGGGGAGAAAATCATAATTCCTACCAGTCTCAGAGAAGAGATGTTGACAAAAATTCATGCTGGACATATGGGCATGGAAAAATGCAAACAAAGAGCACGTGACATTATGTTTTGGCCTGGAATGTGCAAACACATTGAGGATATTGTCGGAAAATGTTCCATTTGTCTAGAACGCCGCCCATCAAATGTCAAAGAGCCCATGATACCTCACCGTATCCCAGACAGGCCCTGGCAAGTCGTGGCAACGGATCTGTTCAAATGGAACAACGAGGACTACATAGTGACTGTTGATTACTACAGCAGATTTTTTGAACTGGACAAGCTTTACAGCACCACCCGGGTTCGAATCCGGCCTCGGGTGACTGTCTGTGTGGAGTTTGCACATTCTCCCCGTGTTTGCGTGGGTTTCCTCCGGGTGCTCCGGTTTCCTCCCACAGTCCAAAGATGTGCGGGTTAGGTTGATTGGCTATGATAAATTGACCCTTAGTGTTAGGGGGATTAAATATGTGGGGTTACGGGGATCGGGTGGGATATGTGTCGGTGCAGGCTCGATGGGCCGAAATGGCCTCTATCTGCACTGTGGGGTTTCTGTGATTCTGTGATTCTGTGATCTGCAGCAGTGATCCACAAGCTAAAGGCAGCCTTTGCCAGGCATGGCATTGTAGAGCCTTTAGTCTCAGACAATGGCCCCCAATACAAATCAAAAGAGTTCGAGTCGTTTGCCAAGGCATGGGATTTCACACATGTCACATCAAGCCCACATTACCCTCAAAGTAAACGCCTTGCTGAAAAAACTGTCCAGATTGCATGGACAAAGCCAAAGCGGACAAAAGAGACCCCTACATCAGTCTCCTTGAGTACCGCAACACTCCGGTTGACAACTTCAAGTCACCAGCGCAGCTGTTGATGAGCCGCAGACTTCACTCAATCCTTCCAAGCACCAACCAGCAGCTGCAGCCAGAGGTCATCAGCTGCAAGCAAGTGCTTGCAAAACGTGTACAGAGACAGCAACACCAAAAGAGATACTATGACAGGTCAGCTAGACTACTGCTGCTGCTGCACAATGGAGAATCTGTCAGAATCCAAGAGCATAACTACTGGAAGCCAGCAGTCGTCATCCAGCCAGCTGACACTGAGCGATCAGATCCACCCTGCAACATACGTGACCTTCTCCAGATGCAGCTGGTAGTTGCGAGCTACACATATCCTTCCCCAGAAACCAATATCCTCAGTCCTGAGCCCCACTGCTACACAGTTAAAAAAAATGAAAGTGACAGAAAGTAATCCATAATATCATGTAAGCAAGGAGCCAGATTAAGAGGAACAAATGGGGATCAATAATCAACCTTTTTTAAAGAACAGCGGACAGAAAACCATGTGCGAGGTGCGCTGACCTACATCTGATATGTATGCTCAGCATGTAAATCTCTGTGCTGGGAGCTTTGATTCATAAAATCCATCCCACAGGCATAATGGGCAGGTGATTAATAAACCTTTTGTTTGGGAAGGGAGTAGAGCCATGCATCATTTTCATCATGACAATGTCACACGCATGGCAAGAAAGGTTTATGCCACTTGGAAGCACCATTCCTAGGTGTTGCCACCTCCCGCCTGAGTCTCACTCTGCCTAATCAGGCAATCAAAATCCTTTAGAGCATATATATTTGTTAAAAATATAAATTTTGGTACATGGAAAAAACCTCTGAAAAATCCAGTACTCTTTCGTTTATAAGACATTTTAACAGTAAATAGGACTGACCTCACCCCCATATTGATGGTTAGAATTCACTCTTTGGGACAAATGGCCTTTTCTTATCTTCTTAGATCTTTTGCAAAGTAGGAAAATGTAGAATCTCACTGCTTTCCATTGTAAATTCCATTTATACTATATACTACATCAGAAGGACACAAAATGGAATAAACAAATACTCTGAGTAAAAGTTGATATGGTATGATGTTGTTCATGGGTAAAAATTTGAAAAATGTGTCTCTTTCTGCTTTTTTTACACGTTATACATCTCTTCCGATTGTCATTTTCATTGAAGTTAATGGAAATGAAAATCAGGAGAGATGAATAATGAGCGGCTGAAATGATATCTTCCGTTTTACACTATCATCCAAAGTCAAAATGACCCCCTCTGCCTTTTTGTGAATCTCTCCTTCCCAGTTTCCTCTCCCTCTTGTGTGTCTCATGGTCTATATGCCTAGCAAACAATTTCCATTCCTATCTCTCATTCCTTATTTCTGTAACACTTTCATTCTCTCCTTTTCATCTTACCTTTGGCAATGTCCTAGAGCCAGACTTGAGGTTCTGACTAATCTGATGATCTTGTTTTTGAAGAAGGGAGCTGGGGCCAGGGTCAGGGCCTATAGCCTGGGGCCTGGGCTGGGAGGGAGCAGGAGAATATGCCTAATATTTCCACTAACAACTTGCATTAAAAAAAATAACCCTAGGATTGGGGCTGAGCAGTGCTACCGTCATGATCAAATAACTGAGTAATGACAACTTGGGCAATACACTGGACAGTGCCTGATACTTGTGGAACTGTATCACATCAAAAAGTCAGCACCTTCCATGGAGGATGGGGAGAATATTGAAAAAAAATTGAATCAAAGGCTACAAGTACTGAGGAACCGCTCTTAATAAATTTCACATTAACTACTACTCAAATGAAAATTGAAGAATTTCAACACAATTTAAATTATTTATGTATTGGAAACATTTTTTTTGTGCAAACAGTATCCTGTTAAATAGTGATGCAAAGACAGATGTTAAACAGTGGAATGGAAAAAAATTAGCTTCTTGCGCCTCTACATTTAACATATTGCAGCGAACATTATATTCCTATTAACTACACGAGAGGTTTCTGAAAAAATATATCTGAGTAAATCCTAACTTGTTGCACATGTCTGATTGCACTTATCATGCCTCCGCAGAAAAAAATGATGGCCCAGATGTTTCCCTCTGTGGAAGAATGCGCAAGGAAATTGAAATTTTTAGCACATATTTGCACAACAAAATTATAAACTCTGAAGTGTAGCGGTACTCGTGTATGTATCGTTTTTTTTTAAGTTGGATTAAGCAATAGGATGTTATTAGATGCACAACTATCAATAGTGCATTGTGCAACCACTTGAACTAGGTAATAAAATGGAACTAAAGCTATGAGAAATCTTATAGGATGTAATGATCAAGGATGTCCTACGCAAGTGGTACATCAGGAAACATTAGGCCCGTGATTCCCCCAGAAGAGGGCAAAAATTCCTATGTTTGTTAATTGTAGTGAAAACATTGACGTGAAAGTACCATTTTCTACTCATCCCTATTTTTTTCACTTAAAGTACCTAAGACAGGAATTCCATCCCTAGAGTGATAGCCAATTGTTAGCAGCCACAGTGCAGCCGTGCATGTTGCGTGCTGCATACCAAAGCTGCCCTCATGCATAAACCTAACTACAAAGTCCAGCATATGTACAAATCAGTGAGCAGTATTATTACTTCATTTAATTTCTCTTTGCAGTAAAATGTCTGAGACCAGCTGGAAGGAGCAGTTAAAAGAGAAGGAAAGACTTTCTGTACAAAGTACACTTCACTACGTATTAATTTTTAACAAGAGTTGAAAAGAAACAAGTATCTCGTAACTGACATTTTCATTTTGGAACTGTGCTTCTCATACTATTTCAGGTTTCTGTTTGCACTGGGAACCAATCCAAAGACTCGTTATGGCAATAGTTCACAGGTGTCCTGGAGTGGTTCCATTTATTTCTAGAGGAGTCACTGCTTCAGAGGTTGACCTGGAAGCATTTGAGGTGGAGAAAATTAGTAGTGATTAGGCAATGCTGTGTGCTCAGCCAGTGTTCATTTAGCCTGGTTCAGGCACGTGCTGAGTTTTTCATCTTTCGCCTTCTAGACAAGACGTTAAACCGAAGCCCCATCTGCCCTCTAAGGTGGATGTAAAAGATCCCATGGCACCATTCAAAGAGGAGCAGGATAGTTCTCCTCGGTGTCCTGGCCAATATTTATCCCTCAACCAACATCACTGAAACAGATTATCTGGTCATTATCATGTTGTTGTTTGAGGGTCATTGCTGTGCCCAAACTGGCTGCCACATTACCTACATTACAACAGTGACTACACTTTAAAAGTACTTAATTGCCTGTAAAGTGCTTTGGGACGTCCTGAGGTCTGAGGCTATATAAATGCAGTGGACAGGCAGCGCTCGGCTGTTAGATCCGGGTATCTTAATGTTGTGTCCTTTCAATAATCAGACAAAGACTGCAGGGAACGATCAACAGGTGTTTACTGGATGAAGTTCAAACTGCAACTGACTCTACAGAGCGCCACTCAGGGCTTATATACAGGTGTGGTCACTGCCGGTACTGCAGGATACAGGAGCTGTAAAAAGTAGCTGTCCCCCTTAAAGGTACATACACTACAATTCCTCCCCTTTTAGATTAACAGTACCATAACACTCATTTAACAATTAAATATCAAACTAATTACAATTAACACTTTTAACATGCAACATTAACTGGAAATAGTCTATTTATAAATTCAGTCTTTGGGGAGGCTTCCTGATTCTTTCTGGATAACGCCTTTCCCGAGTGTCTCGCTCTTGGTGCGGAGGCGATTCTACACCCTGTCGTCAATTGATTCATCAGCTTCCAATGCTATTGTTTCTGAGGTAGATGCGACCTGTATGTCGGGTTCCTCACCAGGTACATATGGCTGAGACATGGGGTTGACTCGTTCCTGTGACTCTAGGATCTGGTCAGCATGGCGTCTCACAATGTTCTCCCCAACATCCACTGTGTACATTACTGGCCCCTGCCGTGTGCATATCGTTCCTGGTTGCCATTTCTCTGTTCGGTAGTCACGGGCTAAGACTGGTTGCCCTACATTGAAGCTCCTTGTCGGCTTCTCATTGATGTGCCGGAATTGCTTATTCTCACCATCTCTTCGTACATTTGGTCTGAGCAAATCCAGACGAGATCTCAACCTTCGGTTAAAGAACAGCATGGCCAGGGCCTGGTTGGTGACTGCATGTGTCATATTTCTGTAGGCTAACAGGAAATTGTCCACCTTATGCTGCAGTGGAATGTCGTCATCGCACATGGCCTTTACTGCTTTTTTAAATGTTTGTACGTACGTCTCAGCCAATCCATTTGTGGCTGGATGATACGGGGCAGATGTGTAATGCCTTACCCCATTCCTTTTCATAAATCTTCGAAACTCTTCGGACACAAACTGTGGTCCGTTATCAGAGCAAATCTGCTCTGGCAAGCCGTTCCTGGCAAAAATGGTCCGTAGGACTGCAATAGTTTTCTCCGTGGTGGTGGAGGACATTTTGATCACCTCAGGCCATTTCGAGTGCGCATCCACGGCTATTAAAAACATTGAGTCCATGAATAGACCAGCAAAGTCAATATGCACCCGTTGCCATGGAGATGAGGGCCACTCCCATGGGTGTAGAGGGGCATGCGGTGGTGCATTTTGGACCTTCTGGCATCCTGAGCAGCTCTTTGTCAGGTCCTCGATTTGCTGATCGATCCTCGGCCACCACACATAAGCCCTAGCAAGGCTTTTCATTTTCACCCCTCCCAGATGACCTTCGTGAAGCTCATTGAGCACTCTCTCCCTTAACTTGGGTGGAATTACCATTCGGGATCCACACATCAAGGTCCCCTGACATACTGACAGCTGTTCTCTTCTGGATGAGAATGCTGGCAACAGTGAGTCGCCATGTGCTGGCCATCCCTTCACCGTCAAGTCATATACCCGAGACAGTGTCGGGTCATTTCAGGTCTCCTTCTCTTTACCAGCGTTAGTTACTGGCAAGCATTCAATTATAGTCGAATTAAATATTTCGACAGGATCCACTGCTGGTGCTTCCTCCGCAGTAGGCAGTGGCAAGCGTGATAGCCCATCAGCGTTTCCATGCTGTTTCGTGCCCTTATACTCGATATCATATTGGTGCGCCCCTAGAAAAAGTGACCATCTTTGTAGCCGTTGCGCAGTCATCACCGGAACGCCCTTCTTTGGATTAAAGATGGAGACAAGTGGTTGGTGGTCAGTCAGCAAGGTGAACTTCTGCCCGTGCAGATAGTGATTGAACTTTTTCACTCCCCACACTAGGCTGAGGGCCTCCCTGTCAATCTGGGCGTCGTTACTCTTGGCTGAGGTTAGTGACCGAGACGCAAAGGCTACTGGCCTCTCCGAGCCGTCCGGGAATTTGTGCGACAGCACCGCTCCAATGCCATAGGGTGATGCATCACACGCCAACCGAATTGATAGTGCTGGGTTGAAATGAGCCAACACCTCTTTCGATGTGATCAATGCTTTGCTCTTCTGGAAAGCTCATTTACATTCGTCACTCCACTTCCATGGTACCCCCGTTTGCAGTAGGGTGTTCAGTGAGTGTAGTACGGTAGACAAATTTGGCAAGAACTTATGGTAGTAGTTCACCAGCCCGAGGAACGACCTCAGTTGCGACACATTTTCCGGTGCTGGAGCCTTGACGACTGCCTCAATCTTTTCAGGGGACTTATGTAACCCCTCTTTATCAATAACGTGGCCACAATACGAGATCTGCTCCTGGAAAAACTCGCATTTGTGGCGATTAGCTCGGAGCCCATATTCCTTCAACCTAGTGAGCACCTGCTCCAGGTTGGCGAGGTGATCACTGTCATTTTCGCCCGAGACCAGGATGTCGTCCAAATAACACTGGGTCCCTGGAATCCCTTGCAGGACTTGATCCATTGCCCTTTGCCAAATAGCCAGAGCCGATGCTACCCCGAACACCAGCCGGCTGTATTGGTAGAGACCTTTATGAGTGTTGATCGTGAGGTACTGTTTCGAGGCTTCTTCTACCTCCATTTGCAGGTACGCCTGGGCCAGATCAATCTTAGTGAAGCGTTTCCCTCCAGATAGCGAGGCGAAAATATCTTCAATCCGCGGAAGCGGATATTGTACAGTGTGAAGGACTGGGTTCACTGTCACCTTAAAGTCCCCACAGATGCGAACCTTCTTTGGTTCCCCAGGCGTATTACTCAACGACCTCTTCATTACAGGAACGATGGGTGTAGCCCACTCACTCCAGTCCACTTTGGACAGTACTCCTGAACGTTCCAAACCTTCCAGCTCTGCTTCGACGGCTGGACGGATCGCATAAGGTACCGGTCTGGCCTTAAAAAACTTTGGGCTTGCATTTTCCTCTATTTTGATCATCGCTGTTATGCCTTTTAGTGTTCCGAGTCCCTGCTGGAACACTTCTTGTGCGTCAGTTAGCATTTTTGACAGTCGTCCAGGTGTGACGTTGTCATCCTTTTTGGCATCTACAGTCAGTGCTTGTATGGAATGCCAATCTAACTGTATCTTCCGGATCCATTCACGTCCTAGTAGTTGTGGTCCTCCATCTGGCAATACATATAGGTCCATTTTTGGTGTTTCCTTGCCGTTATATATAACGTTCACCCTTATTTTTCCTTTGGGGTAGACTTTTTGCCCCGTGTACGTCTTCAAGACAATCTTTGTATCTCTCTAGTGTATATGTGAGAATAGCCGCTTGTAGTCCCTTCGGTTTATGACTGTTAGGGCTGATCCTGTGTCCAATTCCATTTTCACTTGGACTCCTGCTATCTTGAGCGTGACCCAGATAGTTTGGTGATCCTCCGTTTTGATCACATTATGTAGTTTCAGACAACCCAGCTCCTTGCTTCCGGAGTTTGTATCACTCTTCTGTTCATCTGAACTACTCTCCGTCACCTTATGTACCTTCTTGTACTTCTCCTGTGGAGATTTCTTGCTGCTGGTTTTCTTTCCCGACCTGCAGACTCTTGCTATGTGTCCTGCTTTTCCACACTGTCTGCACACTTTGTCCTTGAACCAGCAATCATTATGGTCGTGTGTTGTTCTGCCGCAGCGATAGCACTTCACTCTTCCGTATGACATTTCATTTGTGCCATATTCTTGCGGTCTCCATTGTATCTCTGCAGCGCCCTGTGCGGCTGCTTCATGTGATACTGCAATGCTGAAAGCCTTGTCCAGCGTAAGATCCTTTTCTGATAGAAGCCGTTTCTGGGTTCCTTCACTTTGAAGCCCACACACAAACTTGTCCCTTAAAGTATCTGCTAGTCCCGTTCCAAACTGGCAGTGTTTCGATAGCTTGCGCAGTTCCGTTAAATACTCAGCATTACTTTTATCTTTATGCTGGTTCCTTTTGTGAAACTTAAATCTTTCTGCTATCAGGAGCGGTGTGGGGTTTAAGTGGTCCTGTAGAATTGACACTATGTTTTCAAAACCCTTTTCTACTGGCTTCTCTGGGGTTACTAGGTTTCGTAGTAAGCCATACGTTCTCTGCGGTCCTCATGGCAATGGCAGCGCCTCGCGTTTTCCTGTGCGCATCTCTCCCCCGTTGACACTGCTCGGCCCCTGAACACCGGCTGCGCTCTGCTCTCTCTCGTTGACGCTGCTTGGCCCTTGAACACCAGCTGCGCCCCATGCGCTCTGCCCTCTCTCTCTCCCCCGTCGATGCTGCTCAGCCCTTTCTGTGCCGCTCGGTCGGCTCTAGCCGCCGCTGTCCGGGAAGGGTCTGCGCAGTACCTGTTGCCAGCCCGTTTCGCTGGACCACCGTGGCTGGAAGGCCAAGCCTGGCTCTCGACAGCCTCCCCTGCGATGCCCATGCTTCTGGACTCGACCTCCTTATGCAGAGTTGCAGGTAGGTTTGAATCTTCTCGTCGCCAATGTTAGATCCGGGTATCTTAATGTTGTGTCCTTTCAATAATCAGACAAAGACTGCAGGGAACGATCAACGGGTGCTTACTAGATGAAGTTCAAACTGCAACTGACTGTACAGAGCGCCACTCAGGGCTTATATACAGGTGTGGTCACTGCCGGTACTGCAGGATACAGGAGCTGTAAAAAGTAGCTCTCCCCCTTAAAGGTACATACACTACATCGGCAACTCACCAAATTCCTTGCCTTCTGCCACTGGCACCATGAACCGCAGGGATCACCAGCAGAGGGGAGGTGATAGTCCCTGAGATCGCAGTGGAAAGTCCATTGGGATAACACACAACTAGAATCAAATTATCAAGTAGGAGATACTGTATTCTATTGATTTGAGTAATACATTTGGGTAATATTTTGTACAGAAAGAACATCTAATAGTCTTTTGCTGTCTTTCAGAGTGACAGGAAAACTGCTCTTCTAAAAGACGGAAAAACAATTTTCCAAATATGTATCCAATGTGGCCTAAAATACGATGTGATATGCATTTCTTACCTTGTTTATATGCAATGTCGAATTTATTTAAGTATGTCACATAACAACCTGAGTGGAACATGAGCTACTGACAATTTAAAAATAAACTGAACATTATTCTCACCACCGCTGGACACAAGTAGTAACCTTGACAATGCCATCAGCGTGACTGCTAAACATTCTGCTGTGTCAGCTTACTGGTAAAATATTGACCTGCAGTAATGAGGTCACTATAATTAGCCCTGAACTAGGAAAGGAGAAAACAGGCAGCTCTTGATCGCTATCTCCTGCTGTGTACACATCAGATGAGGATAGGATTGGCTTGAGCTGTGATGTTGTCCACAGTCAGAGAACCTACAGGCCTGGATTTTCCTGCTCCAACCAGGGAAGAGTTGGGGTTGGACTTCTGCCATGACCCCAATCCAGCTTCCTGGGTTGTGACAGATTTGGCATGCAGGGTGGGCTTCTTGGTGGGAGCCCTGCCACCAAAAGGAAGCCAATCACTACCAAAGAGGGACTGTGAATCATGCTGCAGTGGGACACCGGATGTAACACCAAAAGAGGAAGGAACCCATTTAAAGGGGCCAGAAGTACCTTGAAGATCAAAAGAATGGTTTTGCTTCATGCCTTGGACTGAGCCGAACCCTAAAACAGGAAAGGTTGTTGGGCCAGATGAGAGGAGAGGTGTGTGATGTAAGAAAAAGGAGACTTACCATCAAGTAACTTTAAAGTAAGCTTTAAGTAACTTATAAACACACTATATACACAAGAGAGGTCTTTACCATGCCTCTGGTAGAAGCCTCTTACAATACTGAACAGACCAGTATTTATACCAGTCCAACAGGAAGTGACATGACAGGAAGTGAGGTATGTACACAGTTCATAGTTCATAGTTCACAGGAAGTGATGACATAACTTCCCGGAAGTTATCATTTTTATCACATTCTTCCCTCCTGCAGGATTAGGAGGCTGTGGTCTACCTTTTGGTCCGCAGCCGCCAAACAAGGAAGAGTCGCACCCGTTTGGATTCCCGTCGTAGAGGGTCGCTGGTCCGCTTACATGTGGTTGGCCATTGGTCAGAGTCTGTGTGGCCTGGATTGCCCTGTGAAGGGTCGGGGAGATCATGGCTTCGAGTACGAGCCCCAATAGGTTCAAAGTCGGACTGCCTCTGTTCAGAGGGAGGTGCAGAGCTGGTCTGTGGCGGATCAGTACTTTCATGCGCGGTACTGGGAGGGTCGCAACCTTGAGCACGGGGTTCTACTGGCACCAAGCTAGTTGGTGTCCGATCAGGATCCTGGAGAGGGGTACCCGATAGGTCCCAAGAGTTTCCTGGTGAAATGCCATCACCCGATGTCCCACTAGGTCCTGGTGGGCAGGGAGCCAGATCCCGTAATGATACGGTAGATTCTCGGCCGTCGGAATATCGTATGTTTGCATAGGTGGGGTTGGCATCGGTTAGTTCGACCTCGTCTACAAAAGGGTCATTTTTAGACGTCCGAACGTATCTTCGGAGTAATACAGGTCCAGGAGTAGTTAGCCATGACGGGAGTGATGTCCCATGAGATGAGCGACGCTGGAATCCAAAGAACCGCTCATGAGGTGTAGTATTTGTGGCTGTAGAAAGCAGGGACCGTATAGAGTGCAATGCATCCGGAAGCACTGTTTCCCATTGCTGGTCTGGTAGGCCCCGAGATCTTAAAGCGAGACGTACGGAATTCCAGATGATACCGTTATACCTCTCTACCTGCCCATTTCCGATGGGATGGTATGGTGTTGTTTTGCTTGTAGCAATTCCCCGTTCTGAGAGGTAGTCCTTGAGTTCCCTTGACATAAAGGATGGACCCCGATCTGAGTGAATATAAGCCGGCATGCCACAGAGAGAAAATACCTGCTCAAGGCAGCAGATTACTGTGGACGCCAGCATATTGGAGCAGGGGAAGGCAAACGGAAAACGTGAATATTCGTCGATCATGGTGAGCAAATATGTGTTCCGAGTTGAAGAGGGCACTGGGCCCTTAAAATCGATGCTAAGTCGTTGCATCGGTTGGGTTGCATGTATGAGTATACCATCTGAGGGGCGGAAGAACTGAGGTTTTAATTCCGCACAAAGCCGGCATTCTGAGCATATTTTCTTTACATCTCCAGTGGAAAAAGGGAGATTCCGTGATCGTACGAAATGTAGCATGCGCGTAACGCCAGGATGACACAAACCATTGTGGACATCCATGAGAGTGGAGGATGACATAGTGGAGCAGAATGCCCGTGTGAGGGTGTCCGGGGCCACATTCTCCTTGCCAGGCCGATAGAGAATGGTATAACCAAAAGAGGCCAGTTCCATCCTCCAAAGTTGTATTTTATTATTCTTAATTTTGGTTCGTTTTCGATTATCGAGCATGAAGGCGACTGATCGTTGGTCCGTGATCAATGTAAAGTGCTGGCGAGCTAGAAAATGGTTCCACTTCCGTACTGTCTCTATGATGGCTGTGGCTTCTTTCTCAACCGGAGGATAATGTAGCTCGGCACCTTGTAAGGTCCTGGACATAAATGCTACAGGACGACCTTCCTGATTCAGAGTAGCCGAGATCGCCACCTCCGAGGCATCACATTCAACCACGAAAGGGAGATTCTCATCAATAGAGTGAAGAGCCGCTTTCTCCAACTGTTTTTTGAGAAGGTTAAAGGCTGCAACAGCCGCTGTTCCCAGTGGAAATGATCTAGCATGCAGCAAGGGTTGGATTTTGTCCGAAAAATGAGGAATCCATTTAGCGTAGTATGCAAACAGACCGAGAGCCCGACGTAAAGAAGCCGGATTCTTAGGTGACGGGAGCTCTTGGAGCGGGCGAAGTCTTTCTGGGTCTGGCTTAATGATACCATTGCCTACGCAGTAGCCAAGGATGTTGATGGTCGGTTGCGACTCAACAGATTTGGATTCATTCAGGGTCAAATTACGGCGATGGAGGGCATCCCGAAATTTTTGGAGGTTGGAGTCGTGTTCCTGTTGATCGTGACCTGCAATGGTAATGTTATCAAGATAGGGAAAAGTGTCCCTTAGGTTTTCCTGCTTAACCAGGCCATCCATTGCCCGTTGAAAGACAGCCACTCCATTAGTAACCCCGAATGGGAGGCGACGAAATTGGTACAGCCGTCCATTGGCCTCAAAGGCTGTGTACTGCTTATCTGAGACCTTCAAGGGTAACTGATGATAGGCACTTTTTAAATCGTAAGTTGAGAACACTTTGTATTCGGCCAGTTTATTAACCATATCATCAATGCGTGGCAATGGGTAGGCGTCCAAGTCGGTATATTGATTGATGGTTTGCGAATAATCGATGCATAGTCGCTGTTTGTGAGGTTTTAGAGGGTTCTTGACAATGACAACTTGAGCCCGCCAGGGCGACGAACATGGTTCAATGATATCCTCTGCTAGAAGTCGAGAGATTTCAGCCGCAATAAAAGATTGGTCTTCCTGATTAAAGCGCCGCGATTTCGTTATTATCGGTTGGCATTGAGGCGGAATACTGGCAAATAATGAGGGTTCATCAAGTGAAGCTGCTGATAATGCACAAAATGGTAATTTAGACGGTATATTAGAAATAGTAAGTCCGGGTTTGGATCCACCAAACTCAATGGTGAGTTTCTTATGCTGTTTTTGGAAGTCCAGCCCTAAGAGGAGATCACTACATAAGTCCTTGAGCACCGAAAGTCGGGTGGAGGGATACATACGACCATGAAGTGTCATATCAACAACACAAAAGCCGGAGATTCTGGTATTAAGTGATGACTGGGCCATCGCAATTGCCTGGTCCGATGGGAAGACATGTAGTTTCAATTTCGCAACAATCTGTTCCTTAATGAAACTATCAGTACTTCCTGAGTCAATTAAGGCATCTAAGGTATGCCCTTTAATTGAAATTTTTGTGGCTGCATGAGACAGGTTCTGTGGGCAAGCAGCTGTAATTGGTGTCGTTGCACAGAGAGTGGCTAAAACTCTCGGTGTGCTTCTTCGGGAGAGAGCTCGAGAGGAAGCTTGATAGGTCCTAGCTGGAGCATCTTGATAGGCCCTAATTGGGGCAGTTCGGTAGGCCTTAGCTGGATTGGCCCTCGTAGAGGCCCTTGATAGGCAAACTTTAGCAAAGTGTCCTTTTTTCCCGCAATAACTGCAGATTGCATTGCGAGCAGGGCAGGTTTTCCTAGGGTGAAAAGCATCTCCACAAAAGAAGCATTCCTTCCTAGATTGCCAAGAGGCTGCTAAAGTGGGGTCGTCCTCCTCTTCTTCATCAGAATTATCAGAATTAGATTCCCCCATGATAGGGTTCACCTGAGACCGCTTGAATTGTCTGGTTGCAGCTACAGCAGCAGATCGAGATCTGGGCAGCTGATAGGGGTCTGCATTTCTCTTTGCCAAATCCAGTGAACAAGCTAGGTCAAATGCTTTTTGTAGCTCAAGTGTTTTACTTTCTAGTAGATGCTGGCGTATAAATGGAGAGGCAATCCCGCAGATGAAAGCATCACGAATCATTTCTTGGCGGTACAGCTCAGCTGAGGCTGCCTGAAAGTTACAATCTATGCTGAGCCTGCGAAGTTCTTGCAGGAATTCGTCAATTGATTCCCCTGGCCCTTGTCGGGCTGTGGCCAGTAGATGTCTAGCATAGACCTCATTTGGGGTCTTCGCATACAGTTTCTTAAGTGCCCGAATCACCTCTTCGTAATTATCCCAGTCATCAACATATTCGAACACTTTTGGGGTCACACAATTGACAAGTATCTTCAATTTAGCAGGAGCATCCGCTTTACATTCATCCAGAAAATTCTCAAAAGTACGATACCAATGCTTCCATACCCTGCCAGCTGCTGGTGTATTCGGGTCCAAGTCCAGACGAATAGGTCTAAGGATTTTCTCCATGATGGGTGGTTCCCTGGATCCTTAACTTCCGAGTTTGTCTGAAGGTCTAGTATTTGTCAGTGTAAATTTAAGTTACTTAAATTGATGTAAGAAAAAGGAGACTTACCATCAAGTAACTTTAAAGTAAGCTTTAAGTAACTTATAAACACACTATATACACAAGAGAGGTCTTTACCATGCCTCTGGTAGAAGCCTCTTACAATACTGAACAGACCAGTATTTATACCAGTCCAACAGGAAGTGACATGACAGGAAGTGAGGTATGTACACAGTTCATAGTTCATAGTTCACAGGAAGTGATGACATAACTTCCCGGAAGTTATCATTTTTATCACAGTGTGCACTACTGGACCTTCTCCCTCGAAAAAGGATATTGCCACTGCTATCCCAGGGACTATCACCTCCCCTCTGCTGGCGATCCCTGTGGTTCACGGTGCCAGTGCCAGAAGGCAAGGAATTTGATGAGTTGCCGAGCCCTGCCTGCCCACTGGTGAATGAACTACAGATAGCTCAAACTTCAATTTGTTGAAATCCAAAGTGGGAGTGGCACCCATGTTCCTTAGAGAGAAACATCCTACGAATCTACAACAGGCCAATCAGCATCTGAAAGCATGAAGATAGGTTAATATATCATTGGGAAAAAAAGAAACAAAAGACCCAAAAATGGGGAGGAGGAACAACTAAAGATCAAAACAGTTATAAAGAAGCTTCAGCTACATTAAGCAGCATGGGTAAGACCCATTACCCTTTTGACCTTCAGACAAATACAACCAACACAAGATGATATCCTCCTATCCTTATTGTACCATCAAGGATTGAATGAATATCTCCTTCTCCTCCTCATGATCATCATCAATTTGAGGTCAACTATCACTATAAAGCAGTCAACTGTCCTCACCAAATTAGTGTCTAGCACAGGATTGTATATCTACTATGCAGCTGCAGTGTCCCCATTGGAGTTTTTGAACGCAAATTTGTTCTAAGTCTTAAATCAATCACCAAAAGAAATTAGAAACATATTTTGCCAGTTCCATCATGTATGGTACACCCTAAGGAATAAAATTTATCTGCCACACCACTTCACCACTGACAAGAATAATTACTTTTAATATATTTTAAAAGAGTGCTTGGCCTCGATATTTATGGGGAGGTGGGGAGACTGCAGGTGAGGCCAAAAATGGACAAAGAACCCAGCAAGGCTGGGGATGTGGAGATCCTTCTGATATTAATGGCAGGACCTCATTAACATCTTGTAGCTACATCTCCCACCTAGCAGCTGGCCAAATGGACAGCCTGGCCAGCGGGCGGGAGGAACCACCCGTAGGTCCCTTGGGACGGTCCCCAGCAATCGGGGGGGGGCAGGGTGGGGAGGTTGGTAATCAGTTGGGGGGAGAGGACTGCAATCAAGAGGGCTGCGGGGAGGCTGGCGATCTGTACTGGGGGTGAGGTTGGCAATTGGCGGGGGGAAGGTCAACAATAGGTAGGGGGGAGAGGACTGCGATCGGGAGGGCTGCAGGGAGCTTGGCATTCGGGAGGGGGTGGACGATCGTCAGGTAGGGGAGGGAAGGTCAACAATCGGAAGAGGAGAGATTGGAAATTGGGAATGGGGGAGGTCAGCAATCGGGAGGGGGGAAAATCGTCAATCAGGAGGGGTGGAGATCAGCAATCAGAGGGGGTCGGCAATCGGGAAGTGGGGAGAGGCCAGCAATTGGGAGGGATGGAGGGAGGCTGGTGATCGGAGCTAGGGGGGACTGAAGGCTTCCTTGAGGGGCCTGGGGGGAGCACTTCTGGTCATCCTGGCTCACAACAAGTGCTGAAACATCCAATTATCTTGGAGAGTCAGTAGCTCCCACCTCCATTTCACTACTGAGTTTCCCGACCCCTGGGAGACCCATGCAGCAATGAATTTCAAATTGGGCT
This sequence comes from Somniosus microcephalus, assembly GCF_052327205.1. Classification (NCBI taxonomy): domain Eukaryota; kingdom Metazoa; phylum Chordata; class Chondrichthyes; order Squaliformes; family Somniosidae; genus Somniosus; species Somniosus microcephalus. The sequence goes on from NC_140988.1 coordinate 52,381,362, forward strand.
CACGATTTAAATATGTTAATTAAGCGCCCTGTCTCTCCATGGTGGGACAGTCGGACGCCCTGATATCTAACACCGATAAATGGCGGCAGACGTGTGCACAGTGGGTTGGGGTCGCATCCGCGTATTTCACTTTTTAAGCCCCCTGACCCTCTCCCACTCATCGTGGGCGGGGGTGGGGGGATAATTTCGAAGTCCTTAGCTTTGTAGTTTTGGGTAAAACCACAGATGGTAGTCACTATCCTGCCATGCTGACAGGGAAACGTGTAGTAGGATGAGGGAAATGGCAGGATAAAAGACATTTTGCTTCACTCTACGTAGGGGAAAATTCCTGCTAATGATATTATTGTGCAAACACTTGGGTCTCAATTTTCCAAGTGGAGGCGGTTTGGAGTCGAGTTGGCTGGTTGGCGGTTTCCGGTCCCGCTGCCGGTTTAATCCGCTCTGCATTAAGTATTTTCCCTTAACTGGGCTGATTAAGCCCGTCGTGCGCGTTACCCGGCCCAATCAGTGGGTTCGGGTCTGCTGCTCACCTCTGCTGATACCTGCCATTCAGCTGCATTTCAGGGGCCCATACAACCTTGTGGTTTTTCCTTCATTTTCTGAAGTTTTTTAGTGTGGCAGATAGAGAGATGAGTGGGTCAAGGTCAAAGGCCTCTCCACGATTTGATGATGACTCCCTCCATGCTCTTGTGGAGGGAGTGAGAGGGCGCAAAGAGGTTCTGTTCCCCTCAAATGGACGTAGGAAGCCTCCTCAGCAAACCAAGGCAGCCTGGCTGCAAATTGCTGAGGAGGTGAGCGCCAGGTCCTTGTGCTCACGCACCTGGGTTCAGTAAAGGAAAAGGTTCAATGATCTGCTATGCTCAGCAAAAGTGAGTACAACATCACACTTACCTTCAATCTGCTTCCCATCTCCTCTCATCACCAGCACTCTGCATTCTCAACCTACTCCTGCACATCCCAACCTACCCTTACATCCCTTGCACCTTTAACCATCCCTCTCTCGCTATGTACAGAATGACTTCACCACCACTCACACTCGCTCTCACTGTTATGCAATGCCAACAACTAATAACGCACAGGGAGGGCCCTTGGTATTGGCACCTCACTCCACCTCTGTCTCCCTCTAAGCAGCTATGCTATGGATTCTCTATACTCACTCCAACATTCTTGCTCAAACTCCACATGTCCCTCATTGCAGGAAAAGAGAGCCCACAATAAGAGGGAGAGGGGGAGGACAGGAGGAGGGCCACCTTCGTTGGCGCACTTGACCACCGCTGAGGAGGCTGCAATCAACATTGTCAGAGGTACTAAGGATCTGGAAGTGGGGGACGGAGAGTCGGGCACAGTCGAGCAAGTTGGTGACAGAATAGATTTGCAACCCTCTCATTTAGATTGAATGAGTGACTGATATGACATCTGATGTTCATACAGATTGAGTTCTGATCATCTGCACAATGGGATGTGTCTGTTACATTAATATCACATGTGTATCTCATGCCTTTACTCCCCCATAGGATCATCGAGAGCCCCCCCTCCCCACTGTCCAGGAGGAAGAGCCAGAAGACTCCTCAGAGGAAGCTGCAGCCTCTGAGGGCGCAGTGTCTGCAGAAATGAGCGCACCCAGCACCAACGCAGAGACGCACATCTCGCTGGGTCATTCGGGACATAGAGTAGTGTTGTCATCTGGTGTATCACAGCTCACAAGTGAGCATCAGCAGATGGTGGGGACAGCGACAGCAGTGGAGAGTCCTCGTCAGAGGGTGCGGGATGCTCCTAGCTCTACTCAGATGTATGTAGACGCTGTGCCTCTGGGGTCATACAGAAAGAGAGCAGTGCTGAAACTTCAGGATCAAATGCCGGACTCTCTGACAGGGTTTGCAACCACTGTAACTGTGAGTGTGCAGAGAATGGAGGAGTCCATCTCAAACATGAGCAATGCCGTGGTGCACGCAATGGCGAATGTAGGTGCCACCATGGAAAGGATGGCAACCTCCATGGAGGACATAAATCGCCAGATGCAAATGAACATGGTGACTCTTCTAAATAGATGGTCTGCTATGGAGGGTAGATGGGCATCTATTGAGGAGAGCAACCAGAGGTACATGGACGTCCCCATTATGAGGACTGTCAGTACAGAGACGTATCCTCATGGCCCCACTGATGTGCAGCAAGGTGCTCTCCAGCTACTTGCTAGCACTAAAGTGCGGGTGGCCCATGAGAGGGATGTTGGTACTTGATAACAAGGAAGTGTGGGCTCCTCTCCAAGTGCTCACACACCCATGCCACTGCGGAGTCCTCGGTCAGAGCCCACGATTCCTCACCTAACTGAGATGGCTGTCTCAGCCCCTGCAGGAGTAGCAGACTGTTGCTGAGCCCTGCCAGGCTCCCAAACCCAGAGGGTGTCGGCGAAAGGCGTCGAAGCAGGCGCAGCATGGAAGTGAGCAAGGTGCCTCAACATCTGCTGAAGCCACCAGGGATGCACCACATAGAAGTACACGTAAGAGAAAGTTAACACACAAATCGTCACAAGGGTAGTCACTTGGGTGTTTTGATATAAAACAAAGTGATGATTTTCATCGTTATTTCAATTGTAATAAAGAGATGCGATGGCAAAGCTTCAAAGAGTTGGCCTATGTGTGCTCAGGAATGGAAGTGTCACAGTGAGGGGTCAGGGCGCATTTCATCTGTAATGATGGTGCTGAGACTGATAGGAAGCCACATTTTATTGTACAAATGTAGTATGGTGTGTTAAGAAGGTCAGCCAGACACTCATTTCCATGTGCCAGCCACATGTGTTGCCTGCGTAAGCTTACGCAAATCTGCCATGGATTAGTGTATCCCTTGCCTCATGGCCAGCAATGTGCTCGCATGCTGGTGGAACGGGCACATCCGCCTCCACAAGGTCTTCCTCCTCCTCCTCCTCCTCCGAGCCACGCTGCTGTGTGATGTTGTGCAGTGCACAGCAGACCACGATGATTCTGGAGGCCCTGGCTGGTGAGTACTCTAGGGCTCCACCAGATCTGTTGATAGTTTGCTCTACGATGCTTCTGGTGGAAATGTGGCTCACATTGTAATGCTCCTCAGCTTTGTTTGATGGCCTCCTCATCAGTGTCATTAGCCACGTTTTCAGGGGATAGCCCTTGTCTCCAAGTAGCCATCCGGAAAGTTGGGTTGGCAGATTGAAGAGCTGAGGCACAGTAGACTGCCGCAGGATGAACGAGTCATAGCAAATGCCAGGGAACTTGGCACCAACATGCATAATGTTCTTCCTGTGGTTACACACCAGATGGATGTTAAGGGAGTGGAAGCCCTTGCGGTTGACAAATACAGCTGGGTTGTGATGGGGTGCCCTAATGGCCACATGTGTGCAGTCTACGATGCCCTATACCCTTGGGAAGCCTGCCATATTTGTAAAGCCAACCGCACGCACGGTTACACTTGTTTCATCCGTGGAGAAGTGGATGTAATTGTGCAACTTTGCAAAGAGAGTATCGGTATCCTGCATGATGCAAGTGTGTGTGGCCGAATGGGAGCTGCTGCTGATTTCTGCTGCTGATCCCTGGAAGGACCCCGAAGCAAAGAAGTTGAGTGCGGTGGTGACTTTGACAGCCACTGGTAAGGGGTGTCCACCCGCTCCTCTGGGCTCCAGGTGTTGGTGCAGCATTGTGCAGATGTCAGTGACTACCCCTCGCGGAAGTCTCAGCCATCTTAGCACTGCTGCTCACTCTGCCTGTAAACCCTGTGTTGGGGGTATCTCCTGTGGCGCAGAGCAGCCCGACGCTGATGCCCTCTGCCCTGTGCAGCATCAGGTGGCTGAGGAGAAGGTTGGCGCTCCTGTTGTTGTTGCTGCTGTTGTGCTTGGTTCTGCTGCTGCCGTGGCTGGTCTTCCTCTGATTCTGAGGACCAGGATGAGAGGGTATAGATGGTTCCCATTCTGCTGGTATATATCTTACACAGGAGTTTCCCTGCTGTCTGCCACAGGGAAAGTCATCGCAAGAATCCCCCTCAATCGCCTTCTCCCAGTGGCCAAAGAGCTCCTCCCAGAGTGGCAATGTGGATTCCACCCACTAAGGGGCACAATGGACATGATCTTCACTGCGCATCAATTACAAGAGAAATGCAGGGAACAGCACCAACCGCTGTACATGGCCTTCTTTGATCTCACAAAGGCCTTCAACACTGTCAACCGTGAGGGATTATGGCGTGTCCTCCTCAAATTCAGCTGCCCTCAAAAGTTTGTCACCATCCTCTGCCTGCTTCACGACGACATGCAAGCCGTGATCCTGACCAACGGTTCCACCAGAGACTCAATTCACGTACAGACCGGGGTAAAGCAAGGCTGTGTCATTGCACCAACGCTCTTCTCGATCTTCCTTGCTGCAATGCTCCATCTCACCTTCAATAAGTTCCCCACTGGAGTGGAGCTAATTTACAGAACAAATGGGAAACTGTACAACCTCCGCTGCCTCCAGTCCTGATCCAAGGTCGTCCCATTCTCTGTCGTCGAATTACAGTATGCAGATGATGCTTGCATCTGCGCTCACTCGGAGGTCGAACTCCAAACCATCGTAAACACCTTCACCGAAGCGTACGAGGGCATGGGCCTTACACTAAACATCCATAAGACAAAGGTCCTCTACCAACCTGCCCCGCCACACAGTACTGCCCCCCGATTATCAAAATCCACAATAAGGCTTTGGACAATGTGGACCACTTTCCATACCTCAGGAGCCTACTGTCATCAAGAACAGACGTCGATGACGAAGTCCAACACCACCTTCAGTGTGCCAGTGCAGCCTTCGGCTGCCTGAGGAAGAGAGTGTTTGAAGACCAGGACCTCAAACCCGGCACTACATGGTCTACAGAGCGGCAGTGATACCCACCCTGCTGTATGCCTCAGAGACATGGACCATCTATAGCAGGCACCTCAAAGCACTGGAGAGGTACCAGCAAAGCTGCCTCCGCAAGATCCTGCAAATCCATTGGCAGGATAGGCGCACCAACGTCAGTGTTCTCGCTCAGGCCAACATCCCCAGCATCGAAGCTTTGACCACGCTCGATCAGCTCCGATGGATGGGTCACATCGTCTGCATGCCTGATACGAGACTCCCAAAGCAAGCGCTCTACTCGGAGCTCCGACATGGCAAGAGAGCCCCAGGTGGGCAGAGGAAATGCTTCAAGAACACCCTCAAAGCCTCCTTGAAAAGGTGCAACATCCCCATTGACACCTGGGAATCCCTGGCCCAAGACCGCACAAAATGGAGGAGAAGCACCCGGGAAGGCGCCGAACATATCGAGTCTCTTCGCCGGGAGCAATCGGAAGCCAAGTGCAGTCAACGCAAGGAACGCACGTCAACCCAAGCACCCCAGCAACCCACCCCTTCAACCACCGTCTGCCCCACCTGTGACAGAGACTGTCGGTCCCGCATTGGACTCATCAGTCACCTGAGAACTCATTTTTAATGTGGAAACAAGTCATCCTCGGTTCCGAGGGACTGCCTAAGAGAGAGAGAGAGGTATATATCTCAGTTGAGGAATAGATGTTATAAGTGCTCAGTCAATGTGGGGAGAGGGTTTTCCAAGGAGGTCGCAGTGCATATGGATCTCAGCTTAAACACTTACAGGCTCAATAGACCTGCAAAATGTGTTCCAAAACCTCAGAACGCAAAGTTCTGACATCTGAAAGTCAGCCATGTTGCAGTTCCACTTTTATGCTGCAGGAGCAGCTGTCAAGAATTCAGGTAATTGCTGAACCCCGCACAATCAGCTGGCGTGTTTGTCGCATGATGTGCAACATGCTGAAAATATACTAAAATGGGAAGAGCCTGTTAAAATGGGATTATGTGGGCAGTTAACAAGCTGTTAACTGCTTTAAGTGCCTCTCCTGCCGCTTGGCGTCGGGTCTGATCGGGACTCCCAGGCCCGACACTTTGCAAAGTTGCATGGAGGCGGGATGGCGGCGAGTTCACCACCCACCATCAATCATTTAAATTTTCACTCATGACCCGCCTCCAAACCCGCCCTCTGAGCGCCGGCAAAATCGCAGCCTTAAGTTCCGTCCATCAAATTCTTCTTTTATCTATTTTAACAGAGGTGTTAGTTGAGTTAAAATAAACAGATTAAAACTGCAGAGAAAGGAATTTGATAGGAGCATATTGAATGCTTGGATGAGAACATCACAGTCCGTAATTTCTACCATATAGCCATATATGCATTTTTTTTTTAAAGGAACAGGCCAACCTGAATGAGAACTGAGCCGAATACCTAAATTCAGTACGTGAATCTGAATTTGATTTTATTATTTTATTTGCTGCTTAATGGCGACATCAGATCACATAGGATCTCACACTTGAAGGGTCAGAATTATATATCGACTACTTACACACAAGTAGCAATTGAAATGAACCCAGTTTCTCAAAATGTGATGGACAGCAGAGCAGAATGCCACCTCTAACATCCAAGAAGATGTTTAAAATAACATAAGAGCATAAGTTGTTAAACTAACATCCTGTCTGGTGATTTAGTGTACATCAAAGATATACTATTCAGAAAAGAGCTGGGCGCTCTCCCAATGGCCTGGTCAACATTTCTCCCTCAAATACACAGATATACTCATAGCCATCAGTGGGACGTTGCTAGTGCAGAAAGACTGCCATGTTTGTCCACAAAACAACTGTCAGTACACTTCGGAAGTAATTTAAATGTGTGACGCACATTGAAAAATGTTGATGTGATAAAGCACTAAATAAATGCAAGTATTATTTATTTTTAAGATCAGAATAAAGAAGGTATTGTGTGATCACCACATCATCACCATATTAGTAACAAGACTGTGTTATAAGGAGTGATTTCACAATCCCACACTCCCAGTGGCAAAGCCACAGGGAACATGAATCTGAAACAAGGCTACAATTCTCTGATTCCCGCCCCCTGCGGGTAGCACACAGTTGCAGAATCACCTGCATAGTTTTATTAGTACCTTAATGGCTTGCAACAATGCGTATCTATTCAGTTTAAAGGGTAAAATCCTTCAGCACTTGGATTTCAGATCTGAATACATTATGTAGAAAGCTATGGCAATTGCATATAAAATATTATATTTTTCCATCAAGGTTGAAGGGGCCCCAAGACAATTACAAGAGAGGGCCTCACAAAATGTAAAGGCAGCTCTGTCACTACTCATTCCAGCCCCTACTGAATCAGTGTTAATTCTCTATTTCCCAAGTGACCTACCAATGTGGGCTCCTATGAGTTATATTGGTAAATCAGTAGCAATTATCACATGCTCAAGGGTTTTCTTCAATTTAAAAAGGTTGTTGTTCAATCTTGCATCTACTGGGACCTCCAATGAAACCATTCCTCTCAGAATACCATAATAGCTGGGATAATGAGGCAAGAGGTGAGTTTCATGCTGATCCATATTAGACTAACTTTTCCTAAAAATATCTCAGTAATGCTCCTATATCAGTATTATTAGTGAGCATGCCAACTTGGAAAACTTCGTCATTTAGCAGGAGGTTGGCATTTCCTGTACAGCTACTGTTATGAAAAAGTTTAACATTAGTTGTCACCAGTTTGGCACAGTTCTAAATTTGGGGACAGCAGCCATGAAAAGCTTCAGTCAGGTTATTTTCATAAACTGTAACAAGACTTGTCATAATTCAGCTATACAATATCCTGGCATTTAGCCGGACTTGACACTGAGCCTAAATACTATGATTTCATATTTGCTTTCTAATCCTATGGCTTTTAAGATTTTTTTTGGATGTACTTGGCAACAGCCAACCTAGGGTGTTAATACAGGAGATTATTTTACATGCAGCTGTGGGAGATAAAAGTAGAGGAATCACACTGTTTTAAGAGATAACTGTTGGTCTCTTCCTTGGCTCTGCCAAGTGATGATGTACTTTTAGCAAGGCTCAGGAGAAATATGATACTAATTTGTGTCATTATCAAAGAATTTCAGTCCTAACAGTGGGGAGAAACAGTTTTGCTTATGTCAGCTTTTAAAAATTCCGAAATGCAACTTTCTGCTGAGACAACTTTCAACTATTTGGTTTCTTATACTGTAGTCTCTGCTAGCAGTTTTTTTTAAACAGGGAACAGATACAGACTGCCATTTAAAATGATTTCCCCCTGCTTTTTCTCAGCTCTGTGGGATTATTTGCTTTTGCCATTGATGCTCCTCAAAATTTTAACTTCCCTTTGGCAAGGGTGCGTTGGATCCATCATCACCTAGTGGGAATAAACTATACCTATAGATACAGAGAAACTCCAAAGGGACTTAGAGATCCAAATCTATCCCATTGTGAGTGATTGAGATACATTTGATTACATCTGCATTTCCCTGATTTGGATTCGGAACAACTTTGAGCCTATCAGATGCTGATGAGCCGCTGAGCAGTCTTTCGGAGGAGACGTTAAACCGAGGCTCTCTCAGGTGGACGTAAAAGATCCCAGGATACTATTTTGAAGAAGAGCAGGGGGAGTTATCCCTGTTGTCCTGGCCAATATTTACCCCTCAATCAACATCACTAAAAACAGATTATCTGGTCATTATCACATTGCTGTTTGTGGGAGCTTGCACGCAAAGTGGCTGCCGTGTTTCCTACATTACAACAGTGACTACACTTCAAAAGTACCTCATTGTCTGTATAGTAATCTGGGATGTTATGATAAAGGTTATCCACCAGGTGGTGCTGTAGCCAATGCTGCTGCTAAGGTCAGAGGTTTGCTTCCTGTTAAGGTCAGAGGTTTCGCTTCCTGTATAGGTCAGCACGAGGTGGAATGCCAGGATGCTGATGCAGGCTGTCTGTAAATGTGTTTCCCAGTTGTTAATAAAGTACTCGTGTTAGTTCTAACATTTAGCCTCTTTGAGTTCCTTGTTCCACTTTCTGGATTTATCATATTTGGCGATGAGGCAACTAAAGGACCCTGCATAAAGAAGAAAAATCTGCCGGGACATTTAAACAACAAAATCATGAGCTAAAGTTAGCTACAAGCTGGAAGAGAGCATGGCTGCCACGGTAGGAATGGTTTCCGCTTTTGATATTCAAGCACAAACCTGGGAAGAATACTGTGAAGTGTTGGGTTATTTTTTTGAAGCAAATGAAATAAATGATGCCAGAAAAAGGAAAGCCATTCTGCTTAGTTCAGTGGGAAGCCAAACCTACAGTTTGATGAAAAATCTGCTCAGTCCTGAAAAGCCTGGAGACAAATCATTTGTTGAATTAGTGGCTTTGTTAAAAGAACATTTCAACCCTAAGCCTAGTGAGGTTGTACAGCAGTTCAAGTTTAATTCAAGGAACAGGAAAGAGGAAGAGAGCGTAATGGACTATGTAGCGGTGTTGCATAAATTAGCACAAGATTGCAATTATGGGAACAACCTGAAGGAAATGCTGCGAGATAGGCTAGTTTGCGGAATTATGGATGACCGAATGCAGTGTAGATTATTATCCAAGACTGGGCTTACTTATGAAAAAGCATTGGAACTTGCTCAAGCCATAGAGACAGCGAACCGAGATGTAAAAGAAATACAGGGTTCAGGCAGGGCTAATGCTACGCAAGTTGCAGGTCAGGTTGTTGTGCACAAGTTGAACATGCATCAGAAACCACAATGTGAGCATGTGAAGGCATGTTATAGATGCAAGGGCGATCACCTGGCGAGTGAATGCCGGTTTCTGGAGGAAAAGTGCTACAAGTGTGGGAAACAAGGACACATAAAATGAGCTTGCAGGATGAAATCACCTGTGGAGGAATCCAAACCAAAAGGGGGAGGACAGCAAAACCAAGGGAGAGAAGTGAAAAAACATGGAGCACACCACATCGGCGGGGAAGCTGAGGAAGAAGAGGACATGTTCATAATGTATAGCATGTTAGAGAACATTCCAAAAGTGGCTCCTATCACATTGCAACTGACAGTAAATGACTCTAAGGTGAACTTTGAAGTAGATACAGGGTGCGGTGTGACCATAATGAACAAGGCAGAGTACTCAAAATTGTGGAACCGTGCAACAGTTCCAGAGTTAAAGCCTTGCTCCCCGCATCTTAAAACATATACAGGTGAATGAGTAGCGACATTAGGTACAGCGAATGTAACTGTGCAACACAGGGATACAGTGGAACAGCTACCTCTAGTTATAGTATCGGGTACCGGACCAAACCTGTTAGGTCGGGGCTGGATAAAAGAACTTAAATTAGACTGGGGAGCAGTACATCAAATAGATGCGGGCAAACAGTTGACTTTGCAAGAAGTGTTGAGTGAACATGAGAATGTGTTCAAGGAGGAACTTGGCAACTTTAATGGCCCCCCAGCTAAGATTTATGTAGACAAGGAGGCACCACCAAGGTTTTTTAAACAACGACCTGTGCCTTATGCCATGAAGCCAAAGGTAGAGGCTGAGCTTGACCGTCTATTGAGAGAGAACATACTGGAGCAGGTGAAATGTTCGGAATGGGCAGCTCCCATAGTACCTGTTTTAAAACCGGACAATTCGGTAAGACTCTGTGGAGAATATAAATTGACAGTCAATCGGGTGTCCAAACTAGAGCAGTATCCGATTCCCAAAACAGAGGATCTCTTTGCAAACCTGGCTGGAGGAAAGAAATTCACAAAGTTGGATATGAGTCATGCCTACTTGCAGATTACACTGGATGATGAATCAAAGAAGTATGTCACCATAAATACACACAAGGGCTTGTTTACATATAACCGCTTACCATTTGGTGTCTCATCTAGTCCAGCTATCTTCCAGAGGACAATTGAAGGTGTACTGCAAGGGATTCCACATGTTTCCACATATCTGGATGACATTTTGGTGATGGGAAGAACCGACCAGGAGCATCTGAGCACTCAGAGAGGTACTACAGAGATTGGAGGGGGCAGGGTTCCGGCTCAAGAGGAGTAAGTGCACTTTCCTGGGGAATGAGGCAGTGTTCCTGGGACACAGAGTGGACGCCACCGGGCTCCATCCACTCAAGGAGAAGGTACAAGCACTGCAGGCTGCCCCTGCTCCTACAAATGTGGCTGAGTTAAAAGCTTACCTGGGACTGCTAAACTATTATAACAGGTTTTTACCAAACTTGTCAACTGTGTTAGCACCTCTTCACAAACTACTGTGCAAGGAGACACAGTGGCAGTGGGAAGAGGAGCAGGGGGTTTCATTTGAACAGTCCAAGAAACTGATGCTGTTGTCGGATGTGCTGGTTCACTACAATGCAGAGAAAGACATCATTCTCTCTTGTGACGCTTCACCTTATGGGGTGGGGGCAGTTCTTTCACACTGCATGGAAGATGGAACTGAAAGACCAATAGGGTTTATGTCCCGAACTCTAACACCAGCGGAAAAAAACTATTCCCAGTTAGACAAAGAGGGGTTAGCAGTAATATTTGGGTTACAGATGTTCCACAAGTATATATATGGCAGGAAGTTCACCATATGCACCGATCATAAACCTCTTCTCTCTCTTTTCAATGAAATGAAAGCAGTTCCACAGATGGTGTCACCCCGGATCCAGAGGTGGGCAGTGACGTTGAGGGCATATGAGTATGCCATCGTCTACAAGGCGGGCAAGTACCATGGGAACGCAGATGCTTTGAGCCGTCTTCCACTGCCAGGCACACCTATCCGTGCAGCTCCAGAGGACAGAGTTTTGATGTTGGAGGACACTGACACGGCACTTGTGACTGCAGAGCAAGTAAGAACATGGACAGGTAAAGATCCAGTACTGTCTAGAGTTCGAGAACATGTGGTGAGGGGATGGCCACAGCATCCGGAAGGGGCTGACTTCACACCCTACAGTGTCAGGAAAACAGAGCTGAGTGTGCAGGATGGTTGCGTGTTGTGGGGAGCACGAGTGATTATTCCACAGCCAGCACGACAGTCTATCCTAGAACAACTACATCAGTGTCATCCGGGGGTCTCGCATATGAAAGCCTTGGCTAGGAGTTACTTGTGGTGGCCAAAGCTAGATGAGGAGATAGAAAATCTAGTCAAGACATGCAGCACTTGTCAGGAACACCGGAAGGCACCAGCAGCGGCTCCTCTCCACCCCTGGGAGTGGCCGGATAAACCATGGAGAAGATTGCACTTAGATTATGCGGGTCCATTCATGGGGAAGATGTTCCTCATAATCATTGATGCACATTCCAAATGGATGGATGATTATCCTGTAAATTCTGCTTCCGCCACTACTACTATAGACTGCCTACATCGGAGCTTCAGTAATCAAGGGCTACTGGAGATCGTGGTGAGTGACAATGCCACTTGTTTTGTGAGTACAGAGACAAAAGAGTTCTTGAGAAAAAATGGCATAGTGCAGGTGACCTCGGCTCCATATCATCCGTCCTCGAATGGACTTGCGGAGAGAGCCGTACAAACATTTAAGGAGATGATGAAAAAAAGTGCAGAAGGGAGTTTAACAGCCAAAGTGTCATGGGTTCTGTTCAGCTACAGAATAACACCTCAATCCACGACAGGACTCTCTCCTGCTGAGATGTTATTAGGTCGTAGACTACGCTCCACTCTTGACCTTGTCCACCCAGACCTAAAAAGGAAAATGGAAAGCAGACAAAACAAACAAAAAGAGAACCATGACAAAAGAACAAAGAGCCGAAGTTTTGGAGAAGGAGATGCGGTCCTTTCCAGGAATTTCAGTTATGGACCAAAGTGGATTCCTGGCTTCATAGACTCAATGACAGGTCCAGTATCATACAAGGTCATGTTGGGAGATAGTAGGGTAGTACGCAGATATGTAGATCAGATACTTCACAGACAAGGGGAAATTGGAATGAAGGTTCCAGATGCAATGACTGAAGACAGGGTTGCCCCCAGTTATCCAAATACATCTGTGGTGCCACCACCAGGGACAGAGACAATTCCACAGGAACCTATTTGTCAAGAGGAAACCATCGTTGCAGAGTCAGATACTCTGAGCACTGCTCAGGAGCAGCTGGTGGCTTCACCACAAACCAGCAGGGACTTTACTGTTAGACATTCACAAAGGACTCGCAAGCCACCAGAGAGATTGATACTGAACTGTTAGAATCGTCAAGTATGGAACATGATGAATGGAGACTCCTTATGTGACCCTCAGGAATGGTTGTTTGTTGAGAAATTCATACTGAAATCTTAAGGGAGGAGGGATATAGTAATCTGGGATGTTATGATTAAGGTTATCCACCAGGTGGTGCTGTAGCCAATGCTGCTGCTAAGGTCAAAGGTTTGCTTCCTGTTAAGGTCAGAGGTTTCGCTTCCTGTATAGGTCAGCACAAGGTGGAATGCCAGGATGCTGATGCAGGCTGTCTATAAATGTGTTTCCCAGTTGTTAATAAAGTACTCATGTTAGTTCTAACATCTAGCCTCTTTGAGTTCCTTGTTCCACTTTCTGGATTTATCACAGTCTGTAAAGCGCTTTAGGACGTCCTGAGGTCAGGAACAGCGCTATATAAATGCAAGTTTTTCTTTCTTTAGTGCTTTGTGTACTTTAGCCAGTAAAGTAAATCAAGAGCAAGTGCAACAAATAGACAAACTGATAAACTGCTATCAGCATTTCAGAGTGGTCAGATTCAGAATTTTGCGTCCAAAACAGAATTTGAAGCAAATGGCCTTTGTACAAAGCTAATCCATATTAAGACTGCCATTGAACTGAGTGATGATCTTTTTCTGTTGCCTAATTATTCTCTAATTGATGACTGTGACACAGTATGATGCTATACTAACCAGACCACATTCATCAACTTTCAGTTCTGTATGAGCAAGCTGCCAAAAACTGTATTAAAATTAGATTTCAGAGATCATTACTGTATCTTCTATAAACAATTGGCTACAAATGTTCTTAATTATGGCAATAAACTTACTGCCAAAGTCCAGCTGCAGCTTTAATTATGTTCTCCCCAAAGTGTCTAACAATTAAGACACAATCTTCCAGAATATGTATGTGTCAAATGTTTATCTTTGTCCACCAAATACTCAATAAGTTCAGATGTTGGGAATCTGAAATAAAAACAGAAAATGCTGGAAACACTCAGCAGGTCAGGCGGCATCTGTGGAGAGAGGAAGGTAGGGTTAATGTTTCAGGTCAAAGACCTTTCATGAGAAGTCAATACAGTGACACAATTTGTGTCAAGATTAATCACTGCATCACAAACACAATGGCCCAGAAATTCGGGTCCCAACGCGTGAGTACGCACGGGGTACTCAAGCGTGGACCCGATGGAAGTGCCGGTTTCTTGGATGCACTACGCATACGCGGGAAACCGGCACTTCCGTTCCTCTGAACGAAGGGGTTCAGAGGTCGAACACGTGCGCGCGGGAGTCTGCGCGTGCGCTTTGAACTTACGTTTTTTTTTACAGGTTTTTCCGTGAGGGTAAGTCTTTAGATTTTAGAAATGTAAAAACCAGGCGTAAGGCCTGCATTTTAAAAGGTAAGTGGTCAATTAATTAAAATTAAAACATTTTTTCCACAGGTTTATTATTTTTAAATACTTTAAAGCAAGGTAAGTTTATTTTTAGCCCCGCTTTTTTATAAAATTATTTTTTCAAAAATTTAAATTATTTTTTAAAATAGTTATTTAATGTAATTTATAGTTTATTTAAAAAGTGTGATGATTTTTTAAATTTACTTGAAGGTTTACTACTATTTTGGGGCCGGAGTATTCAAAGTTTAGACAGGTGTTACTGTCAATCTTATGAATGGGCTTTTCCCTCCTCCGTTTGGCTGCCCATGGCTCACGTGATCCCAGGGGATGCATCGCACTAACTACGCCCCTGGGACACGCAAGCACAGCGCGCCGGCAACTGGGCCAGGCCCCAGAGCGGAATTCCACGGGAGCCCAGAGCTCAACTGCCGGCGCGCAAGGTAAGTGCAGGTCGGGGGCTTGCACCCGCGGGAAGCCCCCGACCCGAATTTCTGGGCCAATGTAATTGTGATAATAATGATGTAAGGCTGTTCTGGCTCTTCTATCTTCCTCGCCATGATGAAGATGCTGACCACCTGAAGTTAAACAGCTTTAGTCTTTTCTGTTGACATATCTTTCCACTGATATCAGGCGAGCCTTGTCTTTAATCAGTGTTCAGGCAGTTTATATATGTTCACTTACTATTGAAAAATACTTATATCTATATCAGTACCCTTGGTCACCTTCATATTATTTATGCTCTACATTATATTCTCTATTTGCAGCTTTGGAGTGATATTTAATTGGAAGTGTGCTTGGTTTTGTTTACATTTTCACTTTTTCTTATGCTGTTATTAATCAGACTTATCTTCACCTAACCAACAAAGGCTCCATTTTAAACTGGCTGTAGTTTAAACTGTTTGAAACTTGGTTATGTTGAATAATTGTGGGTTAAGGCTAAACAAATACATTGGAACACGTTTGTCCATCTCTACTACAAAACTGATTGAAATCTACGGCAGTCCAGCAGCCCCCAGCTACCAAAATATCAATTCTACTAAATTTCAAAACATAAAAAATCAGGTTGGCTACCTGGTTTGAACATGTGGAGATCCTGACTATGATAGGGGATGTCAACTCTAATCTGCACATGGTAAAAACGGACTGGAATATGTCAGATTTTACTATGTGGAGAATGGAGCTGACATTTACTATCACAGTAATGAAACTTGGATTTCCACATGGTAAAACAGGGCTGAAATATGAGACATTTCACCATATGGATGCTATTACTGGCTTTAGAAGCCAAGGAGGACAGAAAGTTGGAAAAGGGTTCAATTATGATCCTGTGTATCAGCTTGCAAACACTTTTGGCAAACTACTAAATCTGACAAATAGGTAGCCCAAGTGGCAACTGCAAGTGTTGCAATGGGATAGCAGTCTCCCTTAAACTTGAACTGCTCACTTGCACTGAAGAAACACTGTGCCTTAACTAGATCAGATTTAGAGAGGTTCTGATTTTTTTTTCCGCTATGTAGAAACTTGATAATTAGTGCAGGTTTTCAACCATCAAAAACAAACATTGGATCCATCAATGGGCTTTTGCTGGCCATGGACTGAACATGACTCAGCCTTGATCATGGGCTTCACTCTGCTGCTGGGTTTCATACACAAGGCTGACATTCAATACTTTAGTAAAATTCACAGTCCTTTGCTTCATTGTGCCTGTACGTGCACTGGACTGCTGGCTGGCTTTTGACATTGACTCTCAAATTACAGTCAAAGGTCTGTAACTGGTTTATTATTAGTACTTAGTTTTCTTTAAATAAAATGATATGCCCTTGTTGAAGCACTTAGAAACATTTAGCTCTGTAACAACCATATATGAGTTACAGTACAGCATTTTCAATAATCAACTCATTTGTATATGGAAATTATGCCAAATTTAGCTTGATTCATTAACATTCTCAGTTTTTACAAAATTAAAATTTACATTTTAGAAAGAGGAAATTTTCCATTTTAGGATATAAGGGAAGTCTTATTTCAAATCAATTGAATTAATATAATCATTGCTCTCCATCATATCATAGTGAACATCCCGTCTGAATTATGAAACTGTAATAACAGGATTTGTGGTTTTTGAGTTACGTGGGGGAAACTTTTACCTTTTAATTAATGTAATTTATGAACACAAATTAGATCTAATTAGCTCACTGGTTACTTAGTTATTCCTATTTGTGTAATTAATCTTGCCTTTTGTAGAGCTGGGAATGCCAATTTTTGCATTACCTATGAAAGTTTAGAAAAGTTACCCAGAAACAATTTTGCTACCACCAGTACTTTGTCCCCTACTTTCCCAGTCATTTTCTTCATTCTTTGTACCTTTCTTCTTTTTCATGCTTTTCAGTCCACTCTCCTTACTCACTGTCTTTCCTGTTCTTTGCCAGTTCTTTCCTGGAGCTGCCAGTCTAAACCCCTTTAGTTACCTCTTTCTCTACTGAATAGCAATCAAGAGGTGGCACTCTGGATGATTTTTCCCCTCCCTGTACTCAGGGATGCTGAGGCCAATTGTACTGCTCCCTTTCCTGCCTCTGCTGAGATCAAGCAACTCCGCATAGATCAGAGATGGAACCTGGGCCTAGTACTATACCAAGCAATGAATTTACCCACTGACCCCTCAAGGGTCACCATATTTGGTTTGATAAGAAAAAATAATGGTGGTATTGGAGGCTACTTAATTTTGGAACAAAGGCAGGAGAAGTTCTCTCTTTCTGATAATTTAAATAGAAAACGATCAACTTGAGTATAAATAGTTTTTAAAATAGTGAGTAAAAGGTGAGGCTTTGCATTGGCAGCCATAATCTTTTTTACACCTGGCACCAGAGGTTCTATAGTATTGATGAAGTTGTGCTAAACATAGGAAGTGATAAACGAAAGAAAGACCAAGGTCCATCTAATTTGCTTTCTACCATTTCAGTAGACTCATGATACAATATGGCTTGTTGACTACTCATAGCAATCAATCTCTATCAATTAGTCTACAACAGACCCAGATAATGGGTGAGGAAAATCTTTAGGCTCATACATCCAAAGTTACTTTCTCCTCTCAAGCATACAACACTTACCATATGTCATGTGAAATTACTCACATACTGTATCCCAAAATATTATTTTCTGAAAGAAATCAATCTAATTTGCAATTTTCAGTCATTCTGGTTGCTCTCGTTCAATAGATGCAATTGTAAGAATTGACGAATTCCTACGAATAACTGAGGTCGACACAGGAGAACAATGAAACAGGTCTTTACTCAACGGAGATGCCACGAGGACTGCCTGGGCAGTCACGTGGTTTGCGACGTGATGTCATCGCGTTTGCCCGCGTTTTCCCGTGCTCTTAAAGGGGCCACGCCCCGTACATGCAAACTCTATATACAAAACACAGTAATGCCTAACACAATGGTACAGGCTTAGGCTGGTGTTAGAACATCGTTAAAGAGAATTATATACAGTTAGCCAGAGTCATTCAGTGGTTCTGCCACATGCGCCCCCCCAGAATTCGCTTTAATGGGCAAAGTCAAATGGTGAGGGGGTCTGACGAGCCTGTCAGAACGACTCCTGTATTCCAGAGGCTGCAGGGCGGCTGGCGGTCGGGCGGGTGGTCGCACTTGGTCTGCCGTAACGACGATGGGTGGCCGACCCCGTCTCGGCGGTTGTGCTGTCTCGACGGGGCGGTCGAGGTCCAAATGTGCTGGCTTTAAGTGATCGACCGAAATGCGATCCGTCTTACCACCGACATCTACCGTGAAGGTTTTGTCCCCTGCTTCCAACACGCGGAAGGGACCGGTATATGGGGCCTTGAGCGGATCCCAATGTGCGTCATGGCGAATAAAAACGTACTCAGCCTTGTGAAGCTCCGTGGGAACGTGTGACCTCTGCAGCCTGTGGTGCAAAGTGGGCACCGGTGTGAAACATCTGGCCGCCTCTTGGTGACTAGCAAGCTGGGCAGACGCGGACCATGGCTCCGTCGATGTTGGTAGGAAGTCCCCTGGGACTCGCAGCGGCTGACCATACACGAGTTCCGCAGATGAAGAGTGAAGGTCTTCTTTGGGGGCCGTGCGAAGGCCCAACAGGACCCACGGTAGCTTGTCTGCCCATCCAGCGTCCTGGAGGCTGGCCCTCAGGGCGGCTTTCATTGGGCGGTGGAAGCGTTCGCAGAGGCCATTCGCCTGTGGGTGGTAGGCTGTGGTGCAGTGTGATTTGACACCGAGTCCTTGGGCCACTGCATTCCAGAGTTTGGAGGAAAACTGCGGTCCCCCGTCCGACGAAATATCTGCGGGCACTCCGAAATGGGCGATACAGGAGGAAATGAACGCCCTGGCCACGTCCGCCGAAGTAGTGGATGACAGGGGAACCACCTCTGGCCATCTGGTGGTGCGGTCAACCATGGTCAGGATGTGTGAAAAACCATGGGAGGGTGGGAGTGGTCCTACCAGGTCCACGTTGACAGGGTCAAAACGTCGCTCCGGAACTGTGAAGGCGGCCAACGGAGCTTTGATGTGGCGCTGTACCTTTGCCTTTTGGCAGACCACACAGGTGTTGACCCAGTCACGGACATCTTTATGCATGCCATGCCATACAAATTTTGCAGACATCAGTTTCTGAGAGGCCTTCATCCCAGGGTGTGACAACCCATGTATGGCGTCGAACACTTTGCGGCGCCAGACGACCGGCACGACAGGGCGAGGATCCTGTACGGAGACGTCACACAACAGCATGGTACCTGCCGAATGGAACTTGACGTCGGCCAACTGGAGGCCAGTGATGGCCGTTCTGTAAGCTTGGACCTCCAGGTCTGAGGCTTGGTCCGCTGCCATGAGGGCGTAGTCGATGCCCAAATGAACCGTATTGACGACCGCGCGGGAGAGGCAGTCTGCCACCAGGTTGTCCTTACCGGCCACGTGCCGTATATCCATGGTGAATTCGGATATGTAGGTCAGTTGACGCTGCTGTCAGGCTGACAACGGTTCGGCGGTCTTGGACATTGCAAAGGTCAGCAGCTTATGGTCCACAAAGCCGGTGAAAGGACGTCCTTCCAGAAGGAACCGAAAATGGCGGATGGCCAGAAAAAGGGCGAGCAACTCCCGGTCGAACGTGCTGTATGCTCTCTCATTCTGCCGTAGATGATGGCTGAAGAATGCCAACGGCTGCCACGTCCCATTCACCCACTGCTGTTGCATGGCACCGACTGCGTAGTCCGACGCGTCGGCGGTGAGGGCGATGGTGGATCCTGGCAGCGGGTGCGCCAGCATAGTCGCGTTGGCTAAGGCGCTTTTGGTGTCGGCGAACGCTCGGGCCATGTCATCCGTCCAATCTACCGGGTTCTTGCCAGTCATGCCCTTGAGGGACTCGTACAGGGGCCGCATGAGTAGTGCTGCCTTAGGCACGAAACGGTGGTAAAAATTTACCATGCCTAGGAATTCCTGCAGGGCCTTTATGTTCTGCGGGCATGGAAAAGATGTCACCGCCTCTACCTTCGAAGGTAAAGGAACCGCTACCTCTGAGGTGATGCGATGCCCCAGGAAGTCAATTTGGTGCAGGCCAAACTGACACTTGACCGGGTTGATAATCAGGCCGTGTTGGCTGAGGCATCGAAAAAGGGTGCGTAGGTGACAGGTATGTTCTTCCTTGGTAGGACTGGCAATTAGAATATCGTCCAGGTAGACGAAGAGGAACTTGAGGTCCCACAGCACAGAGTCCATCAGGCGTTGGAAAGCCTGGGTGGCGTTCTTTAAACCAAACGGCATCCGTAAAAACTTGAAGAGGCCGAATGGGGTGATGACTGCGGTCTTCCGGACGTCCTGTGGGACCTGGTGGTAGCCTCGGACGAGGTTGACTTTTGAGAAAACAGTGTTCCCTGCCAAATGGGCAGAGAAATCCTAGATATGGGGAATCGGGTACCGATCAGGAGTGGTGACGTCGTTTAGTCATCGATAGTCACCGCATGGCCGCCATCCGCCGCCAGGCTTCAGGACGATACGGAGGGGTGAAGACCAGGGACTATTCGACCGGTGAATAATCCCTAACCGTTCCATGGTGGCGCACACCGCATTTGCGACTGCCAGCTTGCCAGATTCCAGGCGCCGAGCCCGCGCGTAAACCGGGGGGCCGTTGGTGGTGATGTGGTGTTGCACACCATGTTTCGTGGCTGTGGAGGAGAATGTGGGTCTTGTCAGGTCGGGGAATTCGCTGAGCAGGCGAGCGAACTCATCAGGAGTCGGGAACGCACAGGAGACAGTGCGTGACGTAGTGTTACTACGATAACACAGAAGAGAATTAAAAGTTGCTGCGTTGATCAGCCGTCGGTTCCGAACGTCGACCAGGAGGCTGTTGGCGCACAGGAAATCCGCGCCGAGGATTTTGGCCGTAACAAACTCCCAGTGAAAACGTTGCCCCCCGAGGCACAATTCCACTCGCCGTCTGACGAAGGTCCGAATTGTGCCACCATTGGCCGCTTCAAGGGCGGGGCCGTGATTCCCCGTCTGCACATCGAGGGCAGATGCGGGTAAAATGCTGCACTGCGCTCCGGTGTCGCACAGAAAACGACGACCGGAGAGGGTATCGGTGATGAACAGCAATTTTCCCGCGTTGCCGATCGCCATCGCGGCCGCGGGGTGCCCGTTAGACCCGTTCCTCGGTGGTCGCAGTGTCAGATGATGCTGGATTTTTTGGGGGGGAAAACAGCAGGGAGGGCGGCAACGCTTCGCCTTCGTGCTGAACTGCACGTGGTAGAAACACAGCCCAGCAGGCTGACGAGCTGGGGTGGCGTCTGCAGGGGATGGGTGCCTCGTGGCGGCGCAGTACTGCCGAGTTACAACGAAAACTTTGTCAGCCTCTGCCGTGAGTGTTGCGCAGTCTTCAGTTTCAGATCTGGCCAGGGCAGTTTGTACCTGTTCAGGCAGTTGGCTGAGGAAAATTTCGCGGAATAGGAAACATTCCCGTTCTGAGCCCAGGAGTGTGAGCATTTGGCACATTAACTCTGAAGGCTTGGAGTCCTCCGAGCCCGGGCATAGCGAGTAATCGACAGGCGCGCTCCGATTTTGTGAGCCCGCAAACTTGCAGTAACCGCGCTTTGAGAGTTTCATACTTGCGCTCCGTTGGGGGGTTTTCGAGGAGGCTGATGATCCGAGAGGTGGTAGAGCTGTCGATTCCGGAGACCACGTAAAGATACTTGGTCTGATCCGCATCGATGTTCCTCTGGGCGAACTGGGCCTCGACCTGAATAAACCACGAGGGCGCTTGCTGCTCCCAGAACTGCGGTAGCTTTAGCGAAACGGCGTTTGCCTCCATGCTGTGCTCTTCTTCTGTGAAAACGTTCACAAAAACGGGGTCATCAATGTAGAGATGCCACGAGGACTGCCTGGGCAGTCACGTGGTTTGCAACATGACGTCATCGCGTTTACCCGCGTTTTCCCGCACTCTTAAAGGGGCCATGCCCCGTACATGCAAACTCTATATACAAAACACAGTAATGCCTAACACAATGGTACAGGCTTAGGCTGGTGTTAGAACATCGTTAAAGAGAATTATATACAGTTAGCCAGAGTCATTCAGTGGTTCTGCCACACAATTTTCTTTTTGCACTGTGGTGACCAGAACTGTAGACATCTTATTTGTCAGACTTCTTGCATTGATGCAAGCACAGCACTAATGCTTTTTACCTTTCCTATTTGCTTTATTAACATGTTTACTTTCTTTATCTCCCACTATTGGAATTAGACTTATTAAACTTTGATTTATGTTTTCACTAGGATGCCGTCAGGTTTTCTCAAATTGGTACGGGTGCTCTCTTACACCTACCGCAAACATCCCCACATCCAGCTTGAACACTCCCCCACCATTCTCTCTATCCTGCCTGCCAACAACTCTGCCTCTCCCCCTTTTGTTTAGGTGGGGCCCATCTGGTCTCTATAGACCCTCCCTAGTCCAAAAGGTGTCCCATTGTTTGAAGGAACAAAACCCTGATTCCTTGCAACAAAGCTGCAGCAACACGTTGGTCTGCCTAATTAGTCTACGTCTCTCTTCACTAGCACATGGAACAGGTTGTATTTCAGAATATGCTACACTTGAGGTCCTACCCTTAAACTGCATTTCTAATGCCCTAAATTTAGTATGAAGGGCCTCTGGTCTACTTCTACCTATGTTATTCATTCTCACATGGAATTGGTTCCTCACCTGCTCCCTCTTGTTATGTTCATAAATAAATAGACGTTTTCATTATGAACAGCTAGCTTGAGCTAGTCATTTATTCAGCCATGTGGACTAGTGTACAGGCATCCATCTTGACTACCGCCTTGTGGGTAGCCCCCTACTGAACATACAGCTCCACTTAGTGTACCATTCTAGAATGACATGTTACTGATCATTACATCCCCCTTCCTTAGAGGTTAAACAAAATCAATATCAATCAGTCATAACGACATAAACATCTTCACAACAGTCAACACATTTTCAAAGCTTTACTTTATGAACTCTAAGCTTTTCATTCTTTTATTGTAGTTTGCTTTGCACTCAAAGATTAAGTCTATCAGGCTTTTTTACTTCACATGTGGATCTTCTCAGCACGGGTAAGTCTGATGTGTTTTCATGAGAGCCTGTATGTGTGTTTGTGTTAGATTGTTCTGGTGGTGAGTGACAAGATTCAGTTGCGGCATTGTCATCGATTTGCTCTTGGATAGTTTCTTGTGTTTTCAGGAGGGAACGGCGGTTCCTCCTGAGAATCTGTCCTTCCTCAGTTCTAACAGTGTATGACCTTGGTCCTACTTCCTCAAGAACTGTAGCTTTCCTGTTCCATGCATCTGGATCCTCAATCCTGACAACATCATCCCTTGTCAGTGGTTTCAGAGTTTTGGATGACTTGTCATAGTGTGATTTCTGTTTCAGCTTTAACAGTTGAAGTCTCTGTCTCAGTTCCTTACTCTGCTTTACATTTGCACAGCAGGGTAGCGTGGTGCTCAACTTGCGACCCATTAGGAGTTCAGCAGGTGAAGAACCAGGGTCTAAAGGGGAGGCTCGGTAGCTCAGCAGGGCGAGATAAGGATCAGGCTTGCTTTCTGTTGCTTTCTTCAGTAGCTGTTTGAGAACTTGAACACCTTTCTCTGCCTTACCATTCGACTGAGCATACAGAGGACTGGATGTGATGCGTTGAAAGTCATAATGTGCTGCAAACTGTTGCCACTCCTTACAGCTGAAGCACGGACCATTGTCGCTAATGGCAATCCTGGGAATTCCATGTCTGGCGAAGATGGATTTAACATACATTATGAGACTGCTTGCTGATGTGCTTGAGAGCAGCGCCATCACAGGATAGTTAGAATAGTTGTCAATCACTATTAGATAGTCTTTACCATTCAAATGAAAGAGGTCCAAACCAACCTTTTGCCATGGTGCTGTTGGTAAGTCAGCTACTATCATTGGTTCCTTTGCTTGTTAGTTTTGGTGTTTCTGACATGTCTCACATATGCCTAGCATGTTCTCAATGTCCTTATTTATGCCAGGCCAATAAACGGTGTCTCTTGCTCTCCTTTTGCATTTTCAATTCCGAGGTGTCCCTCATGAATCCTTTTGAGCATGTCTTGATGTAGAGCCTGTGGAATGACTATTCTGTTCTGTTTTAGTAATAGTCCACTTGTGACACTTAACTCTGACCTGATGTGATAGTACTTTGGACAGGAACCTTTTGGCCAACCATGATGAATGTTCTCTATTACTGTTTGTAACACTGTGGCCTAGAAATTCGGTTGTGGGTCCGCCAGGGCTTTAGCGCCCGAAATTTTGCGCCGGCGTTAATGCCGCTGCGCCCAACGAAAATTCGGTTGCCCCGGGCCCAGACGGCGGCGGGCGCTAATGGAGGGTTTTTGCGCCTCACTATGGGTCTTCAGTGCAGTTTTCAGGCGCTAATCCCCCGCTGCGGCACCCGAGGCGGTGCGGCAGGCTGGGGTACTGCAGGCCTTCTCCTTCTGTTAAGGAGGAGCTGCCTGCAGCCGACCGCTGGCCGGTCGATTCACCCGACAAATGAGCCCGGCACCTCGGGGAAGAGCCGGGCTCGCGGGCCACACACATCAGTGCCACAGGGGGGTGGTGGAGGAGTCCGGGGAGGGAGGTGCGGGCAGGCGGCCGCCGGGAAAGCGGCCGGCCGCCGCTCCACCTTTATGCGCCGGCGCAAAGGTGTGTAACATTCCTTTCAACAATCGTTGGTTGCGGCTGCCACGGGCGAGGCGGCCGCAACTGAATTTGGGCTTGGGGCCGGGTTACCACGGCAACCGGGACGCTGCGCACACCGATGACGTCATCGGTGCTGGCGCAGCGCTACCGGCTAACGCTGATGGTAGGGCCCAACGCAATTTCGTTACCAGCTGTAATTCCGGCGCAAGACCCTCTAACGCCTCTAATTGGGCGCTAACCCCACCGAATTTCTAGGCCTGTATCTTTTACTGTTTCTTCTGCTATTTGCTTTGATTATGTGTCTGACACGGGCAGCGCAGCAGTGACCATACTCACATAAACATCCACGTCTTCCTCAGTAGAGCTTAAATGACTCATTGTGGGTGCTCGGGATAGTGCATCTGCTAACAGGCCCCGATTTTCGGCTTGTGTGGGAAATGGTCGGATTTCCCCGAATGTGGGGTTTCTGACAGACATAAAAAAGTGTCAGCCAGCCCCACGCAATTTTCCCTCAATTGGCCAATTAATTCCCAGCATGTGGGAAGCCTTGCTAATTGTCTAAATCGAGTCAGAAATCCCCACAGTATGATGTCATCATTCATGGTGCTTTCAAGGTCCATGGCAAGCATTGCATCCTCTGAAGGCTTCCAAATGAACCATACAGGATGGCAGTGCCAGACCCCGAGCTGCCTTCAAATTCGACGAGGCTTCACTGCAGGCATTATTGGATGGGGTTAGGGCCCACAGGGAGGTCCTCTTCCCTAGGTCAGGGAGGAAGAGTCCTCCCACTGAGACCAATGCTGCATGGATGCAGGTGTCAGCAGATGCCAACTCGCTGGGAGTCACCAGAAGAACCTTGGCATTACATCTCTAACTCCTTCCTTAACTCCCCCACAGTACCATCCAGAGCCCCCGTCCTCACTGTGAAGGAGGAAGAGGATGTGCAGCCAGACTCCTCAGAGGAAGCTCCAACCTCTGAGGGCGCAGCATCAGCAGAAGTAAGCGCACCCAGCACCAGCGCAGACACTCACACCTCGGGGGGACCTTCGGGACATAGAGTAGTGTTGTCACCTGGTGTTTCACAGCTCACAAGTGATCCTCAGCAGATTCTGGAGACAGGGACAGAAGTGGAGAGTCCTCGTCGGAGGGCGCAGGGCTCTGCCAGCTCGGCTCAGCTGCACTGCATCTCGACCCTCTGCCTCTGGGTCCATCCGCAAGAGAAGAGGTGATGGATCTCCATGCACAGATGCAGGAGTCTCTGGCCGGTTTTGTCTCCAGGGTCGCTGCGAGTGTGGAGCGAATGGAGGAGTCCATAGCGACCATGAGCAGAGCCTTTGTGGAGTCATTGGTGCTTGAACGCAGCACCATGGAAAGGTTGGCAACCTCCATGGAGGAGATAACTCACCAGCATACGGAAAACATGGTGAGTGCTCATAAGAGAATGACATCTCTTGAGGAGCGTTGGCCATCTGTTGAACAGAGAAACCAGATCTACATGGAAGTCCTTCTGAGTAGGACTGCCAGTGAAGAAACGGGTCCCACTAGCCCCCTAAAGCGCAGCAAGGTGCTCTCAAGCCACTTCCAAGCGCTGGCCCCTTCTGGCTTGTGCAGCTTCAGGTGAGTGAGCAGCAGCCTGGTGCTCCTGGTAATCATCCTGCTGTTCCTGGTTCTGCTGCTGCCACCTCTGCTGTTGGAGATCCTCTAATGCCAGGAAGGGAAGTTGCCAAAGGCCTCCCATGCTTCTAGCAGATGCCTCGGTTGAGGAGGTCCTGAGTTAGGGTGGTGAGAGGGGCTTCCCAGGAGCTCACACTGAAGAAGTGTGTGAGGCTCCAACTTTCTGCAGCTGCTCCTAAGGCTTCAAATAGTTCCCCCAAGCCTTGATCAACAAGGTCCTGCAGCCTGCAAATGCTGCCTCTTTAAATATCTTCAGCCCTCAGCGACCTGCTGCTGCAAGCAAGCAAGCCAGCTGTTTTCACGCCAGCTCTCATCGGCGGGGTTCCTCGCAGGCGGGTTTCAGGTGGGGAAAGCCCCAAAGTCGCAATGGCACCGGAAAATCGTCCTTAACAAGGTGATCATTGGTGATTAGTGTGCCGACGAGCAGTCCCGCCAGCGGCGGGCGGGACTGAAGCGGGGCACGTGGAAACGGCGGTCTGAAAGTCGGACGGGGCGGGGAATCAGGAGGGGGGGGTCCCGACCCGCTTTTTCCACGATTTTCGGACCACGGCCGCATGAAAAGCCGCCCGACAGCTGCCCGAAAATCGGGGCCTATGTGTTTGCCTGGTGCGTAGATCAGATCAAAGTCATATCTTTGCAGCTTCATCATGAGTCGTTGAATCCTTGGAGACATCTCATTCAGATTTTTTTTTTATGATGGCAACCAGTGGGCAGTGGTCTGTCTCAACTGCGAAGGTGGGAAGTCCATATATGTAGCCATGGAACTTTTCTAGTCCAACTACCAAGCCTAGACATTCCTTTTCAATCTGGGCCTATCGACACTCAGAATCAGTCATAGACCTGGAGGCATAGGCAACAGGCTTCCAATCATCACCCTCTGCTTGTAGCAAGACCGCACCTAGGCCATCTTTTGATGCATCCGTTGACACTTTGATTCTCTTTGTTGGGTCAAAGAAGGTGAGTACAGGTGTGGTTGTCAGCACTGTTTTGAGGTTCATCCACTCTTGTTCATGTCTTTCTGTCCACGTGAACTCATTTCTGTCTCGCAGACAGGCTGTCTTGGCTGACAAGTTAGGAATGAACTTTCCAATGAAGTTTATCATCCCCATGATGCGTAGCACTCCTTTTTTGTCAGTGGGTCGGGGCATGTTGAGTATGGCATTTACTTTTTCCATATCTGTCTCTATTCCTTTACCAGATAGATTATCTCCTAGGAAAGTGACTTCCTGGATGCCAAACTGACACTTGGCTTTGTTGAGCTTCAGTCCATTCCGGCGTATGCTCTGTAGCACTTTAGTCATTCTCTCATTGTGTTCTTTCAGTGTGGAGCCCCAGATGATGATGTCATCAACATAGACCCGAACTCCTTCCAGACCTTCAATTATGTGTTCCATCGCTCTATGAAAGATTTCAGATGCAGATATTATCCCGAAAGGCATTCTGAGGAAACAGTACCTGCCAAATGGTGTGTTGAAGGTACAGTATTTGGTGCTCTCTTCATCCAGTTTTAGTTGCCAAAATCCTTGTGAGGCATCGAGCTTTGTGAAGTATCTGGCACCTGACATTTCACTGGTGATTTCTTCTTGCTTGGGAATCTGGTAGCGTTCATGTTATATGTTTGCATATAAGTCCTTTGGATCCATGCATACTCTTAGATCATTGTTCTTTTTCTTTACACATACCATGGAGTTAAACCAGTCTGTTGGCTCTTCGACTTTCCTGATGAATCCTAGTGTGGTCATTCTGTCCAGTTCTTTCTTGAGCCGGTCACGCAGGGGTGCTGGAACTCTCCGTGGAGCATGTACCATTGGCTGAGCATCCTCCTTTAGCTGGATCTTGTAAGTGAATGGTAGAACTCCAAATCCTTTGAACACATCCTGGAAATTACTCACTACAGAATCCACTGAGTCATCTGGTCTGCTTATGGCACAATTTATACGGTAGACTCTCTTGACCAGTTCTAAGTCCTCACAAGCTTTGTCACCTCGTAGTGAATCAAGTCCTTCAGCCACAACAGAAAACATGAGATGATGCACTTTGTCTTTGACTGTCACTTTAAGTCTGCATACATCTAAGCTATCTATTTTCTGTCCATTTTTGTTCTTCAGCAGTACTGACTTTTTCTGTATTTTGGGCTTTTCTTTCATATTTTTAATGTCACTCATACTGATTAAGTTTGCTTTTGCCCCAGTGTCTAGTTTCAATGTAACTAATGCTCCATTTACCTGCAGTGGCATCATCCATTTGTCCTCTTTTACTCCATTAACTTTATGTTCAGCATTGTCCATTCCTGAGAGCGGCACATTTTCTGTATCCTTTTCGATATTGTCACATGACACCATTCCTACAAAAAATGTCTCACTTAAATCAGTGTCCTCAATCACATTGACTTGTTGCCCTTTCTTTGTTTTTACTTTTGAAAAGCATTGTTTGGCAAAGTGATTCTTTCCATTACATTTTGTGCACATTTTCCCAAACGCAGGGCATTGTCTTGACTGGTGCTGGTAACCACAGCATTTACAGTTAAAAAGTCCATCCTCCGATTGCTTTGCATTTCTGTTCTGCCCATGTTTCTTCCCCTCATAGGACACAGCACCGACAGCAGCACAGTCATTCACTACAGTCGCATTATTATTAATTTCACTGAAAGTCTTTGCGTGCTGTTGAGCTAGCTCACTGGCATGGCATATTTTCACAGCATCCTCCAATGTTAGTTCGGTTTCTCTCAACAAACGTTCCCTAACCTTTTTCTCATGAATACCAAATACAATCTGGTCACGAATCATGGATGATTTCATTTCAGAGAAATTACGGCCTAGAAATTGAGTGCCCTTAGCGCCGATTTTGCGGCGCTAGAGGGCCTAGCGCTGCATTTGGTGCCGGCGCCGAAATTGCCTGGGGCCCTTACGCCGCGGTAGACCGGTAGCGCTGCGCCGGCACCGATGACGTCATCGGTGTGCGCAGCGTCCCGGTTGCCATGCCGACGGGCCCCAGCGCCGAAATTCAGTTGCGGCCGCCTCGCCCGTGACAGCCGCAACTAAGACTCTGGCAACAGAGTCTTACGAGTCTTTGCGCCGGCGCATTAAAGGCCCCGTGGCGGCCGGCCGCTTTCCCGCCGGCCGCCTGGCCGCAGCTCCCTCCCCGGACTTCCCCCCCCCCCAGAACAGAAGCAAGCCCGGCACTTGTCCGAGGTGCCGGGCTCATTTTTTAAAAGATTTTCGCGGGCCGCGATCGGGTGCAGGCAGCTCCTCCTTAAGGGAAGGAGGAGGCCTGCACTTCCCGAGCCTGCCGCACCGCATCGGGTGCCGCAGCGCCGGAATTGCGGCGCGAAACGGCAGTTAGCGCCGATTTACCGCCGCAAAGACCCTTCAGTAGCGCCGGCAGCCGTTTGGGCGCGGCCCTGCTGAATTTTTGGCGCGTGCAGGGGGACATAGCGCCGGCACTAACTTCCGGCGCTAAAGCCCTGGCTAAGCCAAAACTCAATTTCTAGGCCTACATGTCTGTGCTTTCAGTTTCAGATCGGTCACAAAGCTATCAAAAGTCTCATTTTGCTGCTGTGTCCATGAACGGAACACGTTCCTCTCATAGGTCTCGTTCTTTTTGGGAGAGCAATGTGTATCAAACTTCTTTAGCACATCATCCATTTTTTCTCTGTCTGCCTCTTGATCAAATACAAACGTATTAAATACCTCTATCGCCTGCGGGCCTGCAACCGTGAGCAGTAATGCTATTTTCCTTGCATCTGGCTTCGTACCGAACCCGATGGTAGCAATGTAGAGTTCGAATTGTTGTTTGAAAGTCCGCCAATTGCAATCGACATTCCCCGTGAGTTTCAAACCCTCCGGTGGCTTCAAATTCTCCATGTCGCATTTCACAATATTCAGCAGATATTACCACTTCTGGTACCATGTTATGTTCATAAATAAATAGACGTTTTCATTATGAACAGCTAGCTTGAGCTAGTCATTTATTCAGCCATGTGGACTAGTGTACAGGCATCCATCTTGACTACCGCCTTGTGGGTAGCCCCCTACTAAACATACAGCTCCACCTAGTGTACCATTCTAGAATGACATGTTACTGATCATTACACCTCTTGTATTCTGTCAAACCAGGACGTGAGATCCTCGACCCTTGCATTCGGGTTGCAACATACCATTTTCTTTTCTGGGTCCGGGTTTGCACAGGATTCTATGTGTAAAATGAATAATCAAATCTCCAAATAACACAACTTGTCTGCTGCGCTTGCTCATTTTCCCTCCTTCCCTGACAGGCTCAGTGTATGGTGCATTCTCACTTGTCGCAGCCACCTCTTGAGTCTCCACAAAAATTATGTTTGAGTAAATAAAAGGACCTTAAGGAGATAAAAAAGACAAAGACAAACTCCCTTCAACTTAAATCCCTTGAATTCCCCCTCCCTTTTTTTTGCTCTTTGTTTTTGTCTGTTGAATAATTTATGTAATATATTCTCCCCTCTGCACTGATTTCCCACAGCAAATTCCTGTTTTTAAATCTTCACACTGTTGTAAGCTCACTTCGTTAGCAACTCACTCTGCTGTGCTCTGTGCTCAAGCTCTGTGCTCTTGCAGATATTCCCTCTAATAAATACCTTTCAGACACAAACCAGTTTCAACTGGTCAGTCTCAGACCACACATCTCAGACCACACACTTGATTCCACTGTTAGCATTAACAGCAACATTCGTGCTTGTGTGCTCCCAGTATTGGGCTGAATGCAAAGGAAATGGTTGTTGGAGAATTGTCGAAAAAACATATCTAGTTCATTAATGTCCTTTAGGGAAGGAAATCTGCCGTCCTTACCTGGTCTGGCCTATATGTGACTCCAGACCTGCAGCAATGTGGTTGACTCTTAACTGCCCTCTGAAATGGCCTAGCAAGACATTCAGTTGTCAAGAAGGCAGCTCACCATCACCTACTCAAGGGCAATTAGGGATGGGCAATAAATGCTGACCTTGCCAGTGGCGCCCACATCCTGTGAATGAATAAATAAAAAGTAAATTAGGGCTAGTGTGTTGCAGCCTTATCTCTGACCTGCGCTCCCTTTAAGTGGGGATCACTGAATTTACCTGTGTATGCTTTCACTGAGAAAGAACCTTAAGCTATTTGTGTTATATTAGAGGGTGTGGTTTCATATTAGTTTGAAAAATATAGAAAGATTTCTTTGTATTCCTGCCAAGACCTGCAATGTTACAAGACTTTAGCCATAGCGTAACATGCTGCGGCATCAGTTGTTATTACTCTTGGTGTGCAGGCTTCCTACAGCTTAAACTCGACTGATTGTTTGCCAGGTCTGAAGGGTTCACAAACTGTTCTGAAAATAAAAAATAAAAAATCTCAAGCAGTGGTGAGTCCAGCAGACAAATGACATCTACTGCACTGTAAAATCAGTTCTCACCTACACCCTATTTGTCTGATGCAATATTATGCAGCTTTTTTTTCCAGATTAAACATTTGACCGTAGTGTTTAGCCTGGCATTGGTTTAAGTGAGCTGGCTTAGTTTGGCATGAATTTCTATCTTTGCTGTAGCTTGAACACAAACAATGACATTTTTGAAGAATTGTTCACTGTGGCAGCTTTTAAATTTACTAATGAGGGATGTGACAGATGGGTTCGCTTTATCTTATTCAGCACAATTCTTAGATTTTGAGTGTTCTCATTCTGGGTTTTCTTTGCCAAAAAAAATCCTAATCATAGGCATTTTCTAAGAAACAGTTTCTAAAACCAATCAATCCAGAATGAAACACTTTCCCAATGCCTCAAGTCTAATTTAAATTGATAGATTCACACTATAGTGCTACAAAACATCCTGTACAAGACTCTACCACAAAATGTCACCCATCATATGAAGTCACGGTAACTGCTATGATGTCACGATAACTGCTCTGATGCCACATGGAATCTTAGTTGTCTAACTGTTTCTCATGTGCCACTGGTTCCAAACAATTTAAAAGTTACTCATTAAATACAGTCTTGCTTATTACTAGATTTTTTCTTGCCTTAAATGTCATTCTTCAGAAATGAACATGAAATACAATTAATATAATAAATTAATGAACAGATTTGACTTTGATTTTAGAAATAGTTCTGAGGGATCCTGCAGGTTTTATTGCAACAAAACCCTCAAAATCCTTAAGGTCTTGTAATACAGGATATTATGTATGATGCTGTCATATGTGGTGACATATTACAATTAAAATATGTACAATTTACTTTTACTTTATTCTGAGTAGTTTTAGTTTAGTAATGCAGATGCAGTTATACGGTTAAAGAGTAAATTGACCTTTAAGACCACTAGTGCATACTACAATTTGGACTACAGTCAATTCCTACTAAAGGAACGGCTCCAAAAGTCTGGCTAAAATTGTTTTCTGTTTCTATCTTTAATTATCAGGGTTAAAAATAATCCCTTGCTCTGTTTTTAACCATTTTCCTCACCTGAAGCATGCACTAAGATAAGTGAAGTCTGTGACTCGCTCTACAATACAATTTCTCAAAGTCATTGGCCGGAATTTTCTGGGGTCCATGTGGACGCAATCGGAAGCGGGTCAGATAGGAAATTTGAAATAAATTGGAGTGGGTCAGGAACCTGCCGTCATCCCGCCCCCACGCGCCTTTCCCTCAGGCGCGTTTGCCGGTGTGGCAGCTAACCGACCGGCAGAGCTGGGCGACCTAATTTGAATGATTATCAACTTGTTGTCAAACCCTTAAGCTCCTTTTTCAGCCTATTTTCTAATTTCCCTGGCTGCCCACAGGATTCACGCAGCTTGGGAACCACGTCTGTCAGCCTGAGGTGGGAGTTCAGTGGCCATTGATCCAGCTGTTTAGATGACAGCATGAAATGTATTATAAAAGCTCCGATCTCATAGCTGGTCACTTTCCTCAAGCAGAAGCTGTTGCTGACTGCATTCCCAGCACATATTTAGCTTTCTACAGGCTGCAAGCATTTCCAGCAAAGTTGCCATCCAGTCTCACCTCATTGGTAGAACCTATCACATGTAAGGGGTTTTCAATCGCCGAGGTCTCTCTCTCTCTCGCTCTAGAGGCCTCTCTCTCTTGCACAGTAATTTACCGAGTGGTTCGACCCACTCACCCCTTAGGTTCTATACACTGGACTTTGAGGCAGGAACTACAATGCAGAGAATACTCTATAGACCAAGTTTAATGAAACGAAATGAAATTTTATTGCATAAAGGAAAAATTGAATGTAAGCCAATAAGGTACATGGGAGGGAAAAACAAATCAAAATACAGTACTAACCAATATATCCACAGGCATATTATACTTTACAAGGTTCACCATGAAATAGGGAAACACACGGAACATCGAGGGACAACAACTCATTGTTAATTATCCCCTAAAATGCCCACCCCCTAAACCTAGCTAAATTAGATTATGAGGGGCCAGAAACATGCTCACCAATCCAAAACTGCGGTTGGGTTGAGGTTCTTTACTTGGTGCTCTCTCTCGGGCCTGCCGTCGTCACGTGGTCGTTGGGCTGTAGGCGCAGCGGGCTGCCCAAGCTAATGGCGTCTCGGCCACCTTAATTCAGCAGGACTCGCCGTCCATCGTTTCGCCCACTGGCTGTCTTCTCGGTGCTCCTTCATGTGACGATGGTGGCCACAGTCTCGATTTCTCCGTGCTCCTGCACACGATGCTGGTGGCTACCCATTCTGTAAGGTGTTTCGTTTTCTTCCTCTTCGTCAACTGTCTTCTTGTCTCGTCAACGGCCCAGGGTTTTTGTCGATGATCTCCCGATAACTACCCCGGATCTCGTCTTCTTCTTCCGAGTCCGAAAAGGCCTTCTTCGGACACCCGAGCAATCTCTCGAAAATGAACTGCACTGGTCTCTCCTGATGCTGATGTTCCTCAATGGCTACCGAAACCCAATGATCTCTGATCCGAATTCCCTTCTCAACCCGACCCCAGGACTCCAGTTATACTTTTCATGGAGGCCCTTATCTCCCGCCATATCAAGGTTAATCTTTGTTTAACTTTTGGTGGGCTTGTAGCACAGCGGGGTAGTCTTTGTGTTTAAAGTACCTTCGGGATGGCCGGTAATTGCCATTTCTGGTCTGGAATGACCTTGTATTGTCTTTAATGGGTCTTGATGTCCCCCTTTGAATATGATGCTGTTTCCCTTTGTCTGGGTAAACATTTTGATGGCCTTTATCTACAGGCTAATCTGATTGGATCTGCATCCAATCCATATGTATGGGGTTCTGTCTGGTTTCGTTTTCTCCGAAACTGTGTTCCAGAACTTACTGTGGGCTGAATCCACAAAAGCTGTCTGTGGACTGCAGGAACCATTTTAAAATGTCCAAAAAAGCTGGTCATGGGTTCTGGTGGCCATTTTGTGTGCCCCTTTTTCTGGGCTTCTTTTAAAACAGTCTTTTAAAAAAATTAAGGCCTTTGCTGCCAATAGACCCTCATAGGACAATGTTCAAATTTTGTGAATCCTACACACACCATTGACAGATTGCTTCTGTCATCTCTACTTGACCTGCCATCTATTCCATCAGCATGGGTGCCATTTATTCTGTCTCACCTTGGTACTCAGAATCAGACTACGATGAGCCCCAACACTAGCAGCACCAGGCACACCAGCATTACCATTAACAATACCACCAACCTTCTTCTCAGCAACCTGATGCTGCACAGGACAGAGGGCATCAGCACTGGGCTGCACCAAGCCAGAGGCAATATCCCAACACAGGGTATACAGGCAGAGGAACAGCTTCCTCACATGACTGAGCAGCAGAGCCAAAGGAGGCTCAGGCTATCGCGCCAGGTCATCGCAGACATTTGCACATTGCTGGAAGAAGACCTGCTGCCTATAGGACCTGGTGGATACACCTTACCAGTGGCTGTCAAACTCAACAGGGCCCTCAACTTCTTTGCCTCAGGCTCCTTCCAGGGATCTGCAGCAGACATTTGCAGCATCTCGCAGTCGGCCACCCACAGATGCATCACATAGGTTACCAAAGCCCTCTTTAACAAGTCAGCCAATTATATCAACTTTGCCACTGATGAAGCCAGTGTTACTGAGCGGGTGCGTGGCTTTGCCACTCTGGCTGATTCCCCTCAGGTGCAGGGCATCATTGACTGCACACATGTGGCCATCAGGGCACCCCATCATAAACCAGGAGTCTTTGTCAATTGCAGCGGCTTCCACTCCCTCAATGTGCAGCTTGTCTGCAACCATAGGTTGATTATCGTGCATGTGTGTGCCAAATTCCCTGGCAGCTGCCATGACTCATTTGTCCTGTGCCAGTCCACCCTCCCTCAGCTCTTCGCTCCTCCAAACAGACTTTCCGGCTGGCTGCTTGGAGACAAGGGCTATCCACTGAAGACGAGGACGATGACACCCTTGAGGAGGCCAAGTACTGAGGCCCAGGAGAGATATAATGAAAGCCACATTTCCAACAGATGTGTGATAGAGCAGACAATAGGCATGCTGAAAATGCCTTGACAGATCTGGAGGAGCCCTTCAGTGCACACCAGCCAGGGTCTCCAGAAACATTGTGGTCTGCTGCGCCCTGCACAACATAGCGTAGCAGCAAGGATTAGCGCTGCATGAGGAGTAAGGTACTGAGCGCACAGCTTCCAGAGGAGGAGGAGGAAGAGCATCAGCTGGAAGACGAGGAGGAGAAGCTGGAGGAACCTGTGGCCCAGATCCCACCAGCACCCAAGCACATTGCTGCCCAGGAGGTCAGGGATGGCCTTATCATGTCCAGATTTACTTAAATTCAGGCATTACACCCATATGGGTGCCATATGCTGTGCCAGGTTGGCACCACCCCACAGCAACAAGATAAAGCATCCCTACAATGACGAAGCCATTCCTTTCACACTGACCACCATTGCTGGAGGTACCGTTATGTCTCACCATTCACTGCAACTCACTAAGCCACTTCCAAAGGTGCACACAAATTTGTCCAAGACAGGAAAGGGGTGAAAATAAAGATTCTTATGGTTGAGATCACATTAACGGAAACTTGATATTAACATTGAATAAAACACCCAAGTGGCCCCCCTTCTTGTGTGTCATCTTTCGCTTACACATGCTTCTACGAGGTGCTACCCCTGTGGCTTCAGCAGAGGTACAGGCAGCCTGCTCACTTCCCTGCTGCGACTACTTAGACACTCTTGGGTCCTCTGGGTTTTGGAGCCTCTGATGACCCCACCAAAGTCTGCTCCTCCTGTGATTGTGCAGGGGCAAACTCGGCTATCGCTGTCCGAGGAGGCATCTGGGGCTCTGACTGAGGGGGTGGCAATGGGGGAGAAGTGTGAGTGCTTTGAGGGGATCTCACTCTTCCCTCTCCCCTCTCACCATCATACCTCTCATGGGCCACCTGCACTTCCCTGCTAGCAAGGAGCTGGAGAGCAACTTGCTGCACATCAGTGGGGCCATGAGGACCCACGTCTACACTGACATCCCTCCTAGAGAGGAGGTCTATGAGCCTCTGTCATAGATAGCATGTCCTCAAGTGAGTGGCGCATTAACTGCTCTATGCAGGTGGCCATCCTTTCCATGGAAGAGCCACAGTCACCATCGCCTGTGACACGGTGGTGCTCATGTTGGAGATGGACTCCTCCATTCTGTGAACATTTGCAGACATTGTGGTCGCAAAACCTGCACTTCTATCTGCACCTCCAGGATCGCCCTCTTTCTGGATGGCTCCCAAGGCTCAGCGTCTGCATGCATCTGAGCAGAGCTGGGAGCGACCTGCGCCCTCCGGCAAAGAGTCTCCACTACTGTCCCTGTCTCCCCCCTCTCCTCTTGCTCACTTGTGACTTGTGAGACACTAGTTGACAACACTACTCTATATCGCATGGGACCCACCGAGGTGTGCGTCTCTGCACTGGTGCTGTGTACGCTTATGTCTGGTGATGGTGTGCCCTCAGTGGCTGGAAGTTCCTCTGAGGAGTCATCTTCCTCTTCCACCTGGACAGTGGGCGGGGGTGAGGGTGCTCTTGATGTGAGAGAGTAAAGAGATGAGTTAGATATGTCATATGAAGAATAGGCACAGATACCATTTTGCACATGATGACCGTTCAGTGGCTGCTGGCATATGTAACTGTATGATATGTAATCCTGCAAGGAGGAAAAGAAGAGAAGGTTGAGTGAGAGTGATGGAATGAGTGTAAGGAATGGATGGGTTGCATCTTTAGAGGGAGACTATGATGGAGTGGGTTGGCAATGCCAAGTGGCCTCCTTGCGTTTTGTTAGTTGGTATGATTGCATTAGGATGATGGTGAGTGTGAGGGGTGGTTAGTCAGACGGGGATGTGATAATGTAGATAGAGAGGGATGGGTGGATGTGCAAGATAAGTTGGTGTGAGTAAGGATGTGCAGGAGTAGGGTTGGGAAGGCAGAGTGATGGGGATGTGATGGAAGGCACAGCAGGATGAAGTTGAGTGTGGCTTTGTACTCACCTTTCCTGATCTAATGAGAGCATTGAAGCGTTTGCAGCACTGCACCCAGGTCCTCCTGAACACATCCCTGCTGTTAACCTCCTCAGCAATTTGGAGCCAGGCTCTTTTTGTCTCCTGGGAGGGTCTCTTCCGTCCATTTGAAGGGAAGAAGACCTCCCTGCGTGCTGTGACTCCCTCCACAAGCATATGCAGGGAGTCATCGAAGAACCTGGGTGCAGCCCTCTGCCTCTGTGCAGCCATGTTTCCAAGTGTTTGGAACACTCCCAGATGAACCTTCAGATGCAATGTGGCCATGACTCCTTTAAATATCCTGGCTGAAAACGTGTCAGCGATGACATCCTCAGACCCGCACCATTTAATAGGGCCGGGTAACACGCAGGGCGGGCTTAATAGGCGCCATTAGCACAAAGTCAATTTCTGCAGTGGGATGGCAGCAAGAACGGGGTCATGACCCGCCATGGCGACTGCCCGCACCGGACCCGTCCAGGTAAAGAAAATTACGGCCATTGTGTACCTCCAGAAAGTACCAGAGTCAATTATGTGACACATCTGTCCTTGTTCCAGTTGTCTCTGACTATGTTGTCTTATTATCCTACATCATTAACCAAAAAAGTAGGAACATGATATAACAACTACATCTGATAGAAGCCACCATTTTGTCTTCTGGCTGCCGCAGCATGCTATGATAATTTGTGTTCCAGTGATAGCACAGGATTAATGGGTGACACATTTTCAATCCCTAAAAATGGATGGGTTGGGGTCGGGTGGGAGGTTAAAGCGTTAAAATCCTTAATCCCAAC
The DNA here is from genome assembly GCF_052327205.1 of Somniosus microcephalus. Taxonomy (NCBI): domain Eukaryota; kingdom Metazoa; phylum Chordata; class Chondrichthyes; order Squaliformes; family Somniosidae; genus Somniosus; species Somniosus microcephalus. Next base: position 52,419,911 of record NC_140988.1, read on the forward strand.
TCCTACCCGCCTCCAACCTGCCTACTTCTGGCTTTAACAACGGCGGGACAGGGTGTGGGCGACCAACCCGCTTCCAGGAAGTAAGTTGCCACTTTAAATATTATAATGAGACTGTGTGCCTCATTTTGAATCTCTATTTTAAATTTAACTCCGGCTGACCAGGTTTCCCAGGTCATGGGACCCGACCCTTCCGACCTCCATCCCGAGGCCTCTGAAACCCCCACGAGGCGTCTGATCCTCCCTCCAGCCTTCTGACCTCGCCTGGCCTCAGATCCTAATTCGGCCTTCCAATCCTCAGTCCCCGACCCCCCTCTCCAGCCTCTGATCCTCAGCCCCCAGCCCCCGACCCCTGTCTTGCCTCCAATCCTCAGCCGCTGACCCCCTGTCCAGCCTCCAATCCCCAGCCCCTAGCCCCCAAACCCCCCTCCGGCCTTCTGATCCTCAGCCCTCGGCCCTCGGCCCCCAGCCTCTCCTCTGGCCTTCTGATCCTTGGCCCCTTGCCCCTAACCCCCACTCCTCCCTCCGCTCCTCAGCACCCAGCCCCTGACCACCCCCCCGCACCGGCCTTCCAACTGCCGGCCCACTCCGATCCCCAGCCTTCCTACCTCATCCCACCCGATCTCCAATCCCTCTCTCCCTCCTCTCTGCTACCCGCCTGACAGCCACTCAATTTGGCCGTCTGCAGGCGGGATACTGAGAAACAAAATGTGAATCAACCATTAAATTCAGCAGAGCCTGAGGGAAACCCATTCTCCCGGGTTTCCCAACTGCATTCCAGCTGCTCCCCATCCCGCCCCCGCTCCCATTCCCTACCCGCCTCTAAGTTAAAATTACAGCCATGGTTACTGCCAGGTAAAACAAAGGTGAATATCAGGCCCCAATGAGTTGTCAATAAGACTGTTGATACAAGTAGTAGCATAACCAATTTCCATCCCATTGAACTGATTCATTTGAATTATTGTATCTAATGCTTGAGTGGGAAGCTGAATTTACCTTCGGCGGTATAACCATTATACTGAAAAAGGCAAATATCACATTCACACATTGGTACTAAAATCACTCAATTTATGCCTGACATAAAAGTCACTAACATCCAGCGGGAACCTATTTATATAATACCTGAACCATTAGTGCTGTGTCCACAAAAGTACAGTACCGACAGAGAGAGATTGGTGCATAGCATGTTACTCTGGTGGTTTAGCCATATTAGCGCACAAAACATGCAACACCGAGGGATAAGAAGCAGCGAATTCCCAACCGCAATGGAAATGGAGAGTACAGTCCAAACAATTCCCTGCATAGAGGGAGCAAAACTGGAGTATGAGATACCTTGGCCAGCTGTCAAACAGTCCCCAGCAGATATATCAAGTGAGGTGAAACCAAATGGCTGGAAGCAGCTGATGAATGGTATAACATGCTGAGTCATTGATAATTAATATGTAGAATTCAAAATTCTTGTATTACTTCTTTTCAAATTTCAGCACATATACTTAAACAGTACAGAACAGCAATTCTTATATATTGTGAAATTTAGAACATTGTTATCAGGTTAAAAGTTAATGTGCTAAATAACAAAAAAAAATCAAAATTTGAGATTTATTTTGTGGATTATTTTGTTTTTATTTCCACTATTACGCATCTGATATAAGCTATGAAAAAAAAGGATTGAAACATAATATGAAGATACAGGCTCTGAATTTCCTCGATGTTGTTTCCACCACTTTTATGCTGATTAAAAAAGTTACATCTGCCACTCGCCTCTAGAGGCAGTTACACATTTCCTGGGTATACTTATTTGCATTTGAACCAGTGCAAGCTAGTGTAAGTCACATGCATAAGTGGAGTGAGGAGCTCAGCCCCCAGGAAACTTGTATGCCGGCACAGGCATGATGGGCCGAATGGCCTCCTGCTGTGCTGTCTGATTCTATGAGAAGTGGTGCAGCTTTTTACAATAACTATTTGTCAGAAGAACACTTGGGGAAAGCAAAGGACAGTTGCAGCAATTGTTCACTCAGTGCTATTGAATCAAATCTCTTCCATGCATCTCTCACTCTCATCTTCAGTCTATTTTGACAGCAATATAAGCAGTAGGGTGCCAGCGCCGCCCACTGGGCACCATCACAGGACAGCATAGTGAAAAAGGGCAGCATGTTCAGTTCCATTCACAACTCCACAGATAATGAAGCAGTCTGTGCCCGCATGCAACAAGACCTTGACAACATTCAGGCTTGGGCTGATAAATGCCATGTAATATTTGTGCCACATATGTGCCAGGTAATGACCATCTGGGTCAGCGAGCCAGACAGGAATGTTAGTCATGCTGTCTGGAGAGAGGTGGCATTGCCAACTCCCTCACATTAAGGGCTGTTGAACAGTGCTGAACGAAATTCAATGCCTTGACCAGGGCATGCAAGGAAAGATCCACAACCCCCCTGGCCCTTTCTTCCTTGCCCAGTCTGGGCACCACCACACTCACCACCCTCTTAAATCCACATTGGAACTACTAACCTTTCACACTGCACTCAACTAAAGGGCGCCTACAACTCACTATCCCCTCAATGGCTACTCACCTCCTCTAACACACAGCACATGCCTTGCACAATCCCAAAACACCTTCCTCCACTCAAACTTTAACACTCACTCCTCGCTCAACTCACCTCCCCCATTACTCTTGCCATACTGCCAGCCTAACCTCAGTTACTTATTTTGTTGCAGGGAAAGTTGGCAGATAATGCCCGGCAGAGGCACACCACTGGCGGGTGCATCACAACCAGCAAACTTTTCACCCTCATGAAGAGAAGGCCAACGAGGAAGGAAGAAGAGCTGGATTGAGTTCTGGGGAATGAAGTGGGGTAAGTGGAGCATGTTTCAGTGAGTGAGCATTTGGGAAACAGTGATCATAATATCTTTAGGTTTAGAGTAGTTATGGAAAAGGACAAGCAAAAATTAAAGGTGAAAATACTCAACTGGAGGAGGGCTAACTTCAGTGAGTTGAAAAGAGATCTGGCACAGGTGACTGGAATCAAAGATTGGCAGGTAACAACGTAAATGAGCAACAGGAGGCCTTCAAAGAGGAGATAGTTTGGGTACAGATTAAACACATTTCCAAAAGGGGGAAAGGAAGGGCATCCAAAGCTAAAGCTCCCTGTATGACTAAAGATATCGAGATTAAAATGAAACAGAAAAAGGAAGCTTATGATAAATGTCAGTTTCATAATTCAGTAGAGAACCAAGCTGAATACAAAAAGTCTAGAGGTGAACTGAAAAAGGAAATAAGATGGGCAAAGAGAGTGCATGAGAACAGATTGGCAGCTAACATAAAAGGGAACCCTAAAGTCTTTTATATAAACATATAAGAAGTAAAGGGGTAGTCAAAGGAGGGGTGGGACCAATTAGGGACCAAAAAATAAATCATCTTGTGGAGGCAAAGGGCATGGCCGTGGTACTAAATGCGTATTTTGTATCTGTCTGCAATAAAGAAGAGGATGCTGCCAATGTCACAGTAAAGGAGGAGGTAGTAGAGAAATTGGATGGGATTAAAATAGATAACGAGGAGGTGATTAAAAGGTTGGCAGCGTTCAAAGTAGAAAAGTCACCTGGTCCGGATGGGATACATCCTAGGTTGCTAAGGGAAGTAAGGGTGGAAATTGCAAAGGCTCTGGCCACAATCTTCAATCATCCTTAGATACGGCATTAGTGCCAGAGGTCTGGAGGATTGCAAATGATATACAGCTGTTCAAAAAGGGGAGAGGGATAAACTTGGCAATCAGCCTAATGTCGATGATGGTGTAACTTTTAGAGACAAAAATCCGGGACTTGGCACTTGGAAAAATATGGATTAATAAATGAAAGCCAGCACTGATTTGTTAAAGGCAAATTGTGTTTGACTAATTTGATTGAGTTCTTTGATGAAGTAACGTGGAGGGTTGATGAGAGTAGTGTGGTTGACGTTGTGTATATGGACTTTCAAAAAGCGTTTGATAAAGTGCCACGTAATAGACTTGTTTGCAAAATTGAATCCCATGGGATTAAAGGGCCAGTAGCTGCATAGATATGCAAGGCGTGATCCTGACCAATGGATCCACCACAGACCCAATTCACGTATGGACCGGGGTCAAGCAAGGCTGTGTCATCGCACCAATGCTCTTCTCGATCTTCCTGGCTGCAATGCTCCATCTCAACCTCAGTAAGCTCCCCGCTGGAATGGAGCTAATCTAAGGAACAAATGGGAAACTGTTCAAACTCCGTCGCCTCCAGTCCAGATCCAAGGTCATCCCATACTCTGTCATCGAATTACAGTAAGCAGACGACGCTTGCGTCTGCGCACACTCTGAGGTCGAGCTCCAAACCATCATCAACACCTTCACCGAAGCGTACGAGAGCATGGGCCTTACACTAAACATCCATAAGACAAAAGTCCTCTACTAACCTGCCCCCGCCACACAGTACTGTTCCCCGATTATTAAAATCCATGACGAGGCCTTGGACAACGTGGACCATTTTCCATACCTCGGGAGCCTACTGTCAACAAGGGCAGACGTTGATGACGAAGTCCAACACCGCCTTCAGTGTGCCAGTGCAGCCTTCAGTTGCCTGAGGAAGAGAGTGTTTGAAGACCAGGATCTCAAACCCAGCACCAAGCTCATGGTCTACAGAGCAGTAGTGATACCCGCCCCCCAGTATGCTTCAGAGACATGGACCATGTACAGCAGGCAACTCAAAGCACTGGAGAGGTACTGCAAGATCCTGCAAATCCATTGGCAGAATAGGCGCACCAATTTCAGTGTTCTCGCTCAGGCCAACATCCCCAGCATCGAAGCTTTGACCATGTTCGATCAGCTCCAATTGACGGGCCACATCGTCCGCATGCCCGATCCGAGACTCCCAAAACAAGCGCTCTACTCAGAGCTCCGACATGGCAAGAGAGCCCCAAGTGGGCAGAGGAAACATTTCAAGGACACCCTCAAAGCCTCCTTGAAAAAGTGCAACATCCCCACCAACACCTGGGAATCCCTGGCCCAAGACCGCACAAAGTGGAGGAGAAGCATTCGGGAAGGCGTCAAACACCGCGAGTCTCTTCACTGGAAGCAAATGGAAGCAAAGCACAAACAGCAGAAAGAGCGCACGTCAACCCAAGCACCCCACCCACCCGCCCCTTCAACCACCGTCTGCCCCACCTGTGACAGAGACTGTAGGTCCCGCATTGGACTCATCAGTCACCTGAGAACTCATTTTTAGTGTGGAAGCAAAGTTCCGAGGGAGTGCCTAAGAAGAAGAGATATGAAATTGGCTAAGGGGCAGAAAGCATAGAGTAATGGTGAATGGTTGTTTTTCAGACTGAAGGGAAGTATGCAGTGGTGTCCACCAGGGGTTTGTGTTGGGAACACTGCTCTTTTGATATATATTAATGACCTGGACCTGGGTATACAAGACATAATTTCAAAGTTTGCAGATGACAAAAAACACGGAAATGTATTAACAGTGAGGAGGATAGTAACAGACTTCAGGATGACATAGACAGACTGGTGAAATGGGCAGACACATGGTAGAGTAAATTTAATGCGGAGAAGTGTGAAGTGAATCATTTTAGCAGGAAGAATGAGGAGAGGAAATATAAGCTAAATGGTACAATTTTAAAGGGAGTGCGGGAACAGTGCAACCTGGGGGTGTACGTACACAAATCTTTGAAGGTGGCAGGACAAGTTGAGAAGGCTGTTAAATAGTACAGCAGATCCTTAGCTTTATAAATAGAGGAATAGAGTCCAAACGCAAGGAAGTGTAGGGGGTGGGGTTTGGGGTCAGCTTCACCTCTGACTTATGAGCGGTTTGAATCGCTCCCATTCCCTTGGTTCTAGACCTTGGACTTATTTGGGGGTTGTGACAAAAGTGCAGCAGACAACTGGTTTTGGTGCAAGAAAACTTTGATCTTTATTTGAGAAAGAAAATACAACACAATAATCTTAACACCCTAATAAAATGGGGAACACGTCGATACACACAAGGGAATTACAGTAGAAAAATACCTCACCCCTCCCAACCCCACCTTACGAGCTAAGTTGGACTCTAAAGGACCAGGGATAATGCTCACCAAATGAATCCTTGACAGTTGGGCTGGTTTGCGGTTTCGGAGTTCACTGGATATGTTGGTTGGGGCCTGCGGTACTCCGGACATGGTAGAGGACTTCACCTACATATCTGGTCAGTCTTCGCGAGTCCGCTGATGCGGTAGGATGCGTATTGGATTTATCAGGTGAGTACCCAATTTTCTTCTGTTAGAAATAGGACTTAGAGTCTCTTTGAGTAAAATCTTACCCAGGGGTAAGTCAGGAATAGTTTGTAGAGTGGAAAAACTTGCGAATCTTCGGTTTTCTTCCGAGTTGGTTTTCTTTGGTCGCGGTGGCCCAATATTACCCGGTTGGCTGATGGTAATGTTCGGTTGGTTGTTTCATAAGGCCCTTGTTGCCGCGAGATGTCCGATGGTCACTGAAACTGTTGCTCTGGTTTCTTCTTGTGTGTTACTTCTTCTTCTTCTTTGAGAGAAAACTGCTACGAGATGCTTGAACTCTACTGAACTCGAACTTGGAACTCCTCTGTACTTCTTGAACTTCCACCTTGCTGAACTGTGAACTTTTTGAACTATCCTCTTGAGAAAACAGGCCTTCAATTATACTAATTGGGGTCTCCTAATCTACGCGCCAAATCAGTCTAGGTTTATTGTTAGATTTTGGCGGGCTCGTTAATATTGAGTTGTGTAAAGTGGTTTCGGGATGGTTCCATGGGCTGTTGAAGTTTTTAAGAATGTGTGAAGTGGTTTTGGGATGGTTTCCTGAGCTGTTGAACCCTTACTTGATTGTAGTGAATTACCCTCAGGTTTTGAGTTTCCTGTGGGTCCTGAGATTCTTTGTAGGTTGGCGAAGTGATTTGTTTTATGCATGTTTTTGGATGGGTCCTGTATTTTGGGTGTGGCTGTTCTTCCGTGGGTCTATTGTTAGAATGTAAATTGTCTGATAGGGGCTGAGTGATGTTTAGATAGTTCCCCAGACAGCTTGATTAACTGACTAACTCCAATATCCAAACTGTCTTTACAGAGGTTGATTCCATTTCCTGTTACAGCCTTTTTCCAAACATGCCTTTTTTTAAATACCAAAATCTTGGTTTTTGACCTTGAATCTCCCTCAGTTGGGCCCAATACAATTTATCACCCTGAAGTGATTAGAAAAGAGTCCAAAGTCCTTTTCTTTAGGGTTTTCCTCCGAGTTTTGGGGGATCTGTGAATTTTGAGAATCTTACGCACACTGTTGCACATTCACTCACACACACTCACTCTTACAGGAATATTAGTCACTTTTAAAAAGCTTTAACGTTTGCAGGAACACACCGTTCCATGGTCAAACAGCCCCGAAGGGACGTGGAATACTAGGCAGAGCAAAGGATGCCACGGGTGGGGCAATCAAATGCCCAAGAGGTGGCGATGGGTGAGTGGGGGTCACACATTTCCCAACCAGCTTCACCATGATAATGAAAGGTTAGCAGCCAGCTATTAGCCGAGAGGGTCCGGACAGTGTCAAGTGCTGCTGCCATGTGAAGCATGGATCTGTGTTGGATCCTCGGCAATGTCACCGGGTGGGAAATCTTGAGACCGAATGCGTGGCCGGATCACAGTGAGCACTGAATGTAGGTAGTGGTCTGCGTATTGAGCCCACATTGTCTACCTCAGCCCAAACCCCCCACCCCACCGACCCCTCCTCCCCCCCAACCCCCACCCCCAGTTTGTTTGCCTTTTTCCCAGGCACCAGCCCAAGGAGTTGCATCGGGAGGAAGTGCATTTTCAACAGTGAAATAGAGGAAGATTCATCAAGCACGGGGGATTGGATGTGTGGGAAGTGGGCGAGGATGTGCTCTCTTCCTAGCAGAGGCCGAGGAGAAGGCTATGGATAGCTTTAGAGTTTTGGGACCTAAGAATGTCTGAAAAAAAGGATGTTGCAGGAACATCATACCAATGTGCAGGCTCTGAGGGCAATCTCCCAGGATGTGCGGCAATTGGCAGGTGTGACTGTCGAGTCTATGGGGGGAATTTTCTGCAGGGTCAGCAGCCGCGATCAGTGGTGCATCAGGTGGGAAAGTGGGTTTTTTGACAGCGGGTCGAGACCCCGCTGTCAACCCGCCACCACACGCCTTTACCAAATGTCGGGTCTGCCAGTGCTAAGCAGACCCGACAGGCAGCAGCGGGGGAGGCAATTAAAATCATTAGTCGTTTGTTTACAGCCACTTAACAATGCTTTTTTCTCCAGCTTTTTGATTTTGGCAGGTTGCCCGATTTCCCACTGTGCCTAGACCTCATCAGTGAAGCTGAGGCGGGAGGTCATTCGCCAGTGTTTCATCTGATGAGTTGTTAGCTTCAAATGTCAAGCCAAAGCTCCCAGCTGATTCAGATATCTTCTCTTAACCACTAGCTTCTCTAAACTGCATTTCCACTACAGATTCAGAATGCTGCAAGTCTTTACACAAGTCTCCATCCAGTCTGGCCTCATTACCTCTCCCACCATTGACAGATCACTTCCGTCATCTCTACTTCACCTGCCAACTATTCCATCAGTACAGGTGCACTTTATCCTGTCTCACCTTGGTCCTCAGAATCCCACCACGATCAGCCCGAACACCAGCATCACCAGGCACACCAGCAGCACCAACAACAGCACCAACTTTCTCCGCAATCACCTGATACTGCACAGGACAGTGGGCATCAGCACCTAACCACATTGCTACCCGGGAGGCCAGGGATGGCCTCACCATAGCCACATTTACTTCACTTGACACTGTACACCCTGGCTGCCACATGATGCGCCAGGTTGGCACCACCCCACACCAACACCATAAAGCATCCCGGCAATGCCCAAGCCATTCCTTTCTTACTCATCATCATTGCGGGGGGTAATGTTATGTCCCACCATTCATTGCATTCACTAAGCCACTTCCAAAGGTGCACACAAATTTGTCCAAGAATGCAAAGTGTCAAAAGTAAAGGTTTCAATGTTTGACACCACATTAACAGAAACTTCACATGAACATTGGCTAAAACATCCAAGTGCCTACCCTCGTGTGTTGTTAGTGGGTATGATTGTACTAGGATGAGCGTGAGTGTGAGGGGTGGCTAGTGAGATGGGGAAGTGATAATGTCGATAGAGAGGGATGGGTGGAGGTGCAAGGTAAGTTGGTGTGAGTAAGGATGTGCAGGAGTAGGGTAGGGAAGGCAGAGTGGTGGGGATGTGATGAGTGGCACAGCAGGATGAGGTTGAGTGTGGCTTTGCAGTAACATTTCGTGATCTACTGAGATCATTGAATGGTTTGCACCACTGCAGCCAGTTACTCCTAACAACATCCCTGCTTGTGCCCTCCTGTGCAATATGCGTTGGTGTCCTGGGGAGGTGTCTTCTGCCAATGGGAAAGGAAAAGAACCCCCCTGCGTGTTGTGACTCCCTCCATAAGCATATGAAGGGAGTCATGGGACAGCCTGGGTGCAGCCGTGCACCTCTGTGCAGCACTTGTCAGTGTTTGCAGCACCTCAGCTGTAGAACACTGACAGCACAAATGTCAAATTCAATTTGGACATAGTCCCTTTAAGGATACCGGCTGATGACACGTCATCAAATGACATCATCAGACCCGCTTCCTTCAATTGGCTGGCAAATGTGCTGGGCGGGCTTAACAAGCCCAATCAGGGAGAAATCTTTCTACACAGCGGGCTGGAGCCAGCAGAGAGGCTAGTGTAACGATCAATAACATGTCATTCTATAGTGGACACTAGGTGGAGCCGTATATAGCTGTATGTATAAGACTACACTACCCAGCTGTATATATATTAAGACTACATTACCCATGAGGCACTAGGCTACCCACAAGGCAACAGTCAAGATAGAAGCCTCTACAGATACTGTACCAGTCCACATGTGCTCAATAAAGTAACTAGCAAAAGCTAGCTGTGTTCACAATAAGAATGTCTATTTATTCATGAACATAACATGGTACCAGGATGGTGAAGATGTGCTGAAAATTGTGAAAAGCGACATGGAGAATTTGAAGCCACCAGAGCGTTTGAATCTCACAGAAAAAATCGACTACAACTGGCAGACTTTTAAACAGCAATTCGAACTCTACATCGCAGCCATCGGATTCGGTATGAAGCCAGACGCAAGGAAGATAGCGTTGCTGCTTATGGTTGCAGGCCCACAGGCGATAGAGGTATTTAATACATTTGTATTTAATCCAGTGGAGAACAGCGAAAAATTAGAAGATGTGCTAAAAAAATTTGATGCACATTGCTCTCCCAAAAATAATGAGACCTATGGAAGATACACCTTCTGTTCTCGGACACAGCAGCAAAATGAGACTTTTGATAGCTTTAGGACTGAGCTGAAACTGAAAGCACAGACATGTAATTTCTCTGAGCTCAAAGCACCCATGATTTGTGACCAGATTGTGTTTGGTATTCATGATAAAAAAGTCAGGGAACATCTGTTGAGAGAAACCGAACTAAATTTGGAAAATGCGGTGAAAATATGCCAAGCCAGCGAGCTAGCTCGAAAGCACGTGAAGACTTTCAGCGAAATCAATAATGATGCGATTGTAACGAGTGATAATGCTGCTGTCGGTGCTGTGTCCTATAAGGGGAAGAAACATGGGCAGAACAGAAATGAAAAGCAATCGGAGGATGAAATTTTTAATTGTAAACACTGTGGTTACAAGCACCAGTTAAGACAATGCCCAGCATTTGGAAAAATGTGCACAAAGTGTAATGGAAAGAATCACTTTGCCAAACAATGCTTTTCAAAAGTACAAACTAAGAAAGGGCAACGAGTTAATGTAATTGAGGACACTGATTTAAGTGAGACATTTTTTGTCGGAATGGTGTCATGTGACAATATCAAAAAGGATACAGAAATGTGCAGCCATCAGAAATGGACAATGCTGAACATAAAGTTAATGCAGTAAAAGAGGACAAATGGATGATCCCACTGCAGGTAAATGGAGCATTCGTTACCTTGAAACTAGACACTGGGGCAAAAGCAAACTTAATCAGTATGAGTGACATTAACAATATGAAAGAAAAGCCCAAAATACAGAAAAAGTCAGTACTACTGAAGGACTATAATGGACAGAAAATAGATAGCTTAGGTGTATGCAGACTTAAAGTGACAGTCAAAGACAAAGTGCATCATCTCATGTTTTCTGTTGTGGCTGAAAGGCTTGATTCACTATTGGGTGACAAAGCTTGTGAGGACTTAGAACTGGTCAAAAGAGTTTACCGTATAAACTGTGCCATAAGCAGACCAGATGACTCAGTGGATTCTGTAGTGAATAATTTCCAGGATGTGTTCAAAGGATTTGGAGTTCTACCATTCACTTACAAGATCCAGCTAAAGCAGGATGCTCAGCCAGTGGTACATGCTCCACGGAGAGTTCCAGCACCCCTGCGTGACCGGCTCAAGAATGAACTGAACAGAATGACCACACTAGGAGTCATCAGGAAAGTCGAAGAGCCAACAGACTGGGTTAACTCCATGGTATGTGTAAAGAAAAAGAACAATGATCTAAGAGTATGCATGGATCCAAAGGACTTATATGCAAACATAAAACATGAACACTACCAGATTCCCAAGCGAGAAGAAATCACCAGTGAAATGTCAAGTGCCAGATACTTTACAAAGCTCGATGCCTCACAAGGATTTTGGCAACTAAAACTGGATGAAGAGAGCACCAAATACTGTACCGTCAACACACCATTTGGCAGGTATTGTTTCCTCAGAATGCCATTCGGGATAATATCTGCATCTGAAATCTTTCATAGAGCGATGGAACACATAATTGAAGGTCTGGAAGGAGCTCGGGCCTATGTTGATGACATCATCATCTGGGGCTCCACACTGAAAGAACACAATGAGAGACTGACTAAAGTGCTACAGAGCATACACCGGAATGGACTGAAGCTCAACAAAGCCAAGTGTCAGTTTGGCGTCCAGGAAGTCACTTTCCTAGGAGATAATCTATCTGGTAAAGGAATAGAGCCAGATATGGAAAAAGTAAACGCCATACTCAAAATGCCCCGACCCACTGACAAAAAAGGAGTGCTACGCATCATGGGGATGATAAACTTAATTGGAAAGCTCATTCCTAACTTGTCAGCCAAGACAGCCTGTCTGCGAGACCTGCTACATAAAGCAAATGAGTTCGCATGGACAGAAAGACATGAACAAGAGTGGATAAACCTCAAAACAGTGCTGACAACCACACCTGTACTCATCTTCTTTGACCCAACAAAAAGAATCAAAGTGTCAATGGATGCATCAAAAGATGGCCTAGGTGCGGTCTTGCTACAAGCAGAGGGTGAAGATTGGAAGCCTGTTGCCTATGCCTCCAGGTCTATGACTGATACTGAGTGTCGATACGCCCAGATTGAAAAGGAATGTCTAGGCTTGGTAGTTGGACTAGAAAAGTTTCATGGCTACATATATGGACTTCCCAACTTCACAGTTGAGACAGACCACAGCGCTCTGGTTGCCATCATAAAAAAAAACCTGAATGAGATGTCTCCAAGGATTCAACGACTCATGATGAAGCTGCAAAGATATGACTTTGAACTGATCTACACACCAGGCAAATACATAGTGTTAGCAGATGCACTATCCCGAGCACCCACAATGAGTCATGTGAGCTCTACTGAAGAAGACGTGGATGTTCATATGAGTATGGTCACTGCTGCGCTGCCCGTGTCAGACACAAAATCAAAGCAAATAGCAGAAGAAACAGTATAAGATACAGTATTACAAACAGTAATAGAGAACATTCATCATGGTTGGCCAAAAGGTTCCTGTCCAAAATATTTTCACATAAGGTCAGAATCGAGTGTCGCAAGTGGACTATTACTAAAACAGAACAGAATAGTCATTCCACAGGCTCTATGTCAAGACATGCTCAAAAGGATTCATGAGGGACACCTCGGAATTGATAAATGCAAAAGGAGAGCAAGAGACACTGTTTATTGGCCTGGCATAAATAAGGACATTGAGAACATGATAGGCAAATGTGAGACATGTCAGAAACACCAAAACTAGCAAGCAAAGGAACCAATGATAGTAGCTGACATACCAACAGCAGCATGGCAAAAGGTTGGTATGGACCTTTTTCATTTAAATGGTAAAGACTATCTAATAGTGATTGACTACTATTCTAACTATCCTGAGATGGCGCTGCACTCAAGCACCACAGCAAGCAGTGTCATAATGCATGTGAAATCCATCTTCGCCAGACATGGAATTCCTAGGATTGCCCTTACCGACAGTGGTCCGTGCTTCAACTGTAAGGAGTGGCAACAGTTTGCAACACATTATGACTTTCAGCACATCACATCCAGTCCTTTGTATGCTCAGTCAAATGGTAAGGCAGAGAAAGGTGTTCAAGTTCTCAAGCAGCTACTGAAGAAAGCGACAGAAAGCAAGTCTGATCCTTATCTCGCCCTGCTGAGCTACCGAGCCTCACCTTTAGACTGTGGTTCTTCACCTGCTGAACTACTAATGGGTCGCAAGTTGCGCACCACGCTACCCTGCTGTGCAAAAGAACAGCAAAGTGAGGAACTGAGACAGAGACTTCAACTGTTAAAGCTGAAACAGAAATCATACGATGACAAGTCATCCAAAACTCTAAAACCATTGACAAGGGATGATGTTGTCAGGATTGAGGATCCAGATGCATGGAACAGGAAAGCTACAGTTCTTGAGGAAGTAGCACCAAGGTCATACACTGTTAGAACTGGGGAAGGACAGATTCTCAGGAGGAACTGCCGTTCCCTCCTAAAAACACAAGAGACTATTCAAGACCAGATTGATGACAATGCCGCAACTGCATCATGTCATTCACCGCCAGAACAATCTCATGAAGACACATCAGACTTACCCGTGTTGAGAAGATCCACACGTGAAGTAAAAGAGCCTGATAGACTTAATCTTTGAGTACAATGTAAAGCTTTGAAAATGTGTTGACTGTTTTGAAAATGTTTATGTTTATAGAGCACTAACAAAAGTGTTACTGATATTATCTTTATTGTTTTCTTGAAAGTTGATTGATATTGATTTTGTTAAACCTCAAAGAAAGGGGGATGTAATGATCAATAACATGTCATTCTATAGTGGACACTAGGTGGAGCCGTAGAGCTGTATATAGCTGTATGTATAAGACTACACTACCCAGCTGTATATATATTAAGACTACATTACCGATGAGGCACTAGGCTACCCACAAGGCAACAGTCAAGATGGAAGCCTCTACAGATACTGTACCAGTCCACATGTGCTCAATAAAATAACTAGCAAAAGCTAGCTGTGTTCATAATAAGAATGTCTATTTATTAATGAACATAACAGCTAGGACCCACCACTTACATCACCCGCCATGGCCCCACCAAGGTTGGTAAAATTGAGCCCTACATCTCTCATTTTCACCAACTTCTTGGAAACCTTCCTTGTAGCTACGAAATATATGAAGATGATGGACAGTAAAAATCAAACATGTCCTCTGAGCCTGCGCCACACAGTCATTATGCCTTTAGCATCATGATTCTCAACACCCCTCACCCACCAGCAGCCATGTAATCTCCTGGAAAAGGCAAAAAACAGTTAATAAATCCAAGGTAGCAATGCAGCGAGTGGCAGCTGCATTAACACCTACAGCAGATTCCCATATAAAGATTTCCAGGACCAGTCAGGGCTTCCATGGAAACATACACTGCAGCTCTGAAGGCCATAGGGGACAGATTGGACTGCAACATGGATTGCAGCTTCCAGGCTGTTGCCAATGCCATGTCTTGGGGCTTGAAGGATCTGATAGCTGCCATTAGACCAATCAGACCACTGAGCAATGGGAAATCAGATCCAGGGCCCAGTGGAATGATGGTGCCTGAAATCCATCTGCCTGATATTGCCATCACTCAGGACAGCAGTGCATGTCAGGATTCCGGTCTTTCCCTTAGAGAACCATGCCTGCGGAACGTAACAGGCGATACCAGGCTACTCAGCAGCTCCGTCCAGAGATGCAACCAGCGACGGGTCCCTGTCCGGAGCCAGTTGCCATGAGTTCAGGGCCCCCTTAGGCCCATGATCCTTCTGTACAGGATGAAGAGGCACACGTCTCCTGCCAGCTTTGCGCTCAGCTGGCACTTAGAAGCAGCAATAGATGTGGGGATAGGAATTCATGCTTAGTCACAAAGGAGAATCAGGGTGTATAAAAAAAGAGCAGGATGTCTATTTGTTTGAACTAAAAAATATGTTTTTATTAAAGTACAATATACATTTATTTTGCACTTTGTAATTCATGATGTGGACTTCTATACACAGGTGATGATTATTGGCTAAGTCCTGTTGGGACAATGAGAGCTGCTCAGCAGCTCAAGTGGATCCAAAAAACATTCAGCGCTGTGGTCACTTTTGTAGCCACAGACATAGCAGTTCTGGCAGTGGAGCGAAGCTGCAGATCCTCATGAAGAAGGTCCCACTGATATGCATTGGCAGCCTTGGAACATCACATTCTTCATATACAGAGCTCCTCTGAGAGGCCCTCAAAGGACCTGTGCTGCCTACATCCATGCTGTGGAGGGTAGTACCTGGTGGGCTGCTGTCTTGTGCCCTGTTGCTTTATTCTCCTCACTTCCATGTGCTGTTGTTGTTGCTTCTCCTCCATAAGGATGACATGGAGAAAACATTGAGAAATTTCACCCACAAAGTCTTCATGCGCTCCTCCTTTATAGTTCATGCAAACAGTTTCATACAGAGGGAGTCATTTTCAACTTACGTTTAACTGTAATTGCAGTTTGAGCATCCATTCTAATGGTAAGGAAAGTTGAACAGCTTCTATAATGGGCGCCTAATCCATAACGGCTAGTTTTACACTCCAGCGGTAGGTTGAAAATTTCCTGGATTTCCTGCCCCCTCCAATCGGCAAATGGGCGTGCGTAGCTGATGCTCTGCTTACCACCGGCCCGATTTGCACCATAGTCAAAAATAGCCCCCATAAAGACTGAGTTTAAAGAGAAAGGCCTAGAAATTCAGTATAGCCACTTTTGGGGTGGTAAAGTCGGGCGGCCGCTAAAGTTTGCGCCCGGCGCAAAGTCGAGCCCCCTTCGCCGATATTCAGTCGCATCGCCCTAAGAGGTTGCTGCTGCGCTAAAACAGGCGATGCACGACTATCATTAGGCGCTAAGCCGGCGGGCCGGGGCGAAACCCCGGAAGTCGGGCGCAGGGCAGGTGCGACGAGCTGCTGATTGACGGCAGACACTCTGCCGCCGGTCAGCTGTTAAAGGGGGAGGGTGCATTTGTGTTTCTGAAAGGCCGACATTAGTCTTAGTCCTCCTCCTCCTCCTCCTCCTCCAGAAGATCCGTCTCCCACAAAGAAGGAGTGTTGCAACACGGCTGCCGTTTCTGCTGCAGGAGGAGTGCCCTTTAATTTGCGCCCCCTGCGCCCCGCATCGGCTGAGCACCGTTACACTCAACAGTCGCTAGGGGCGCCAGGCGCACAATGGGGTGGCGCAACTCAAGTTCTGGATTGGGGCGCACAAAGGGCGTTGCACGAGGAAATGACCTGCGCGCGCAGCTGAGCGCGCGCAAAGACTTTGCGCCGGCGCTAAATCCCTACTGAAGTTGGGGCGAGGCGTAGATCGCGCAGCGCCCGGGCGCTAGCTGCCTAGCGCTCGACATCTACTCCTCCTAAGGCGCTAACGGCTGGCGCAACCAACTGAATTTCTAGCCTGTGGTAAACCACTTTATCGTTACACTATAGTTATCACTGTTGTATTGTTATCACCGTTGTATCACGATACGAGGTCGCCTCTTGTCGCGCTGTTATACCTGGGCTGACCACCTCCGACTCCGCCCATGGCTCCACCTACCTGCCCAGGTATAAAGGTAGTCGACTGGCTGGTATTCCTCCTTGTTGGACCCGATCACCCACGAGGGTGGGCTCTGTTATTTAGTCAATAAAAACCTTTAGTTACGTTCCTAACTCGTCGCCTTTTATTGGACGAATTGATAGGTATATCATAGCCCAAATTGTTTGAAATGACCAGAATACTCTTTAAAGAATTGTGAATGTACTGTTTTAATAAATTTAATTTGCAGTTTGACTGATCACCAAAGAGGAATCATTGTAAGGTGCAGATTTTTTGGTAAAAGTTAGCATGGCCACTTTTAACTTTGGACAGACTGACTAATGGAAGAAACTCCAGCCTATTCAGATAGCCACATACCACAGACTTTTGTCTGCTGATTAAAAAACAGGAAACAGAACTGGAACAAAATAAGGTCACAACTTTGAAAACTGCAATCAGCAAAAATGACAGAGAAGACCCCTTTTATGGTAGACGGAAGCCATAAGCCTAAGACACAGACATAGACTACAAGGAAGAATCACTTTGGTAGACACTCCCGGCCTCTCCTCCAGAACAGATGGTTTGGTCAACCTGCGTTCTGAACCATATTGCAGTTATGAGTGTTGTCTAGATCTGTTGCTTATTGTTGTGTCCATCCTTGGCTCCCTCCTATTTTTCATTTACATGCTGCTCCTCTGCGACATCATCCGAAAACACATTAGGTTCCACATGTATGCTGACGACACCCAGCTCTACCTCACCACCACCTCTCTCAACACATCCACAGACTGCTTGTCCGAAATCCAGTATTGGATGAGCAGAAAGTTCCTCTCACTAAATATTGGGAAGAATGAAGTCATTGCCTTTGGTCACCACCACACACTCTATTCCCTAGCCACCCTCTCCCTGGAAACTGTCTGAGGCTGAACCAGACCGTTTGCAACCTTGGTGTTGTATTTGACCCCGTGATAACCTTCCGACCACATATCGATGCCATCACCTAGACCGCCTACTTCCACCTCTGGAACATCGCCCGACTCCACCCCTGCTGCTGAAATCCTCATCCATGCCTTTGTTACCTCTAGACTTGACTATTCCAATACTCTTCTGGCTGACCTTGCGTCGTCCACCCTCCATAAACTCTGTTGCCCATATATTAACTCACACCAAGCCCCATTCACCCATCACCCTTATGCTCGCTGATCTACATTGGCTCCCAGTCCGGCATCGCCTCAATTAAAAAAATCTCATACTTGTTTTCAAATCCCTCCATGGCCTTGCCACACCTATCACTGTAACTTCCTCCGGCCCTACAATCCTCTGAGATCTCCACGCGCCTCCAATTCTGGCCTCTTGCGCATCCGCTACTTTAATCGCTCAACCATTGGCGGCCATGCTTTCAGCTGCCAAGGCCCTAAACTCTGGAATTTCCTCCCTAAAGCTCTCTGCCTCTCTACCAATGTTCCCCCTAATTTCATTTTGGGTGCATGGCCCCTATAAGGGGCTGTCCAGCCCATTCACAGTTTCACACATGCGTGAAATTTAACATTGAAAAAGCTGGTCCCAGGCTGTGTGGGACCAGCAGAGAGCTGTGCAGCCGCACAGTCGCGCAGCTTAGAGGGAACATTGCTCTCTACCTCTCTCTGCTCCTTTAAGACGCTCCTTAAAACCTACCTCTTTGACCAAGCTTTTGGTTATCTGTCCTAATATGTCCTTATGTGGCTTGATGTCAACTTTTGTTTGATAACGCTCCTGTGAAGCACCTTGGGATGTTTCACTAAGTTAAAGGCACTATATGAATGCAAGTAATAAGGTTATTTCCCTAAACATAGGGACAAACAAAACATTAATAATAATCATACACCAGGCATGAGAAAGGGCAAATTGGCCCTGTTTTTTGCATTACCCTGTTTCTATAATTAAGTAATTCTATAAACTCAATGGGGCAGATTTTCACTTTCACTGATGGTGGGAACTGGCATTAGCGGATCGGTCGCCCATTATATACCTCACCCGATTTCCCGTTCCACTGAAGTCAGTTTTCTGCCAGCACCAAAAATGAAAATCTAGCCCATGTGTGTTTCATTTATGTTTCCATGCTGCGTCCTGTAAGAGTGCAGACCAATTCATTCATCACAGCTTCCAAATTCGGAAAATGATGGCTTGTCTGAGGTGATCTCAGAAGAACTTTACTGGGGATAAACCATCACCAAATGAAAAATGTATTATATATATAAACGGATCGTTCTGTCTGTCTGTCTGTCTGTCTGTCCTCAGGTGTGCGTCTGTCCGGCTATGCGCTCGAAAGTTATAGAGCGTACCTACGCGTGCATTACGTCGAAAGAAAGCTTACGGTTCCGGGACGGTCGTAAGTGTATTTACTTTGCGGTCGGATGAAAATTGTTCACGCCTTATGCAAAAAACCTTCAAAATTAAACTCATTATCTGCTAATTAGCATTGATTGACTGGCGTCAAGGTTCGACCAATCCTGTGCCGTCACCATTGACCAATCCTACAGTTCAGTCGCCTGATGGTTGGCCAATCGCTGCGTCTGTGGGCGGGACTAATCGTTTTCATCTCAGGGATGTGGCAGCCATTGCCTCAAGCTAAAAACCCCATTTACTTCCAGCTCAAAATCTGCTGATCCGGCTTTGAAAAAGTTAGTATCTCTTATGTTATTTTTAAAAGATTTACCAAAAACGTTTTATAAGTACTTTCACTTTCATCTTTCAAGGTATTAAAAGGTAGAAATGTTGCCCGGCAGCAGATTGAGAGAGGGACACAGAGACAGGGCCCAAAAGCCTGGGACTCGATTTAAAATGTTGCCCAGCACCAGATTCACAGAGGGACACAGAGAGGCCCCAAAGCCTGGGACTCGATTTAAACCGCCCAGCCCAAAACAGCCCTGGCAAAGCTGGGCTCCCCCAGCTAGTTTATTATAAATGGGATATGTGAGATTTGGAAGGTTTGATTCATCTTTTTCTAGTCCTTCTGCTGGGATAGACAGTTCATAATTTACAAATTGCCTAATCGTCCCAGCCACAGGGCACGCTATAGAACATTATTACAACTTTAATGGGATAGCTCCATGTGCAAGCATCTGTGGCCGTTGTACTAGGTCACCAGACCAAGAAAGGTCCCAGGTATAATTTCTCTTCTATGCTGAGTTAACTAATCTCAGCCAAGGCAGCAAGGGAGCACTACAATTGGTCTCAATATAAGCAGGCTTGGGAGATGTAAAATCAGTCATGTCTCCCATTCCTAATCACATTCCATAGTTCAATAGTCTGACAGCACTCACTGTCAAAAGAAAGACTTGCATTTATATAGTGCCTTTCACGACCACTGGACGTCTCAAAGCACTTTACAGCCAATGAAGTACTTATGGAAGTGTCGTCACTGTTGTAATGTGGGAAACACGGCAGCCAATTTGTGCACAGCAAGGTCCCACAAACAGCAATGTGATAATGACTAGATAATCTGTTTTAGTGATGTTGGTTGAGGAATAAATATTGGCCAGGACACCGGGGATAACTCCCCTACTCTCCTTTGAAATAGTGCCACAGGATCTTTTACGTCCACCCGAGAGAGCAAACAGGGCCTTCAGTTTAACATCTCATCTGAAAGAGGGCACCTCCGACAGTGCAACACTCCCTCAGCAGTGACACTGGAGTGTCAGCCTCACTTTATGTGCTTAAGTCTCTGGAGTGGAACTTGAACCCACAACCTTCATGCCTCAGAAGCGAGTGTGCTACCCACTGAGCCATAGCTGACAAGGCTTAGGTATGAAGAATTGCCACTGGAAGGGAGCTTTGTAAAGCTACTGGCACCACGGAACAGTACCTGAGCATGAGACACAATCTTCAGGAGAATAGAGAAGAATAAAGGGGGAAAAAAACCTGGAAAATAAAGAATTCCCCATGGAACAGAATAGCACACCATTACTGGCACTTTTGATACTGTTTCATATACGATCGGCACTCACACCAACATTCCTCATGCATTAGGATTCATAACTACTTCATAAAGACCTCATAATGCAATAACCTGTATTTGCTTTCTCAGCAGAAATGCCTGTATATCAATGTGAACACATTAACCTAATAAAGAGATTAACTTTACTTGTGGAATCCCTTACTAGTGCTGTGATCTCTGTGTCATTTCACACTTGTAAATGACAGCATTGCATAAACAGTCTGACTAGTGTGGCCAAAGAAAGAATTACTTTTTCAAAAAGAAGATAAATTACTCACAATTTCTTCTCCATCCAAAAGGGATCAAAAAGAATTCAATAAATTTCCATATTTTAAAAAGCTCAAGGAATGGGAATAAGTAGTGCTGGAATTGCTCTGTCTGCTTTCTGTCAAAATAGATTACCTAGACTGGCTCTCTTTTATTATACAGGAGCTGAGCAGACATTCACATATTGGGTTCGGGCCAAAATAATTGATAGTCCAAGTCAGCTGCTACATCATTATATCCCTTAGCATATCTCAGATCAGCACCATCTACTCACACTTCTGTACACTTTAAGAGTTCTTAGTGTTTTTGTGGTGGACTCATTTTGTTTTATGCTTGAACTTCAATCACATCAGAAAATGCCAGGATATTGTTAAACGGGACCATTTTAAAGTTTTCACCAGTGACATTCTCAGTTTGACTCTTTTAAAGATGCAGTATCCAGTTTCATTAGCACTACATTGGCTTCTTTTCAATGTTTTAAAACCGCGGCACCACTTTTAACATTCCACAGCCTTCAAATAAAAAGTTCTGCAACATTTTATATACAATGAACTCATACTTTCCATCCCCCTCAGAGAAAACGTACCTGCTTGCACACTGAAATCTCATTGCCAAAATCTGGACAATTAGGTGAATGCATGCTACAGTGGGTGTTTAAACATAGTCTTTACAGCCAAGAACATCCCTAATGCCTATTAATGGAATTGAGATAGTCCTGTTTTCAAGTAATAATTTTTCAATCATATCTATCTAATATACCATGAGTTATTTTTCAAACCCTTCATGAAAATAATGGGGCCCACAAAACCTTGGTTTCCATTCTTACTTTCTAGAATGGGTTTGTAAAAATGTACCATAGTGTTAGTAGTAAGATATGAGACAGACCAAATGGGACATGTCCAGCTTTGCCGTTTCCACACATAACACAAATACATTTTTAGCTCTCTGTTCATGAACACCCATCAGCCTTATGCTAATATGGTTCATCTTCCCAGGAATACCATCTGGATTGTTAAGATACTGTTCACCAAATATGTAGAAAACTCTACATATATGTAATAGCAGAGCACTTGGTAAGCAGTGACAGGATCGGACAAAGTCAACATGGATTTACAAAAGGTAAATCATGCTTGACTAATCTACTGGAATTTTTTGAGGATGTAACTGGTAAAATAGATAAGGGAGAGCCAGTGGATGTGGTGTATTTGGACTTTAAGAAGGCTTTCGATAAGGTTCCACATAAGAGATTAGCGTGCAAAATTAAGGCACATGGGATTGGGGGCAAGGTATTGACTTGGATAGAGAACTGGTTGGCGGACAGAAAGCAAAGAGTTGGAATAAACGGGTCATTTTCCGAGTGGCAGGCAGTGACTAGTGGGGTACCGCAAGGATCGGTCCTAGGACCCCAGCTGTTCACAATATATATTAATGATCTGGACGAGGGAATTGGATGTAATATCTCCAAATTTGCAGACGACACAAAGCTGGGTGAGAGGGTAAGCTGTGAGGAGGATGTCGTGAAACTCCAGTACGATCTGGACAGATTGGGTGATTGGGCAGAAACATGGCAAATGCACTATAATGTGGATAAATGTGAGGTTATCCACTTTGGTGGCAAAAACAGGAAGGCAGATTATTATTTGAATGGCAATAGATTGGGAGAAGGGGAAGTGCAAAGAGACCTGGGTGTTCTTGTGCACCAGTCGCTGAAGGTAAGCATGCAGGTGCAGCAGGCGGTTAAGAAGGCCAATGGTATGTTGGCCTTCGTAGCAAGAGGGTTCGAGTACAGGAACAAGGATGTCTTGCTACAGTTGTACAGGGCCTTGGTGAGACCGCACCTTGAGTACTGTGTGCAGTTTTGATCACCTTACCTGAGGAAGGACGTTCTTGCCATGGAAGGAGTGCAGCGAAGATTCACCAGGCTGATACCTGGGATGGCAGGAATGACGTAGAGGAGAGATTGTGTCGATTGGGCTTATACTCACTGGAGTTTAGAAGATTGAGAGGGGATCTCATCGAAACCTATAAAATTCTGTCAGGCCTGGACAGACTAGATGCAGGAAGGATGTTTATGATGGCCAGGGAGTCCAGAACCAGGGGTCATAGTCTAAGGATAAGGGGTAAGCCATTTAGGACTGAAATGAGGAGGAATTTCTTCACCCAGAGAGTGGTGAACCTGTGGAATTCTCTGCCACAGAGGGCGGTGGAGGCCAGTTCATTAAATATATTCAAAAAAGAGTTGGATATATTGCTTAAGGCTAAAGGGCTAAAGGGATATGGGGAGAAGGCAGGGACAGGGTACTGAATTTGGATGATCAGCCATGATCTCATTGAATGGCGGAGCAGGCTCGAAGGGCCGAATGGCCTACTCCTGCTCCTATCTTCTATGTTTCTATGTTTCTATGTTAAGGCTCAGAACCAGATGAATAGCAGGGTGGGAAACAACATGTAAGTTTACTATGAATACTCTACTAAATTTGTAAAAAGAAATCTCAATGGCCCTGATAGTGCTCTCCCCACCTGGGAAGTAGATAGACGGAGCCACTGAGAAGTACAAAACCTATTCAGGCATCAAAGCGGCCAAATTTTGTGGGCCAGAGTATTAACATAGGCCAGTTGCACCCCTGCTGCAGGCCAAGAAATGGGGAAGAGAAAGCAGGCGCAACCTTTTAGGCCTGCAACCATGAACCTGGCTGCTGTTGGATCCAATGCAAAGCCCACTGCCAGCTTCTTAGGGTGCTACAGGAAATGGAGGCCCCCTTGGATGAAGCTAGAGGACATTGACTGGGTGGACCAGGAATGCTTACTGATTTCCAAATGTAATGCGAGACTATTGCAGGTCCATCCTTTGTGGAAGACACAGAATTCCTGGACAATGTAGTCTTTGCCCACATTTCGTCTCTGTAGCACCTGGGAAATGAGTCTTCTCCAAGCAGTAGAAAGAACAATATTTGGGTGAATGTTTTAACTTGAAGGTCAATTATCTCACTTATTTAATATCTTTGTGCAGGTAGCCTAATTTAGGTTGTAAGGGCTATTTTACAACAGAGCTCTGTCATTATGTTACAATTATAAACTTAACAAAATAAGAAACAAGATATAGTTGTGCTTCAGTAAAATTACTGTTTGAACATATACTGTCAAGAATGTTATCATATGAACACTTAATGGATTAACACATCTGTTAAAATAGCAGAGGAAGGAATTTGATACAATTGTACTAAGTATTCATAGAATAACATCACTGACAGTAATTTCTATCCTATAATTCAAACCAAATAATTAGAACATACTTAAAACAAAACAGGCAATATCAACTTTTTCAGGTTGTCAGCCAATTGGATAAACACTTTGGCATGTTCACTTCAAGGGCTCCATTTTCTGCTGAAATTGTGGCTTCATACCCATGGGCATAGGTGGTAAAAGTGGCAGAAAATAGGAGAAAGACAGTTACCATCTGCCACTGCTGAGGCTAGTTAGACTTCTCCACTGGAGCATGCTGAACTTTTAAGCATGTATTTTATAAAGCTTGTTAAGGCCAATTAAGTAGCAGTGAGGGTGTTCCCATGCAGCCCTCCACTTTTTTATTCCAAACAGTGGCAGTCGTCTGCACATTTTTTCAAAGAGGCCTTTAAAAGCAGCAGCAGTTAGTATGAATGTTTGCAACTAAACTGAGTCATTTTGCAATAGGTGGCTTGTTCTTGCTACACAGGCACTGGAAGCTTAGGGCTGAAAGAGAAAGAAGATTATGCAGAAAACTGGTATCAGACACCCACCCAGATCAATAGATTTACAGGGTCAGGACAAAGTACCCAGCGCTATCAGAATACCTGTGCATACAGAGGCTGTGGTTAACTAAGGTTATGATCACTAAATTGTACAATCTCACACAAGTGAAGCTCCTTTGTTTGCACAGCCCTGCCTCTAGCATTTATAGTAACAACAACTCAGTTAGACTGGTAGTGAAATTGGTCTTGGGTGGTAGTGCAAAACAAGCAAAAGCAAATAAGCAGCCCATTCTACATCCTGCCTCATTTTCTTTTCCATTGAAGTCAATGAAAAAGTAAATCAGACGAGGTGTAAAACAGGCTGCTGATTTGCTGTTGCCCCATTTTGTGCTACCGTCCAAGACAAATTTCACACCAGAATTGTTTTCTTAACAGCACTGCATCCATGTGAGCTTTCCAATTTAGCAAATAAGTACTGGCAGATAGCCAGGCAGTAGGGCTTTTAAAAAATTGTCAATTTCCCAAAGAAGCAAAGAGTTATAGACTGCCTCCATCAGTCCAAGACATGCTTTACCATTCTATAGCAGATTCCACTCATTAAATGTGCTGATGTTGCGTAACCATACTCCATCCTTCTTGCACCCCAATACCTCATGACTCCTATATCCTGGGACAGTCCAGTGTCACACAACATATGCTAGAAAGTTGGATGGATCATCACTAGGTGATTCCAGCGATACATGACTACCATGACTGATGACATGAGTTTATAGGCTCTGCAGGAGGGTAGAGGTGTGCTACAAGGATTCCCATGAAACAAAATATGATTCTCATTGAGCAGGCATTTGGCATACCTCAAACAATTCCAAAGCCTTGACTACTCAATAAATATCTTAGTGTGAAACTAAAGAAAGTATTCAAGGTTGAGATAGTGAGCTGCATTCTGTATAATGTAGCTGTCTACAATGCTTCGGGATCAATGGATGAGCAGAAGGATGATGCTTTAGAAGATGCAGGTACTGAGGATGCAGAGCTGCTGCCAAGAAGACACCAAAGACACCAGTTAGTTGCTACATTCCTCAATTGCTGCATTCTTCAGATGAGCTGTAACACGGGTAACTGTAGCAAACCACGAGCAATGCTGGTCACCGTTCAGTACCACTCCTAAAACAAGTTCAAAATAAGATCCTTAATCTTATCTATGCAAATTAGCAAAGGTGAAACTGCTCTATAGTCTTCTGGAGAAGATTCAGTTACATGGCTATTTTGACTTATTATGTTCATAATTGAGTCCCTGCTGGAGTGGTCAAGGTATCTATTTTAGATTTGCAGTTGGAGGATCTGAATTCTGAACCCTCCAAACCTGAGATCAATTGCATTCACAAGGGTTTACATTGTCATTGGAATTTGGCTAAGGGTCCATTTTAGTTATATATGTAATGAAAAACTGCATTAACAAATTGCATCCTGCAACTCAACAGTGAACAACTGCCCCGTGCCCCACCCCTAGTCAAACTCCTGCAATTGGAAGTGTATTATTAGTCTATCTTTAAATTATTAATATCTTTAATCAGCAAACCTTGCAGGCTCACACCTTCATTTGAATGCAAAATCTCAGCAGTAATACTGTTTCCATAGTACTATACACTGTAAAAACTCTGTTTATTATCAAATCACTTTTACAGCAGATTTGCAGGACAGTTCCAGAAAATGCAAAACAATGGATCTGTAAACTCATTTTGATTAGAAACCTTGGGGAAGAAATTCAGTATCGCTCCGTTTGGGGTGCTAACTTTTAAAAGTTGAAAAAAATGAGCGCCAGGCGCTAATGATTTTCAACTTTAAAAAAATTTGGTTTTGCACTCCAGGAAGGAAGTGGAGCGTTAAATCAAGCACTCCACTTCCTTCCTGGAGCGCAGCAGGCAGCAGGCGGGGTGGTAGGTGAGCAGCGCTGCACAATGGGCCGTGCAACGCTGCTACGTTGGAAGGCTCCTTCCCTCCATTAAAGGGAAGGGCCATCGCTGCAGGCTCTGCAAGGAAAAACTCACCTGGTCCTTGTTAAGTCTGTGTGTTATAGTGAGAATTACTACACAGACCACAAGAGTAAATTCAACAGGTCTTTACTGGTTGGAGGTCGGACTAGACTGAATACAATATTATTACACTGTGCTTATATACCGGTGTGGTCACCACCGGTATTACGTATACAGCAGCCAAAGAAAGTAGTACCTTTCTTAAGGTGGACCAGGCTTAAGTTCTCTTAAGGTGGAACAGGTTACATACACCACGATCCTCACTTTTTAGCTTAACAGTCATATCCCCAAATAAACATAACATATATACATATATAACTTCAGGTATAACAGTTCAAAGGTTCAGTCGCTCAGGAGGCTTTCTGATTCGGCTTGGATAACGCCTTTCAGTGGTCTCTGATTCTTGTTGTTGAGGTGCCTCCTCTAGTTGGTTGCCAATGTATTGGGTGTCATCATCATCAAATACATTCTCGGCCGAGGTAGATGCTTCAGGTTCATGAACATCTTCCACAGCTGTCTCTGTCACAACCATGGGTTCGACCCTTGCTCTCGACTCTACCAGTTGATCCGCATGACGCCTTATCACATTATGACCAATATCTAAGGTGTACATCATAGGTCCTTGTCTGGCCCGGATTGTTCCGGACTGCTATTTGTCGTTTCCATAGCCCCTTGCCATCACTGGTTGTCCTACTTCGAAAGTTCGAGTGGTCTTGCTGTTAATATGCCGAAACTGTTTGTTTTCCACTTCCCTCCGCACATTTGGTTTTAACAAGTCCAACTTGGACCGCAACCTCCTGTTATAAAACATCATAGCAGGACTTTGGTTAGTCACGGCATGATCGGCGTTTCTATATGACATCAGGAACTTATCGACCTTGTGTTGCAGCGGAATCTGATCATCATTCATGGCCTTAATAGCCTTTTTGAATGTCTGGACAAATCTTTCAGCCAACCCGTTTGTCGCCGGATGATATGGGGCAGAGGTATAATGTTTAACTCCATTCTTCTTTAAGAATTGTTGGAATTCTTCCGATACAAACTGTGGTCCGTTGTCCGAACAGATCTGTTCTGGCAATCCGTTCCTTGCGAATATTGTTCTTAACACCGCAATTGTCTTTTCTGAAGTAGTGGTATTCATCTTGATGACTTCTGGCCATTTGGAATGTGCGTCCACCGCGATTAGGAACATGGAGTCCATGAATGGACCAGCAAAGTCAATGTGTACGCATTGCCATGGGGCTGAAGGCCATTCCCATGGGTGTAGCGGTGCTTTCGGAGGTGCATTTTGCACTTTTTGACACCCAGCGCAGCTTTTCGTTAACTCCTCAATCTGTTGGTCAATACCCGGCCACCATACGTAAGTCCTAGCAAGACTTTTCATTTTAACTCCCCCCAGATGACCTTCATGTAGTTCTTTTAAAACTCTTTCCCTTAACTTGGGAGGAATAATCACTCTTGTCCCGTACATCAAAGTACCATGGCAGACGGACAGCTGGTCTCGCCTTGCCGAGAATGCCGGTAACAGAGGATCACCCCGTGTTGGCCATCCTTTCACTGTCACCTCGTAGACTCTGGACAGCGTCGGGTCGTTCCTGGTTTCTCTTTCAATACTTGCGTTGGTGACAGGTAAACACTCGATAATGGTCGAATGAAATAACTCAACAGGGTCAACTTCCGTCGTGTCTTCATCTTCAGGTAGTGGCAGGCGCGACAGGCCATCAGCATTGCCATGCTGTTTCGTACCTTTGAATTCTATCTGATATTGATGTACCCCTAAGAAAAGAGACCATCTCTGGAGACGCTGTGCTGTCATCACCGAAACACCCTTCTTAGGGTTAAAAATGGACACCAACGGTTGATGGTCTGTCAGAAGTGTGAATTTTTGGCCCTGTAGGTAATGATTAAACTTCTTCACTCCCCATACAAGGCTAAGGGCCTCCCTATCGATCTGCGCATAGTTGCGCTCAGCGGAGGTCAATGATCTGGATGCAAACGCGACTGGCCTTTCCGTGCCATTTGGCAATTTATGTGAGAGTACTGCCCCAATACCATATGGAGAAGCATCACAAGCCAACCGAATAGGCAGTGTCGGGTTGAAGTGAGCCAACACTTCCTCTGAGGTGATCAATTCTTTGCTTTTGCGAAATGCCTTCTTACAGTTTTCGCCCCAGTCCCATGGTACCCCTTTCTGTAAAAGAGCGTTCAATGGATGCAGCACCGTGGATAGATTTGGCAGAAATTTATGGTAGTAGTTAATTAATCCTAGAAACGACCTCAACTGAGAGACATTCTCCGGAGCGGGAGCCTTTACAACTGCCGCTATCTTGTCAGGAGACTTATGAAGCCCCTCCCGGTCAATGACATCACCACAGTACGAGATCCGCTTCTGGAAGAACTCACATTTCTGCCGATTTACCCTAAGTCCATACTCTTTCAGTCTGTTGAGCACCAGTTCCAAGTTAGCGAGATGCTGTTCATCACCATCACCTGTGATCAGAATGTCGTCCAGGTAACATTGTGTGCCTGGAATTCCCTGTAATACCTGCTCCATGGCCCTCTGCCAAATTGCTGGAGCTGATGCCACACCAAAAACCAGCCTATTGTACCGGTACAACCCTCGATGCGTGTTGATCGTGAGGTATTGGCGTGACTCTTCTTCAACCTCCATCTGCAAGTACGCCTGCGCCAGGTCTATCTTGGTGAAGTGTTTCCTGCCAGACAGTGAAGCGAAAATATCCTCAATCCGTGGAAGCGGATACTGCACTGTGTGAAGCACCGGATTAACGGTGATCTTGAAATCTCCACAGATGCGAACCTTCCCTGGATCTCCTGGCTTATTGTTCGCAGGACGTTTCATAACGGGAACAATGGGCGTAGCCCACTCACTCCAATCTACTTTAGACAGTACCCCTGAACGTTCTAGTGCTTCCAGCTCCGCTTCAACCGCAGGTCGTATTGCATAGGGTACCGGTCTGGCTTTAAAAAATTTTGGTTGTGCATGTTCATCAATCTTGATGTTTGCCGTAATTCCTCTCAGTGATCCCAGTCCCGGCTGGAACACCTCTTTAGCCTCATCCAATATTCTGGACAATCGTTTAGGTTTGACAGCTGTTTCCCCGGAATCTACCGTTAGTGCTTTCAAGGAGTGCCAGTCCATATTCATTTTCCTAATCCACTCCCGTCCTAGTAGTGGTGGACCTCCTTCAGGTAGCACATATAAGTCCATTACTTGGCTTCCTTCGCCCTTGTGGACCACTTCTACCTCTATTTTTCCGATGGGGTACACTCTTTGCCCCGTGTACGTTTTCAATATAATCTCCGTATCCTGTAAGGGAATATGTTGGAATAACCTTCTGTAATCTTTCTTATTCATGACCGTCAATGCCGATCCAGTGTCCAATTCCATTTTTACTTGGACTCCTGCTATCGTAAGAGTGACCCAAATTGTCTGGAGGTCTGTATCCTTACCAACGTTGTGTATTCTTAAGCTATCCAGTTCATTACTGCTAGCATCTGAATCTGACTTCTGTTCAGTCAAACTGTTCTTTGTCACCTTGTGTACCTTTGCATATTTTCCTTGCGGTGACTTTTTATTGCTGGTCTTCTTTCCTGACCGGCATACTTTAGCTATGTGGCCAAGCCTGCCACACGTTCTGCATTCTTGGTTTTTAAACCAACACTGGTTCTGATCCTGCGTTGTCTTTCCACAACGATAACATTTGACAGAACTCAAACCCAATTTGTTTGTACCGAGTTCCGGTGGCCATAGCTGCATTACTGCCGTGCCTCTCGCTGCGGCCTCGTGTGCTGCTGCCATAGTGACCGCCTTCTCGAGAGACAGCTCATTCTCCTCGAGCAGTCGCCTTTGTGTATCCTGTTTAAATAAACCACACACAAATCTATCTCGAAGTGCCTCTGTCAGTCCCGTTCCAAACTGACAATATTTTGCTAGCTTACGTAATTCCATCAAATATTCAGCATTGCTTTCATTTTGCAGCTGTCTTCTATCGTAAAATTTAAATCGTTCCGCTAGCATCAGCGGCGTGGGGCTAAGATGATTTTTTAGGACAGTAACAATCTGTTCGAACGTCTTATCCGCCGGTTCATCTGGTGATAACAGGTGTTTCAATTGCCCGTATGTCTTCGCACCCATTAAGTTTAGTAATGTGAGTGCTTTATCTGTCTCAGGAATTTTATTTGCCTTACAATAGTTTTGTATGCCTTCTACATACATAGCCCAGTCTTCTATATCACTGTCGAAGGCATTAATGTTCCCATGTTTAGGCATCGTAGCAATTTATCGTATTTTTAATGTTATCTAAGATGGCGGCTTCCCGCTCTTGCCGTCGTCCTCCGCCCACAAAATGGCGGTTTTCCCGCGCTTGGCGGTCTTCACCTGTCCCCCGACGCTGTCTCCGCTTCACCGCGGCTCTCGCGCCTTCAGTTTCCCCAGACGCTGCGCCTTTAGCCCGAATGCGGCCCTTATCTCCGGTCGCGATCGATGTCCCACGCTGCGCCTCTCGCTCGAAAGCGGCCCGGCCCTTATCTCTGGTCGCGATCGACCTCACCGCCCTTATTCCTCCGTCTTCCCAGCCCCGTCTGTACAGCCAATGCGGTTGACTTTCTGTCGCGTCGCTGCCCGGCTTACCCACCACGAGGTAGTAGAAGAAGCTGACAGTCGCTGATGGAGGCTTCGAGGTCAGGATGTCTTCTGCACTCTGGTTGCTTGATGCCTGCCGCTCGATGTGTCTTCCCGTAGGTGATGAGGGTGGAAACCTCTCTTCGACGTCCTGTCTGTGGACGAAGTCACCGTGGAAATTACTGCAGCAGGGTAAGAATCGGACTCGTCGCCACTGTTAAGTCTGTGTGTTATAGTGAGAATTACTACACAGACCACAAGAGTAAATTCAACAGGTCTTTACTGGTTGGAGGTCGGACTAGACTGAATACAATATTATTACACTGTGCTTATATACCGGTGTGGTCACCACCGGTATTACGTATACAGCAGCCAAAGAAAGTAGTACCTTTCTTAAGGTGGACCAGGCTTAAGTTCTCTTAAGGTGGAACAGGTTACATACACCACAGTCCTCGACGGCAACCACAATCCGGCCCGATCAGCCCGATGCACTGCAGCAGAGTGCCGGGTTGATCGAACGCCGGCGAAGAAAAATGAAAAAAAAACAGAAACAACATTTCACAATTTTTTTCACTTGCCTTTAAGCAATGCCGCCGAAGCGCCCGGCCTCCCGATGAACACCTCCTGCAGCTGCCGGCGCTTTTTGCCCGGCGATGCTGCAGGGGCCGGAACCAAAGTTCAGGTCCAGGGCGCTACCGGGGCGATGAGATCCCACTGAAAGAATATATAGGGAGTCGATCTTCTTGCCATACCCGGTCTGTAAATGATTAGCACCTTGTAATCGCCCCCCAGAGGCGATAATGGAAGACGCTAAGGTGTACAATTTCTAGCCCTTTATATTGTCATTGGAAATTTGAAAACAGACCATTTTACTTAAATATGTAATGAAAACCTGCATGAATTGAACTTGCAAACTGAGGTATGATTCAGCTCATGGTCAAAATTAAGTAGTTTACATTCATGAAGTGATTTGCATAATTTGCTCAACTTATCGTATTTGCCTCAACTGAACCCCACTGTGGCAATGTGTACCAGCCCAGTCTACTTCAAGGACTAGGACTGTATTTTAAAGACCACCTACAGTAACAATGCAGATACAGTCAAACATCAATGACTTAATTGGCATAAATATTGCCCATTTTTATTTTATATATCTTCCATTTATAATTCTTTGGAATAACTTATCATCACACAATCTCTATTGACAGGTTTGGGTTTGTTTCAGAATGCAGAGACTATTGAGAACACATGTAATCTGTTCCATGCAACAGGGATGAGCAAATAAGTTGTACAGAAAATCTGTTCATCCTGCATCTCAACAGTGAACAAGTTAAACGCAACGAGACAATGTTATTCTTCTCAGTTGCCTGGGGGCCCCATTCTTCATCCTACAGCACCCTGATTTTGCCTCAGTGGCTGGAATTTATTATTTTTATCGTTACATCGAGAACAACTGAGGTATGTCAGATATTTGCGAAAGAAAGAAAGACACGCTCCTTGCAGTTTGATTTAGCGTGCTGGTGTTCAGGATTCCGAGGTGGAAAACAGCATGTGTTGTTATTGACTGGACGAGAAACGAATGTCTGGCAGAACCTGTTTCTGTTCTATTTACTCAGATTAAAGGATTAATATAAACAGAATCAGAAATACACACATTTCTATTACGATTTGTAATTTTTTACATAATGTGCCAGATTTTGCTGTCAAAATAACGGTGCGGCTAATTGTGCTTGCTGTTATTTATGCGGAAATGGTACAGCAACTTCAGGTGAGCGGCAGACACACAGTTAAAAGCCAGTATATATAAGTTGCTGCCCAAGTTGCACAACTCCGCCATTAGCTTCGCGAAACTGTTGTATTTGTGCGGTAGATACGAACTAAACTCTCCACAGAAAGTTAAGTCTTGTCATTGTAAGCATAAGTACCATGTTAACGACATAATAATTGTTAATTACTGCCAATCAACCTCTCTGGCACTGAAAATTAACTATTACGGGTGTGGCATCTTAATTGTTGTTGGAGATTTTATAAATGACATTTTTTTTAATATATATTTTTTGACATTTTCTTTCTGACTCTTTTTTCTCTCTCTTAATCCAATTTTCTTTCCCTCTCTTTATTTATCTTTCTGCATCTGATTTATCATTGAATTTACCACTCTAATCGACATTTCCTTCTCAGTCCGACTGCTGTTTATTTCTCAATACTTCAATCTGATTGGTTAAGGAGATATACAGTTGCTTACCCTGTTCACTCAGGTCACAGATGTCCTGTTTCCTTCACTGCGATGTTATCAGCTCACACTTTCCAAAATTTGCCATGCAAAATATATAAAAACCTAAATGTGCAAGGGCAAGTCTAACTAATGGCAGATGCCATTAGATGGCCTACTAGAGCAAAATCTGGGCCATAATTTTAGAGATTAGATTTTATACGTGTGCCAAATAAACTCAGTCCCAAATGGAAAGCATTACTAGAGTAGAATATATTTTTTAATTGTTCATGGGATGTGGGCGTCACTGGCAAGGCCAGCATTTATTGCCGATCCCTAGTTGCCCTTGAGAAGGTGGTGGTGAGCCACCTTCTTAAACCGCTGCAGTTCATGTGGTGAAGGTACTCCCATAGTGCTGTTAGGGAGGGAGTTCCAGGATTTTGACCCAGCGACGATGAAGGAACAGCGATATACTTCCAAGTCAGGATGGTGTGTGACTTGGAGGGGAACTTGGAAGTGTTAGTGTTCCCATGCACCTGCTGCCCTTGATCTTCTAGATGGTAGAGGTCGCGGGTTTGGGAGGTGCTGCCGATGAAGCCTTGGCAAGTTGCTGCAGTGCACCTTGTAGATGGTACACACTACAGCCATGGTACACCGGTGGTGGAGGGAGTGAATGTTTAAGGTAGTGGATGAGGTGCCAATCAAATGGGCTGCTTTGTCTTATATGTACATAACTGGCCATAGAATGTCCTAATGATCAACTATGGATTATTCCTTGACAAATTTATGCCCTGAATTTCTTTGTTGTTTTCAGCACTTATACAATTGTTACGCTGTTATTTCACCAAAAATATTGAGGAGATCTGCATTTTAGTGCATTACGTTGCTTGTGCACCATTATAGCACTAAATGCAAATTTCCTAAATCTTTTTAGCAGTTCAAATGTAATGCCCATCAAAGCCCCTCAGGGCTTACTTGTATAGCTAAACTATTCAAGTACATGGAAGTTTCCTGGGTTTATGTCACTCCTGCAATTAGTGTAATTTTACACCCAAAGAAACAGTCCAAGAGCTCACCCTAGAACTTCCCACAAGTGTAAGTGAGAAGTTGGTGATCTGAAGAGAACACCAACTTCACTTACTGATTATAGGCTTCCAAGAAATATTTTTCAACTACTTCCTTCACTTTTTTAATCACTGACGCATGCACTTCATTTTACCGTAGTGTTTTCCACTCGTCGCAGAAATTATTTTTGTCATTTCTCCAACTTCCACACCCACACTCAGATTTACTTCAGACAAGGGACCAGTTTCCCCATGGACAATTCACTCTATACCATCAGAACAGAGGAGGGATTGCAGCAGAAGCAGGCAACATGGCTGAAGACAGAAGCCCAACCCAACACATGTACAGGTCTCTGAGAAGCTGTGCATCAGATAACTGTCTCTCCAAGGATGCCATTGGGCATCTCTGCCAACTTCATCACAACGATTTGCAGACTTGCTCCACTGCCACAACTTCTCTATCTGTGGCCATTAAAATGCCAGCAGTCCTCAACTTTTATGGCTTCAGCTCCTTCCAGGCTGCCCCAGGGGATCGGTGTAACATTAATCAGTGAGCTGCCAGGGCATGTATCCTGCAGGTGACGCATGGCCTCTTTCATAGAACAGCTGAATTCATCCACTTTGGCATCAATACCAGGCAGCAGAGGCACAGTGCCAAGGTACTAATGGATAGCAGGGTGCAGGGTGCCAAGATGGCAAGCATATGGCACTGAAGATGCTAATCAAGTAGCTGCTGACATATGTGAATAGGAACAAGTTCCATTCCCGGGGAATCCAGCCTATCTGAGATATAAACCAGGCCGTGTCCTCACTCATCACTGCAAGGAGCATCAGAGGGCAGATTCTTTAGGATGTCTTTATTGACTGATCCACTATAGTGGCAGCACCTCAGTCTTACTTTCTCCCATGCATCCTACCAGATGACAAGAAAGCAAATTGTTTTGGACCAGCAGGACCTAGCTGGGAATCCTCATCTGTGTGAAGAGGTCCAAGGCCACTGAGTAGTCTATTTCCTGATTTACTGTAATGTTCCTAAATAAGAAGTCACAAGACAAGTGCTCAATGTATTTCAAAGCAAACACATTTTTTATTGCAATCCAGGGTGTGGGGTGCGCGATGTTGGGTTGGAAGGTTGTGTGTCTGAAGATAAGGCTGTTAGTTAAGGAAGATGTTGCAATTGTGATGAGAGAGGTGAAGTGAGAGAGTGAAGATATTAGAGTGGAGGAAGGGTTTTTAGGGTTGTGGAAGGCAGTTGGTTTGTGTTAGGGGAGTTGAAGTTACCCTAACCAGAGTGTAGTGTGAAGGACTAATAGTGTGAGTGTTGCTTTAAGAGAGTGAAGAATGTAATGGTTCCCAGGGTGGGCAGGGAGGAAAGGGACAGCGTAGTGACAGAATACCTCAACTGCCCTCGTGAAGTGTTTTCACTTCTTTCTGCACTATTGAGCTGTGAGGGAGCTGGGTGTCATTGCCAGCAAGAGCTCCCTGCAGGTAGCACAACCAATGTTGGTATCTGGCTAAGTGAGAGACCCAGGAGTGTGAATCTCCTGCTTTGTACCTCTTGGAGTAGGGCTTGGAGGTCTTCATCAGAAAAGGGCTTCTTCTGCCTGTTGCCCTGGCATGAGGCCCAGTGGGCACAGCTGACACTTAAGCGGACATGATGGTACCAATCTGGACTGGTGCTGTGGGTGAGAGATGCCGTTAAGTGATTTGTTGGAAATTACCAGGATAAACACTTGTCAGCTGTTTGCCTTGCTGTCAGATAGTGTTCTGCTGCTGCCAGGCGCCTGTAGGGTGCTTTTAAAGAGTTATGCCATTGTGGCACATGTGTTTCCTGGGTTTATACACTCATTACACCAGAGTTGCACCAAATCTATTTAAATTAACTTACCCCAGGAAACTTGTGTGTAGCACCCTCTGCTGGTGAACGGTGTAACTTTCCAGCACAACAACGGCATAACAGTGGCTGACATTGAGAAACTCAGGGCCATAGGATTTTGGTCACAGTCATTAATCAAAGTACACATCAACTACGTAAAGTACAGTGGTCATTGGTGATAACACACAGCACCAACAAAAAACAACTTCAGGGCAATCATTTCAAGGATACCATTTTATTTAAAGTTCGGATGATGGATTAGGATTGAATTTGATCATTTAGAACAATGGGCGCAGCTCAGGCACAGAGGTCAGAGTGCCTGATTCACAGCTCTTATGATTTTATGTCTATTAAAATGAATGAACAGAAAGTCCCGCAAGCCATAAATTGGGCACGCTGACCTATGCACATAGCTCTGCGCCATTGGCACCAAATTGTATTATTTACCTTATGCGGCTGTGTTTTCCTATCAGGTGGGGGAGAGGGGACCCTGCTGAAGGGGGACCAAGGAGGGCCTTCCACCTATTGTCTGAGCTCGGCAGCAAACTACCCTGCAGCAGAGGAGGGAGGGAAATGCAGGCCGGCGGATGCAGCAGCAGGGATGCTGTGGTAGGCCATCCTGGGCAATTTTTCTTCATTCTCTGCTGCTATACCACTCAGCTTGGGGCGGTATACTTGGAGGAAAATCCAAGCGATAATGTCATCTGTATCACTCAAAATTACTGCCTTTCAATCACTCCCAGATATTGTTGCCTATTTAGTTTATACGCCATACAGGTCATGAGATTCTGAAGTAAGTAACTAAGTAATGGAGATAAAGGCCCTGAAATTGCGGTGTTTATGACAGCATACTCACAGAGTATGCCGTCGTATTCCCTTTGAAATCCACCACAAGTTTGGGATTTCGCACGCGCAAAATTAGGAACTTGCGGCCTGTCAATGTACGTGTTGACAGGCCATCCACGGAGGTCACGAAAAAGCAATCACTGGTGCAGAGTTGGGCTATTTGCCCAGCGACTATCCAGTGATTGCACACGGAAGTCTTACAGTTGATGCAAGCAGGCACAGGGCCTGTTTGCATCAGTTAAGGGGATATCTAAGGCTTTAATTAAAATATTTTCATACCCTAAATTATGTACACTGCATTAAATGAGTTTATGCAAATATTGACCCAGATTACAGTTTTAATGACATATAAAATTATCAAAAAATTACATTTTTAGTGAGATTGGTGGAATGAAGGTAATTATGAATAAAATTCCAATTCTATTAATGGTATAATTATTACATTTTGGGATTTCATTGCATATCATTAGGGGATTCCCTTCATAAATGATTGAAATGGAATTCTGCTTATTGATTGGAGGACCAGGCCTACGTGATCCCATGTACGCTTCCACTCCGCCTGCGTCCCTGCGATCCGTGCGCCATTATGCTGCCCTCCGCCTCGAGGCCTGAGACCGCAGGTTTTCGCAGCCTCGCCGCCAGCAGGTACTTTCATAATTCTTTTACAGGTTGGAGGCGTTCTCTGAAGGTACGCCTCCGACGCAATTTCTAGCCCAAACTCTCTGGAATCTTTCAATAGGCTGATAGGCACAGTGATGGGGAGCCTTAGGTCTCCATGGAAGGATGATGTTTCTGTGGCCGTAGACGTGACTCCAGGATGGTTTGTTGCCTCCCTGGTGCCAGGGTCAAGGATGTCACTGGACGGCTGCAGGGCATTCTGAAGGGGGAGGGTGAACAGGCAGAGGTCGTGGTTCACATTGGGACCAACGACATAGGTAAGAAGAGGGATGAGGTCCTGCAGCAAGAATTTAGGGAGCTAGGTAGCAAATTAAAGAGTAGGACCTCAAAGGTTGTAATCTCTGGATTACTCCCGGTGCCACGTGCTGGTGAGTATTGGAATAGGAGGATAAAACAGATGAATGCGTGGCTAATGAGTTGGTGCAGGAGGGAGGGCTTTAGTTTCCTGGATCACTGGGCCTGCTTCTGGGGAAGGTGGGACTTGTACAATTCGGATGGGTTGCACCTGAACCAGAGTGGGACAAATATCCTTGCGGGGAGGTTTGCTAGTACTGTTCGGGGGGGTTTAAACTAAAATGACAGGGGGTTGGGAACCTGAGCAGGGAGACAGAGGAAAGGAAAACAGGGATAAAAGCAAAAGATAGGAAGGAGAAAAACAAAAGTGGCAGTCAGAGAAATCAACGGTTTAAATCAAACGTGGCCACAGTAAATAATAATTCTAATAGGTCTAAGAGCGTTAAAAAAACAAGCCTGAAGGCTTTGTGTCTTAATGCGAGGAGCATTTGTAATAAGGTGGATGAATTGGCTGCGCAAATAGAGGTAAACGAATATAATTTGGTTGGGATTACGGAAACATGGCTCAAGGATGGCCAAGACTGGGAACTCAACATCCAGGGTTATTCGATATTCAGGAAAGATGGGCAAAAAGGAAAGGGAGGTGGGGTAGCATTACTGGTTAAAGAAGGGATTAATACAATTGCAATGAAGAATATTAGCTCTGATGATGTGGAATCTGTATGGGTAGAATTGAGAAATACTAAGGGGAAAAAAACATTAGTGGGAGTGGTATATAGACCTCCAAACAGTAAGGCGGAGGTTGGAGATGGCATTAAAAGGGAAATTAAAGAAGCGTGCAATAAGGGCACAGCAGTCATCATGGGTGACTTTAATCTACATATAGATTGGGCCAACCAAATTAGTAACAATACTGTGGAGGAGGAATTCCTGGAGTGTTTACGGGATGGTTCCTGGACCAATATGTCGAGGAACCAACCAGATATCAGGCCATCTTAGACTGGGTATTATGTAACAAGAAAGGATTAATTAGCAATCTTGTTGTACAAGGCCCCTTGGGTCGGAGCGATCATAATATGATCGAATTCTTCATTAAAATGGAGAATGAAGTAGTTGACTCAGAGACAAGGGTCCTCAATTTAAATAAAGGAAACTACGATGGTCTGAGGAGTGAGTTGGGTAGGATTGATTGGGGAATGGCACTCAAAGGGTTGTCAGTGGATAGGCAATGGCAAACTTTCAAAGACCAAATGGATGAGCTACAGAATTTGTTCATCCCAGTTTGGCATAAAAATAAAACAAAAAAGGTGACTCAACCGTGGCTAACAAGGGAAATTAGGGATAGCATAAAATCCAAGGAGTTGACATATAAATTGGCTAGAAAAAGCAATAATCCTGAGGATTGGGAGCAGTTTAGGAGTCAACAAAGGAGGACAAAGGGATTAATTAAGAAAGGGGAAATAGAATATGAGAGTAAGCTAGCAGGGAACATAAAAACTAACTGTGGGGTTTCTGTGATTTCTGTGATTTCTGTGAAGTCAAGCGTAGGTCCCTTACAGTCAGAATCAGGGGAATTTATAATGGGGAACAAAGAAATGGCAGACCAACTAAATACATACTTTGGTTCTGTCTTCACAAAGGAGGACATAAATAACCTCCCAGAGATGCCGGGGAACACAGGGTCTAATGAGAGGGAGGAACTGAAAGAAATCAGTATCTGTAGGGAAATGGTGTTAGGAAAATTGATGGGACTGAAGGCCGATAAATCCCCAGGGCCTGATGGTCTACATCCCAGGGTACTTAAGGAGGTGGCCCTAGAGATAGTAGATGCATTGCTGGTCATCTTCCAGAACTCGATAGACTCTGGAACACTACCCATGAATTGGAGGGTAGCTAATGATACCCCACTATTCAAAAAAGGTGGTAGAGAAAAAGCGGGGAATTATAGACCGGTAAGCCTGACATCGGTAGTGGCGAAAATGCTAGAGTCTATTATAAAAGATGTAATAGCAGAGCACTTGGAAAGCAGTGACAGGATCGGACAAAGTCAACATGGATTTACAAAAGGTAAATCATGCTTGACTAATCTACTGGAATTTTTTGAGGATGTAACTGGTAAAATAGATAAGGGAGAACCAGTGGATGTGGTGTATTTGAACTTTCAGAAGGCTTTCGATAAGGTCCCACATAAGAGATTAGCGTGCAAAATTAAGGCACATGGGATTGGGGGCAAGGTATTGACTTGGATAGAGAACCGGTTGGCGGACAGAAAGCAAAGAGTTGGAATAAACGGGTCGTTTTCCGAGTGGCAGGCAGTGACTAGTGGGGTACCGCAAGGATCGGTCCTAGGACCCCAGCTGTTCACAATATATATTAATGATCTGGACAAGGGAATTGGATGTAATATCTCCAAATTTGCAGACGACACAAAGCTGGGTGGGAGGGTAAGCTGTGAGGAGGATGTAGTGAAACTCCAGTACGATTTGGACAGGTTGGGTGATTGGGCAGAAACATGGCAAATGCACTATAATGTGGATAAATGTGAGGTTATCCACTTTGGTGGCAAAAACAGGAAGGCAGATTATTATTTGAATGGCAATAGATTGGGAGAAGGGGAAGTGCAAAGAGACCTGGGTGTTCTTGTGCACCAGTCGCTGAAGGTAAGCATGCAGGTGCAGCAGGCGGTTAAGAAGGCAAATGGTATGTTGGCCTTCGTAGCAAGAGGGTTCAAGTACAAGAACAAGGATGTCTTGCTGCAGTTGAACAGGGCCTTGGTGAGACCGCACTTTGAGTATTGTGTGCAGTTTTGGTCACCTTACCTGAGGAAGGACGTTCTTGCCATGGAGGGAGTGCAGCGAAGATTCACCAGGCTGATACCTGGGATGGCAGGAATGACGTATGAGGAGAGATTGTGTCGATTGGGCTTATACTCACTGGAGTTTAGAAGATTGAGAGGGGATCTCATCGAAACCTATAAAATTCACAGATTCACAGAAACCCCACAGTGCAGATAGAGGCCATTTCGGCCCATCGAGCCTGCACCGACACATATCCCACCCGATCCCCATAATCCCTACACCAACACATATCCCACCCTATCCCTGTAACCCCACGTATTTAATCCCCCTAGCACTAAGGGTCAATTTTATCATAGCCAATCAACCTAACCTGCACATCTTTGGACTGTGGGAGGAAACCGGAGCAAACCCACGCAAAATGTGCAAACTCCACACAGACAGTCACCCGAGGCCGGATTCGAACCCAGGTCCCTGGCGCTGTGAGGCAACAGTGCTAACCACTATGCCACCGTGCTGCCCTTCTGTCAGGTCTGGACAGACTAGATGCAGAAAGGATGTTTCTGATGGCCAGGGAGTCCAGAACCAGGGGTCATAGTCTAAGGATAAGGGGTAAGCCATTTAGGACTGAAATGAGGAGGAATTTCTTCACCCAGAGAGTGGTGAACCTGTGGAATTCTCTGCCACAGAGGGCGGTGGAGGCCAATTCATTAAATATATTCAAGAAAGAGTTGG
Source organism: Somniosus microcephalus (assembly GCF_052327205.1). Classification (NCBI taxonomy): domain Eukaryota; kingdom Metazoa; phylum Chordata; class Chondrichthyes; order Squaliformes; family Somniosidae; genus Somniosus; species Somniosus microcephalus. The sequence goes on from NC_140988.1 coordinate 52,461,966, forward strand.
ATATATTTCTTGAGGCTAAAGGGATCAAGGGATATGGGGAGAAGGCAGGGACAGGGTACTGAATTTTGATGATCAGCCATGATCTCATTGAATGGCGGAGCAGGCTCAAAGGGCCGAATGGCCTACTCTTGCTCCTATCTTCTATGTCTCTATGATGTAGATGGGCTGAATGATTTGTGTAGCTCAGCCTGTTCAGCCTTTCCTGATAGTTATAACCTCTCAGTTCTGGTATCATCCTTGTAAATCTTTGTCCGGTGCTTCTAAATATTTTTGCAGTATGGAGACCAGACAATATTCTAAGTGTGGTCTAACCAAGGTTCTATACAAGTTTAACATAATTTCTCTGCTTCCAAATTCTATTCCTCCAGAAATGAACCCGAGTGCTTTGTTTGTACCTTTTATGGCTTTGTTAACCTGCGTTGCTACTTATAATGATTTGTGAATCTGTACCCTTAGATCATTTTGCATCCTCTACCCCATTTATACCCTTAGGGTGAGAAAATCCCCTCCTTTGCACCTCCTGTGGGGGGCGCTAAAGGGGCACAAAGGCCTTTTCGCCCGGGCGTGGCGCTGACCGCGCCTCCCGTCAAATTCCGCGGGAGGTTAGCGGTGCGCTACTGGGTTGCGCCTCATCTTATGCGCCCGGAGATCATAACATCATCTCCAGGCGCATCACCCCGGTAGTGCCCCAGCAGAAAAATTCCCCTTCGCCCCCTGCAGCAGCGCCAGGTGATGGCAGTGACTGCTGCAGGGGACGCGAGCAGGACAGCTGGCCACTAGTGGGGCGGAAGTTAAAGGTGAGGTGGCCAGCCGAACTGAAAAAATGTCGGCTTTTTAAAAAAAAATGTTTTGCTCCGGACACGGGGTCCATGCCGTGATCGCGCGGCATCCCCCACTCACCGGTGCTGTAGGTAAGTTTAATTCAGGGAAGAGACCCTACAATGCATCAGTGCTAAACGGCTGAGCTGTGCGCCCCGGGTCGTGAACTTCCCCCTTTCTTGTGCTCCAAAAAGGAAGCGGAGCGCTTGATTTAGCGCTCCACTTTCCTCCTGGAGCAAAAAGTGGGAATTTTAGAAAGGCGGGAAGAGGCTAGCGCCTGGCGCTAATTTTTCCAGCTTTTCTGATTTAGCGCCCCAAACAGGGATCGAGGGGAATTTCTAGCCCTAATTTTCCAAGGAGTAAGTGATCTAACTTATTCCTCCTACCAAAATGCATACCCTCACACTTAACTATATTGAAATTCATTTGTCATTTACACGCCCATTCTGCAAGTATGTAAATGTCTTCTTGTAATTTGTCACAGTCTTCCTCAGTACTAACTATACTCCCCAATATGTTCATCATTAAACATCAGTGATATGGAATAGAGTGGCAGTCAGCATACATAAAAAAGGCCACTCTTTGCACCAAGGTGGTCAATTGGCCTAGTATAATTGCACTGAAGTAGCTGTGAGTGCAAGTAACATTGTACTTTAACTGTAAGGGATTCCATTTTCTAGATATGCAGATAGTGTGCAACCAGAGCCCATCCTCTTGCACATCCCATCTTTCTTGTATGTCAATTAGCCAGGTTTCCTGGCAGCAACCATACTGTTGTGTTGTTGTGTTGCTGTCCCAGCAGCCCCTCCTGCACCCCTGATCCCAATTTTCTCCCCTCCTGGCATGAGGTGGTGGCCCATATGGAGATGTTGGATTGTAGTTTCACAGGTGCCAGTTGCCCTTAGCTAGATTATCCAAATGACCAATTGTGAGTCTAAGCCAATCAGCTATGGAGAGCATCATAGCCGAGCCTATTCATAGGTTCATCCAACAGATATTTAACTGACATTTTTGTAATACAATTTAAATTCCACCATCTGCATGTATGTTAATTGATACTCTAACCTGCTACTTTAACTATACTACCAGGAATGAAATATACATGTAAAGAAGGTGAAAAAAATAAGTTTGTAAAATTCAGCATGTATACAAATACATGTAACACAAATACCAGGAGCTTTCTTGGGATTTCTCCCGATCAGATCATCGGGGTTCTTCTGTCTCTTCAAATTGATGGATACCTCTTCTGGTCCCACTGTAGCACTGTCAAGACCTCTGGGTCAGCATTCCAGCATTGTTGGAGCGGTGGGTGAAAGTCCCATACCACCACAACAATGCTATTGGCATTTAGCCTCCATGCGAGCAAATAGTTATAATCACATTTTACCCACCCTGTTCCCATACCCCTACAATCCCTTTTGCTTCATCTACCTATCCAATCTAATCTTTGAGTGTTGACGTAGTTTCTGCCTCAACCACTAACCCTGGAAGTAAATTCCACATCCTCATGACTCTCTGTGTAATGACGTTTCCCTTGCTCCCTGTTCTAAATCATTTACATTTAATCTTGTATCTATGGCCCCTCATTCTTGACCCCTCACTGGAAATAGTCTGCTTCCATCTACCCTGTCACACCTTTCATTATTTTCACTCTGTAATCTGCACATGAGAATGAGCAGGATAAACCCTAAGGGAAAAGGCACAAAGTCAGAATGGGCCTTAGACTGAGCCACCTACCATTCTGGCCAGGAGTGCACCTGTCTTGTTTGACTTCCTGTACTCCTAATATGTTAAATAACCACAACTGGCTGCCTTAGTGATTATCAGCTATAAAACACAAGCACAAGTGCATGACACTCTCTGCTGCACGTATTTGTAAACATTATCTCTGGGTCCTTCACAATGGGAGGAAACTGCAAGATAGGAAAAGAGGAACCCTTCCTATCCATGGCAATCTGTGCGGTTTAGTCTGTAACCTTCACTGTTCAAATTAAGTAACTCCCTTCTGGGTATTTTCAAGGTTTCTTTGGCTGACCTTTAGCTCTCTTTGCACTTCATGTTTTTTTTTACCTCATGCAGATGAGTCACAAAACAGGCTTATAAATTGTTCATTCAAGGAACCTTCTTCTGGTCTGAGCCTGATTTCCTCCCTTCTTTCACATCTGTACATTTTCATAGGAAAAGACATCAGAGACATTAGACTTTTGGATTTTGCCACAAGAGAGGTGGATCCAGGTCAGGTGTTGCATTGGTTGTAGTCAATCACTGAGTTGCCTGCAAAAATCTTCTGATGACAACATCTCATCAAGCCCCATGAGTCATCATCTAATTCCACCATGATATCTTCATCATTTATCCGCATTTTGCCTTTGCTGGAGCTAGTTTCGCAACCATGATTATTTCCCATACTGAGGCATTCTTTTAATTTTCATTTAATAGTTTTCAGTGTAAGTGGTCTCTGGATTGGGTCTCAGAGGCTCAGGGAGGAAGCTTCCTTTCACCACCTCCTCATCTGAGTTTGTTTCACTCAACGAGCTTTTGATCTTTTTCTCAGCTGTTTCTTTTTTCAGATTTCATTTTTTGCTCCTTGTGGCGAAGCTGAACGTCTCCCCGTCAAGCTGTTCTGCTTTTCCATTTCCATGCTGAACTGATTTGTTTTTCTTCTTGTCCGGTTTCTCAGACCCTGGCTAGAAAAAAAGAAAGACTTGCATTTATATAGCGCCTTTAATGATCACCTGATGTTCCAAAGCGCTTTACAGCCAATGAAGCACTTTTTGTAGTGTAATCTCTGTTGTAATGTAGGAAACGTAATGTAGAGAAAATCTGTCTTCAGGTGGTGGAATCCATTTTACCATTCTGATAAATATTTTTAGATATATATAAATTTAAAACGGTATTCACTGTAGAGCAGAGGAGCACAAGGCTGGACTGCAGCGTGTGAAAGTGGCCATGCAGGAAGAATGGTCCTGTCAGACTGTGAGGGATGTGCCCGAGCTAAGTGCTCAAACCCAACCGACAAAGTGCGAGCGGCTGGAGAGAGCGGGAAAAAGTAAAGCTGTGATTGGAGGATTAGAGTGGGGGAGGGGGCTGTACAGAACACCACCGCACATAGTAAGAAACGCGAAGGGGAGGTGAGGAGCCTGGAAAGTGCCTGAGCCACGATAAGACTGGCTACAGAAAGTTTCAATGCTCCAAATACAATTGACCCAGCTGTCGCGATTTCAGGGGCACTTGGGAAATGTCTCGATAGCCAGTCCTTTGCTTGTAATTGTTATCAGGTACCCATTATTCTATCTTTTTTTTACTGCTGAATATCTGGACATTGAACTGAAAACTTATTTTTTTGAAGTGTATGAATAAATATTTGAGTGTTGCATTATTGAAAATGAATGGCCATAGTATCATGAGAGGTAATTGCCATCATTTCCTTTTGAAAATTATTTGTTTAAACTACGCAAGAGTAGGAATGGACTCATTGTTAGGCTTTTTCCAGAGAGTAGTGAGCTTCTGGAATGCGTTGCTTGCTGGTGCGGTGTGTGCTGAATTTCTGAATATCTTTCAGAGGGAGCTGGACCAGCTCTTATATAATGTTCTGCTATGTAGAAGGTAAGTGGTTTTACAGATAACACATGGTCTATGTGATCTCCTGGACTGGTTTTGATCACCGGAGGGGGTCGGGGAGGAATCTCCCCGAGATTACATGACTGCAGGGGATGAGGGGATGGGCAGTGTTTGGTCTTGATGCTCCATCCATCATGGTGTATGGGACAGGCTTGATGGACCAGCTGGAGTTTACCTGCCCATCATTTTCATATGTTCAAATGTTTCAATTGTAACAGCACTGCATATAACAAACATTTTAATTAGTGCTGCCCGCATAAAGCATCTCACACATATCTTACACCCACACATGAAGCACGCTCACAAAAATGATATACCCCCTCCTTCCTACCTGCAGGTAACCATAAAACAACATCGCTGTCTAATGGTATTTGGCATAATGAATGATGATCCAGCAAAAGTAAATGCAACAGTCATCCATGTAATACCAGACTCAGAAATTATAGCACAACATTATATAAACTTAATTGTCACTGGTAAACATAAAACTACAGATCTTGATTCCTGCTGTGTGATGAGTTAGTTAGCTGATCCCAGCCAAGGTTGCTTAGGGGCATTACAATTGGTGTCAGCCTGCCTGAGTTTGGAAGCAAAGAAATCAGCCAGCGTTCACACTCCTGATTGCTATCTAATGCTCCTCTGTTGGAAAGTGTGAACAAATGGTGAGAGCATGATTAAGCTCGGCTTGGATTGTCTCCATAGTTGTCAACTCGCTGTCTAGGTCCACAAAAGAGCAATGGTCACTTGGATGAGCTACCAGAATATGGTTGGCACTTGCGGGAAGGGGACGGGGGATTGAGACTGTGCGAGTGGAAAAGCAGCACAACAAGGATTGTAAGTTAACAAATTGACACCCTTTGAATATACTGTACACCACACTGTCTGTGGTTGTATTTATTGTTACTAGAACCTGCTATTTTAAGCTATACTGTCAAGTATTAAATATCAGTATCATTATAAATATAAATAAAAGCCTTGATTATAATGAATCCACAGGAAGCACAACTCAAACAGTCTGTAGGATATAAAGATAAAGTTCAGGACATTGACATTAGCTGAATTTCCCATAGACTAACTGGAAAACAATCACAAATCAATTCTAGTTGCTACAATCAAACAAGCAGGCACCACAACATCATCCAATCAACTCATGCAAATCCTTTCAAACCCAGCAAACTGGAACTAACAACGTAAACCAATCAAATTACCCAAATAATCTCTTCAAAATGTTTTTGACTGCTATTTCTCTTCCCAGGTCAGCATATAGAGCCAAAAATAACATTTATTACATAACAACCATAATAAAATAATAAACAAATCAGAAAAAAATCATTAAACTTATGCATGAAATTAGTAATTTAATGTTAGAAATTTGTAAGAAGTTTTCTCTACAGAGGCCTAACTCTCTCTCTCTCTGGGCTTGGGGCCTGAATCCAGCTTCTATCCCAGAATTAGATATTTCATTTGGGCTTTTGGTTGCTGGGGATTTCCAGTTACTGTTGACAAATTTTGTGTGTGTGAGAGAGATGGGGATGGGATCTGTAGTTTTCACTCAGTGGCTGTTGTAAAGTCTGTGAGTTGTTTAGTTAATTAATACACAGACTACCAGAGTAACTTAAAACAGGACTTTACTATTCGAAGGTCAGGGCGAATCTGCCAAATAAATCCTGACACAGCACTTATATACCGGTGTGGTCACCGTCGGTATTACAGTATACAGAAGCCAACAAAGTAGTGCCACACCTAAAATAGTTCTCTTAAAGGTGAACGGTTACATACAATGGTTTTTTTAAAGGTAGACGGATACATACACTACAATCCTCCCTTTTTAGCTTACAACATACTTAGCCCCCCATTAAACATAACATATATTCAACTTCATGTAAAACAATTCACAGGTATAATCTATGCGGGAAACAGTTTACAGATTCAGTCTCTGCGGGAACAGTTCACAGATTCAGTCTCTGGTCTTGACTCGGTCCGAACAACATCTCTGTGGTGTAGCCGGTTCACATTGCTAGCGTGACTCATCCAATAGTCTTTCCCTTGACTTAACAGCTTGAACTTCCGTCCTGCTGAACCAGCAGTGCTGACTTTTACAAACAGCTGGACTGCCTTGGTAATTTTTCCTACTTGCCAACTGATTTGGCTCCCTTCGTAGGGCCCACGTACATGATCTGGTAGAAGTGATAATGATTTAGATGGTTATCACCTTCTGCTTCGTCTTTTTCTTTTCTGCTTCTTGGAGACTCTCGGGGCTCCCTTATCAGCTGCCAGCTGTAGTGCCACCATCTCCCTATGTTCCTTAGACTTTAAGTGCTTCATCCTGATTTCTGCACTTTGGGAGTTTTCATCACAAGCTGGGCAGACCAAGTCCTCGTAATATTCCGTGTCACTCAACAGGTCATGGTAATATTCGGTGTCGTCCTGAACTAGTCTAGCGAGAGGGCCTGCTATTTCTTCCTTACCCAACTGGACGTTAGCCGACTGTTGTTCCCTCCCTAGACATCTTTCCTGAAGAGACTTCTTCATGCGTTCATATTCATCCCGCTCTTCCTGGGTTTCCTGCAAATCCTTCACTAATGACCTCATTTGTGATTTCAATACTTCCCCTTCCATCAGGGATTGATTGATCGGGCTATTCAATCCTTCTACTGGAGCAGCTGTTTCAACATTCTGTTGTTCACATAGACGTGATTCAGCGTACTTTTGGCATCCCAGTAAAATCTGTGTTGCAACCTCAGCTATTTCCATAACTTTTGAGAGCTCCGAACTCCTTCCCTTTGAAGATTGAAGCTCGTGTTCAGATTGTTCCCATTGCAGAGTCTTGTCCCTCAGCATATGAAGGAGTTGGCTGACCGTTAACTCTTCCACGGGAACACTGTGGATCAGAGTCTTCTCCATTTCATCCACCTTTTCCTCCAATGCTTTCACCTTCTTTTCCTCTTGTACTTTGGCTTTCAGCGCTCGGAGAAGTTGCGCCTTGATGCTCTCTAGCTCATGTTCAGGGGCCATTCTTACAGTCTCTGTGTTTCTTACAGTTTCCTTTTCTTCCACTGAAAGGATTCCCAGTTGAATCTGTTCTTCAAGTTGTTGAACCTCGGTCATTGCCACCTCATATTTGTCTTGGGTTTCCTTCAATATTTTTATGAGTTCTTGGACATCTTGTCTTTCATGTTCTGCCACGTCTTTCACCTCTAATTTCTCATCTATGGATGGAACTTCTACCGATGAGTCTGTCTTGGCCTTGAGCTCATCAAGAATTTCCTGCAGCCTTTGGACTTCTTGCTCATGTTCAACCTTTAGTTGCTCATATGCTTCTACTGAAACTAGCTTTTCGGAGGTTGCCGAGTTAATCCCCTCCAGGATTGTAGCCTGGGCCTGTTCATACTGTTCCTTCAACTTCTCAAACTCTGCTTGTAAGGAGTCGTAGAGAAGAACGGGAATAAAATCCTGGCTTCCTGAAGATTCCTCTTCATTTGCTCCTTCCTGCAAATATTCTAACTCCTGAACAGCATAAGGGAGATGTGATCGGTAATTGGTCACAATGGCTCTATGGTCGCTCTCTGCTTGAGCTAGCTGCTTCTGTTGTCTTTCCAGATTCTCCCATTCGGTGTCATAGAACTTTTTCATTGTTTTCATCTCTTGTTCGAGACGGTAACTCACTTGTTCTACTTGCTGTCGTAATTTGAAATAAAGTTGAGTCCGAGCTCGGTGTTCGTCAGTCATGGATATGTCCGTAAACTGAACAGACTCAGAATTCTCTGTCAAACTATGTTGTCGTTGTTCGGTGGAGTTCTGTTCTGAAACTTTGTTCTTCTCTGGAGCATAAGCCTTTATGCATGCCTTCGTTCTTCCAACCTTAGTCGGCAAGTCCATTTTAGCCTTGTCTTTCATATTTGGGTTGGTCTTATCGTCATCCGTTTCAGAATCTGAGCTGATTGTCTGCACCGAGTCCTCACTCGTTATAGCTTTTAGATAGTGCCATTCCATGTCTATTTTCTTGATCCACTCCCGTCCCAGAAGTGGTGATCCTCCCTCAGGTAGTACGTATAAGTTCATTCTTGGGTGTTCTTTACCCCCATCTCTCACCTTGACTCTTATCTTCCCCATGGGGTATACTTTATGCCCCGTGTATGTCTGCAATACGAACTTGGTATCTCTTAAGGGTATATGTGAGAATAGCCGGTGGTAATCCCTTCGATTTATGGCTGATAGAGCTGATCCAGTGTCCAACTCCATTTTCACTTGGACTCCAGCTATTTTTAGCATGACCCAGATAGTTTGTAGGTCAGCTTCCTTACTCACATTGTGAATTCTCAGACTGCCCAGCTCCTGGCCGTTTGGGTCTGAGTCCGAATTCTGTTCGTCTGAACTCTTCTCAGCCACCTTGTGTACCTTGTTGTACTTTTCCTGTGATGGCTTCCTTTGGTTGTTGGTCTTCTTCCCTGACCGGCATACCTTAGCTATGTGACCCAGTTTGCCACATTTCCTACATTCCTGGTTCTTAAACCAGCATTGGTTCTGGTCGTGTGTTGTCTTCCCACAATGATAGCATTTCGTTGTACCCGAAGTAATTTGCTGCACACTGAGTGCCGCTGCCTTTAGCTGCATTTCCGCCGTTCCTTTCGCTGCGGCTTCGTTCGATGCAGCAATAAGGACAGCCTTATCAAGTGTAAGATCGTTCTCTTCGAGCAGTCGTTTTTGTGTTTCTCCCTTCGACATTCCGCACACGAATTTGTCTCTGAATGCCTCTGTCAGATTCCCTCCAAACTGGCAGTGTTTCGCTAGTCTACGCAGTTCGACCAAGTATTCTGCGTTGCTTTCGTCTTTCCTTTGCGTTCTCGCATAGAATTTGAATCGTTCCGCCAACATCAACGGTGTGGGGTTCAAGTGATCCTTCAGAACAGTCACAATATCATCGAAAGTCTGATCTGCCGGTTTAGCTGGTGCTAGTAGATGCTTCAAGAGCCCGTATGTCTTCGTGCCCATCGAGTTTAGCAAGGTTATAGCTTTGTCATCTTCTTCCATTTTATTGGCCTCACAATAGATCTCAATGCATTCCACATACGTGGCCCAGTCTTCTACCTCGGAATTAAAATCGTTGATGTTACCACGCTTAGGCATCTTCCTCTCTTCCTGATAACACCACGAATTATTTCTTTAAATTTTCTTTTATTTTTTTTTCCAAGATGGCGGCTCCCGCGAAAATGGCGGTTTCCCGCGCTTATCTTCTCTCCCCGCCCACTTCAATGGCGGTTTCCCGCTTCTGTCTTCTTCCCCGCCTAATGGCGGCTTCCCGCATTTCTTCCCTAGCGGGAGGGGTACACTTTCCCCACGGGCGACGGCCGCTGGCTTTCAGGTTCACAGCCTGCGCGTCGGCTTCAGGGCTTTCCCTTTTCTCGGCAGGGCAACCGGCGCTGGGTACACCCCGTTGACGGCGAACAGTTTCAGCCGCTGGGCTGGCTCTCGCTCAGTTCCCCTTGCTTGGGCTCTGTCTCTCTCCCGCTCGCTCGGCTCTACCGGCGCTGGGTACACCCCGTTGACGGAGAACAGTTTCAGCCGCTGGACTGGCTCTCGTTCAGTTCCCCCTTGGTCGGCTCTGCCTCTCCCGCTCACTCGGCTCCCAATCGCGCCTCCCAGCCCTCTCGCAGTCCGGTGCTTCCCTCCCCGGCTGCGGCTGAGTTTATCTCTTCCCGCGCCTACGCTCCCGGTCGCAGCGCTTCGTGGCTTCGGTCGCTGCCCGGCCTTTTTCGCCGGTCGCGGTCTAGCTGTCTCATGACGCCGTTGCGTCCCCCAGTCTGTCTGTACCGCGGCTTCCTTGCTCCACGCTGCCCCAGTCTCAGCGCCTCTGGACCCGACTTCTGTCCGGCTCCTTTCCCCCTCGACCGTGGTCGAGTGCACCGCCCTTATCCTCCGGTTATTCTTTTTACTTTCCCTTACTCACAGTCACCGTGGCCGCCTTGCTTCTCGTGCTGATCGGCTCACTCCTCACCGTGGCAGAAGGGACAGTCAGTGCCTGTTGCTGATGGAAGTCTTTGTCTCTAACTTCTTCTTCCTTTCTAGTTCTGCAGCCTCGAGTTTTCTCCCAGCAGAACGACGAGGGCGGTTGCCTCTTCTCGACGCTCGTTAACTGCTTCGGAAGTATTGTTGCCGCAGGGTACGATCGGACTCGTCGCCACTGTAAAGTCTGTGAGTTGTTTAGTTAATTAATACACAGACTACCAGAGTAACTTAAAACAGGACTTTACTATTCGAAGGTCAGGGCGAATCTGCCAAATAAATCCTGACACAGCACTTATATACCGGTGTGGTCACCGTCGGTATTATAGTATACAGAAGCCAACAAAGTAGTGCCACACCTAAAATAGTTCTCTTAAAGGTGAACGGTTACATACAATGGTTTTCTTAAAGGTAGACGGATACATACACTACAGCTGTGGAACTACAATACCCAGTCTGCACCAGGACACTGTGGGCTGGATTTTCCTTCCAGCAGCACACCTCCAAGCCCGCAGCAACCCCAACCCATTTCCTGGGTCAGGGTTCATTGGCCATTGGCCATGCAGGGCGGGCTCCTGGTTAAATTCCCATTGCCAAGAGGGTGCCCGCCAGGGCTAAGGATACTGAGGGGACACCATTGCAGCACTACAAGAGGCAGTGACGAGACTTACAGGCTCAGAAAAACTCAAAATAAGGCAGGAGCAGCAGCTTCGTAGGCCTTAGTAGAGACTGAGACCGAAAAAGGTAAGTGCATGAGGGCGATTGGAGACAGAGGAGGCCTCTACTAGACCCTCACCCTCAATTTCTGCACTTCGCGGCCATTATCACCCTTATTCTGGGCCTGCTACCTTCTTCCAGTCGATAGTTGTGGGGAGCAGTGGTAACAAGGTTAGACAAGAGGAAACTGGGGTTGGGAGGCCAAGTATTTACATGTGGAATGTGAAAAGGTGACCTCCAACAGCAGCCCCTGTGGGTTTGGGAATGGGGAAAGGGAAATCCAGGTCAAGACGGGAAGGCTTTCAGGTGGGATCGCAGTGGAAAATCCAGCTCCCTGTGTCATATGGTAACCCAGCAGAAAGTTTACAAATAACAACTGTGCCAGACTTATTTAACATTGCAGGATCAGAGCTACAGTAATCCAGCCTTTGCAGCTGTACTTCACAATGATGCTGAAAAGTAATATTTCTCAGGGTGAATTCCTCTGGTTAAAAAGAATTATCTAAAGAAGCCGGACCCATGGTAAGTTCAGTCTATTTGTGGATAATTGTTACCACTGACAGAAACTGTTCCCCACCACTGGTTTCAGTCCTATTTTCCATTATGTCAAAGCTCACTGGAATTTATTCCATCCTTCTGATCTTTTGAATACTGACACCATCCATATTCCTTTGCACCAAGTCCCAGAAGCGGCCTACATTTTCCTGACGATCCGGTGGCAATGCTTGGCCCACTGCTGCATGGATGTGACAATACAGTCCATTCCACTTTAAAAACTCAAACACTGGCTCTCATTCAAACCTTTGTTTCCGGGACATATTTTCTAGCTCACAGCGGAACTTTTATATTATCCAGTGGTTTTCCTGTCAGTTTTATCATCAGAACCAAGACTAGAGGCTTCCATTCTAATTCAATCACTTGCTCTTTGGATCAAATTGAGCATTGCTTATGAAAGGTTTTTTGTCCTCTCCCTTTATTAATTCCCCCCAAACTGGCTGACTCATATTGAATTTGCACGCTGCTGTTCTGTTCCCCCTTCTCATCATCAACCTTTACCACCGTCACCATAGAGATAACACAACTTTCTTTTTATTGGCCATTTAACATCAAGTTAAATGTTATATCTGACACCTCCAATTTTGCACAACGTAATATGTTTCCCACACGTGGTTTTACATGTTTCCATGTTCAGCTGCTCAGAAAACATTGACGCACTCCAGTGGGATTGGGAGCAGACAAAATTAGGAATCACTTTCATGAGGAGTCTCACATATAACATGCAGGCATTATATGCAAAAAAAATTACAATATCTATTACAACCAAGTAATCTTTTATAAGAATTCCAAAAAATTGGTATAGTGCACATTCTCTAATCTAAATAATCAAGTTTTAGTATGAATAGTTCCTTTTAAATTCAAGTGTATAAATGCCATATTTTTTGATGGCATTGTATATTTTGATTACATGGTGCGTGTGGGAGAGAACGTTGGTACATTATGTTTATTGGCATGAATGCACATACATTGGGAACAATGTGTGGCAAAGAGTTGAAGCAATTTCTTTTGCCTGTTGTGGAGGGGTGCGGGCACCATGGGATCCTCCCTGCTGGTCCTGTTCGCTGAGCTCGCTGGGTTGCTGTTGTTGGCTTATTTCCTCTCCTGTGTTGGTTTTACCCATCAATATATTAAACAAGTACAAATGCAGAAACAGCCACCCTATTTATAGGGTCTGCGGTTTCTCCGTGAATCTGATTTTAATCCACTTCTTCCAAAGAGAAACAGATCATCAAAGACAAAATGGAGTCCAGGGGATTTCAATGACTGTGGATAGCTTATGAAATTAAAAGAAATTACAGGAACAGGAAATTTAGTTAAGATTTATTTCCTTTTGGAGGTTGAACTCTGCACACTTGAATATGATATAAATAGAGCAATCTGTGACATAGCTGTTCGAAGTCATCCCAAAAAGACCTGAAGACAGATAATTCTTTCACAGTAATTGTATGTATTGATAATCAATGTTGATTCTGTTTATTGCCCAGATTTTCCGAGCATGATTTACAATAAAAATGCTCAAATCAGGGGTGTGAAACTCTGCAGCCCTTATCCTCACTCGCATCAAGTCCCGTTCACCCATCTCTTCGTGCTCGCTGACCTACATTAACTCCCAGTCTGGCAATGACACAAATTTGAAATTCTCATCCTTGTTTTCAAATCCCTCCATGGCCTTGCACCATCCTATCTCTGTAACCTCCTCCAGCCCTACAACCCTCCGAGATCTCTGCATCCTCCAAATCTGGTCTCTTGTGCATCCTGAATTTCCATAGCCCCACCATTTACAGCTGTGCCTTCAGCTGCCTGGGCCCAATGTTCTGAGCTTTCTAAATCTCTCTGCTTTTCTACCTCTCTCTCCTCCTTTAAGACACACTTTAAAAGGTACTTCTTTAACTACTGTCCTAATATCTCTTTATGTGGCTCAGTGCCAAATTTTGTTTGATAACATTCCTGTAAAGTGCCTTGGGATATTTTACTACATTAAAGGTGCTATATAAATGCAAGTAGTTGTTGTTGTGATTGAATACTTACCACTTTCTTGGACAGGAGCAGCTACAAGTTTCAAGAAGTGTAGCAGCAGCTGGGACAAAGATGTTTGCATGACCAGTGCCCGTGTCAGCTGTGGCTCAGTAGGGAGCACTCTTGCCTCTGAGTCAGAAGGGTTTTGGATTCAAGTCCCACTCCAGAGGCCCGAGCACAAAAATCTAGGCTGACACTCCAGTGTACTGCTGAGGGAGCGCTGCACTGTTGGAGGTCCTGTCTTTTGGATGAGACATTAAACCGAGGCCCTGTCTGCTCTCTCAGGCGGATGTAAAAGATCCCATGGCACTATTTCGAAGAACAGCAGGGGAGTTATCCCCGCTGTCTTGGACAATATTTATCCCTCAACCAACATCATGAAAAACAGATTATCTGGTTACTCGCAGGAGTTTAGAAGAATGAGAGGGGATCTCATTGTAATGATCAGTAACATGTCATTCTAGAATGGTACACTAGGTGGAGCTGTATGTTTAGTAGTGGGGCTACCCACAAGGCAGTAGTCAAGATGGATGCCTGTACACTAGTCCACATGGCTGAATGAATGACTAGCTCAAGCTAGCTGTTCATAATGAAAACGTCTATTTATTTATGAACATAACATGGTACCAGGATTGGTAATATCTGCTGAATATTGTGCAACGCGACATGGATAATTTGAAGCCACCAGAGGGTTTGAAACTCACGGGGAATGTCGACTGCAATTGGCGGACTTTCAAACAACAATTCGAACTCTACATTGCTGCCATCGGGTTTGGTACGAAGCCAGACGCAAGGAAAATAGCGTTACTGCTCATGGTTGCAGGCCTGCAGGTGATAGAGGTATTTAATACGTTTGTATTTGATCAAGAGGAGGACAGAGAAAAAATGGACGATGTGCTAAAGAAGTTTGATACACATTGTTCTCCCAAAAAGAACGAGACCTATGAGAGGTACATATTCTGTTCACGGACACAGCAGCAAAATGAGACTTTTGATAGCTTTGTGACCGATCTGAAACTGAAAGCACAGACATGTAATTTCTCTGAACTGAAATCATCCATGATTCGTGACAAGATTGTGTTTGGTATTCATGATAAAAAGGTCAGGGAACGCTTGTTGAGAGAAACCGAACTAACATTGGAGAATGCTGTGAAAATATGCCATGCCAGTGAGCTAGCTCAACAGCATGCAAAGACTTTCAGTGAAATTAATAATAAAGTGACTGTAATGAGTGACTGTGCTGCTGTCGGTGCTGTGTCCTACAAAGGGAAGAAACATGGGCAGAACAGAAATGCAAAGCAATCGGAGGATGGAATTTGTAATTGTAAACGCTGTGGTTACCAACACCAGTCAAGACAATGCCCTGCGTTTGGGAAAATGTGCACAAAATGTAATGGAAAGAATCACTTTGCCAAACAATGCTTTTCAAAAGTAAAAACAAAGAAAGGGCAACAAGTCAATGTGACTGAGGACACTGATTTAAGTGAGACATTTTTTGTAGGAATGGTGTCATGGGACAATATAGAAAAGCATACAGAAAATGTGCAGCCCTCAGGAATGGACAATGCTGAACATAAAGTTAATGCAGTAAAAGAGGACAAATGGATGATGCCACTGCAGGTAAATGGAGCATTAGTTACATTTAAACTAGACATTGGGGCAAAAGCAAACTTAATCAGTATGAGTGACATTAAAAATATGAAAGAAAAGCCCAAAATACAGAAAAAGTCAGTACTACTGAAGAACTATAATGGACAGAAAATAGATAGCTTAGGTGTATGCAGGCTTAAAGTGACAGTCAAAGACAAAGTGCATCATCTCATGTTTTCTGTTGTGGCTGAAGGACTTGATTCACTACTAGGTGACAAAGCTTGTGAGGACTTAGAACTGGTCAAGAGAGTCTACCGTATAAACTGTGCCATAAGCAGACCAGATGACTCGGTGGATTCTGTAGTGAGTAATTTCCAGGATGTGTTCAAAGGATTTGGAGTTCTACCATTCACTTACAAGATCCAGCTAAAGGAGGATGCTCAGCCAGTGGTACATGCTCCACGGAGAGTTCCAGCACCCCTGCGTGACCAGCTCAAGAAAGAACTGGACAGAATGACCACACTAGGAGTCATCAGGAAAGTCGAAGAGCCAATAGACTGGGTTAACTCCATGGTATGTGTAAAGAAAAAGAACAATGATCTAAGAGTATGCATGGAGCCAAAGGACTTAAATGCAAACATAAAACGTGAACACTACCAGATTCCCAAGCAAGAAGAAATCACCAGTGAAATGTCAGGTGCCAGACACTTCACAAAGCTCGATGCCTCACAAGGATTTTGGCAACTAAAACTGGATGAAGAGAGCACCAAATACAGTACCTTCAACACACCATTTGGCAGGTATTGTTTCCTCAGAATGCCTTTCGGGATAATATCTGCATCTGAAATCTTTCATAGAGTGATGGAACACATAATTGAAGGTCTGGAAGGAGTTCGGGTCTATGTTGATGACATCATCATCTGGGGCTCCACACCGAAAGAACACAATGAGAGACTGACTAAAGTGCTACAGAGCATACGCCAGAATGGATTGAAGCTCAACAAAGCCAAGGGTCAGTTTGGCGTCCAGGAAGTCACTTTCCTAGGAGATAATCTATCTGGTAAAGGAATAGAGCCAGATATGGAAAAAGTAAATGCCATACTCAACATGCCCTGACCCACGGACAGAAAAGGAGTGCTACGCATCATGGGGATGATAAACTTCATTGGAAAGTTCATTCCTAACATGTCAGCCAAGACAGCCTGTCTGCGAGACCTGCTACATAAAACAAATGAGTTCGCATGGACAGAAAGACATGAACAAGAATGGATGAACCTCAAAACAGTGCTGACAACCACACCTGTACTCACCTTCTTTGACCCAACAAAGAGAATCAAAGTGTCAACGGATGCATCAAAAGATGGCCTAAGCGCGGTCTTGCTACAAGCAGAGGGTGAAGATTGGAAGCCTGTTGCCTATGCCTCCAGGTCTATGACTGACTCTGAGTGTCGATACGCCCAGATTGAAAAGGAATGTCTCGGCTTGGTAATTGAACTAGAAAAGTTCCATGGCTACATATATGGACTTCCCACCTTCACAGTTGAGACAGACCACTGCCCACTGGTTGCCATCATTAAAAAAAAATCGGAATGAGATGTCTCCAAGGATTCAACGACTCATGATGAAGCTGCAAAGATATGACTTTGAACTGATCTACACACCAGGCAAACACATAGTGTTAGCAGAAGCACTATCCCGAGCACCCACAATGAGTCATGTGAGCTCTACTGAGGAAGACATGGATGTTCATGTGAGTATGGTCACTGCTGCGCTGCCCATGTCAGACACAAAATGAAAGCAAATAGCAGAAGGAACAGTAAAGGATACAGGCCTAGAAATTGAGTTTGCGCTGCGCCAGGGCTTTAGCGCCGGAAGTTAGCGCCGGCGCTAAGTCCCTTTGCGCGCGCCAAAAATTCAGTAGCGCCGCGCCCAAACGGCTGCCGGCGCTACTGAAGGGTTTTAGCGCCTGAAAGCTGGCGCAACGCGCCGCATTGTGGCGCTATTCCGGCGCTGCGGCGCCCGCTGCGGTGCGGCAGGCTCGGGAAGTGCAGGCCTCCTCCTTCCGTTAAGGAGGAGCTGCCTGCACCCGGCCGCGGCCCGCGCAAATCTCATCAAAAATTAGCCCGGCACCTCGGACAAGTGCCGGGCTTGCATCTGTTCCGGGGGGGGGGGGGGAGAAGTCCGGGGAGGGAGCTGCAGGCAGGCGGCCGGCGGGAAAGCGGCCGGCCGCCACGCCTCCTTAAAGCGCCGGCGCAGACTCCGGCAACACTCGTTTGCCAGAGTCTTAGTTGCGGCTGCCACTGGCGAGGCGGCCGCAACTGAATTTCGGCTTGGGGCCGGGTTACCACGGCAACCGGGACGCTGCGCACACCGATGACGTCATCGGTGCCGGCGCAGCGCTACCGGTCTACCGCCGCGGAAGGGCCCCAGGCAATTTAGGAACCGGCGCCAATTGCAGCGCTAGGCCCTCTAGCGCCGCAAAATCGGTGCTAAGGGCACTGAATTTCTAGGCCACAGTGTTACAAACAGTAATAGAGAGCATTCATCATGGTTGGCCAAAAGGTTCCTGTCCAAAGTACTATCACATCAGGTCAGAGTTGAGTGTCGCAAGTGGACTATTACTAAAACAGAACAGAATAGTCATTCCACAGGCTCTACATCAAGACATGCTCGAAAGGATTCATGAGGGACACCTCGGAATTGAAAAATGCAAAAGGAGAGCAAGAAACACTGTTTATTGGCCTTGCATAAATAAGGAGATTGAGAACATGATAGGCAAATGTGAGACATGTCAGAAACACCAAAACAAACAAGCAAAGGAACCAATGATAGCAGCTGACTTACCAACAGCACCTTGGCAAAAGGTTGGTATGGACCGTTTTTCATTTAAATGGTAAAGACTATCTAATAGTGATTGACTACTATTCTAACTATCCTGAGATGGCGCTGCTCTCAAGCACATCAGCAAGCAGTGTCATAATGCATGTTAAATCCATCTTCGCCAGACATGGAATTCCCAGGATTGCCGTTAGCGACAATGGTCCGTGCTTCAACTGTAAGGAGTGGCAACAGTTTGCAGCACATTATGACTTTCAACACATCACATCCAGTCCTCTGTATGCTCAGTCGAAAGGTAAGGCAGAGAAAGGTGTTCAAGTTCTCAAACAGCTACTGAAGAAAGCAACAGAAAGCAAGTCTGATCCTTATCTCGCCCTGCTGAGCTACCGAGCCTCCCCTTTAGACTGTGGTTCTTCACCTGCTGAACTCCTAATGGGTCGCAAGTTGTGCACCACGCTACCCTGCTGTGCAAAAGAAAAGCAGAGTAAGGAACTGAGACAGAGACTTCAACTGTTAAAGCTGAAACAGAAATCACACTATGACAAGTCATCCAAAACTCTGAAACCATTGACAAGGGGCGATATTGTCAGGATTGAGGATCCAGATGTATGGAACAGGAAAGCTACAGTTCTTGAGGAAGTAGGACCAAGATCATACACTGTTAGAACTGAGGAAGGACAGATTCTCAGGAGGAACCGCCGTTCCCTCCTGAAAACACAAGAAACTATCCAAGAGCAAATCGATGACAATGCCGCAACTGAATCTTGTCACTCACCACCAGAACAATCTAACACAAACACACATACAGGCTCTCATGAAAACACATCAGACCTACCTGTGCTGAGAAGATCCACACATGAAGTAAAAAAGCCTGATAGACTTAATCTTTGAGTATAAAGAAAACTATAATAAAAGAATGAAAGGCTTAGAGTTCATAAAGTAAAGCTTTGAAAATGTGTTGACTGTTGTGAAGATGTTTATGTCGTTATGATTGATTGATATTGATTTTGTTTAACCTCTAAGGAAGGGGGATGTAATGATCAGTAACATGTCATTCTAGAATGGTACACTAGGTGGAGCTGTATGTTTAGTAGTGGGCTACCCACAAGGCAGTAGTCAAGATGGATGCCTGTACACTAGTCCACATGGCTGAATAAATGACTAGCTCAAGCTAGCTGTTCATAATGAAAACGTCTATTTATTTATGAACATAACACTCATTGAAACTTATAAAAGTCTAACAGGACTAGACAGACTAGATGCAGGAAGGATGTTCCCAATGGCCGGGGAGTCCAGAACCAGGAGTCACGGTCTTAGGATAAGGGGTAGGCCATTTAGGACAGAGATGAGGAGGAATTTCTTCACCCAGAGAGTGGTGAACCTGTGGAATTCTCTACCACAGAAGGCAGTGGAGGCCAATTCATTAAATATATTCAAGAAGGAGTTAGATATATTTCTTAAGGCTAAAGGGATCGAGGGATATGGGGAGAAGGCAGGGACAGGGTACTGAATTTGAATGATCAGCCATGATCTCATTGAATGGCGGAGCAGGCTCAAGGGGCCGAATGGCCTACTCCTGCTCCTATCTTCCATGTTTCTATGTTTCTATGTTTATCACATTGCTGTTTGTGAGAGCTTGCTGTGTGCAAATTGTCTGCCGCATTTCGTACATTCCAACAGTGACTACACTTCAAGGCACTTCATTGGCTGTAATGCGCTTTGGGTGGTGAAAGGTGCTTTTTATCTCAAGATACCTCCTCCACCACTGGTGCACTATGGATACAGTATGCACCATCTACAGGATGCACTGTAGCCACTCTCCACTCTTACTTCGACAACACCTCCCAGCTCCACGGCTTCCACTACTGAAAAAGACATGAGCAGCAACATCATGGGAGCACTCTCACCTCCAAGCTCCCCTCCAAGTCACACATCTACCTGGTTTGAACATGTCCCACAGTTCCATCATCGTCACCAGTTGAAAATCCTGGAATTCCCTACCTAACACCAGTGTGACAGCACCATCAGCACACAGACTGCAATGGTTCAGACAGAAGGTCCACCATCACCTTTAAAATGTGGCTTTGCCAACGTCACCAACATCCCAAGAACAAATTAAAAAACAATTGTACATTGGAGCACCAGTCTAACCCCCATCGCTAACTGCCATTTTAAATACCTGCAAATGTGGCCCGTGGGCAGTGATTTTGTTCTGTGTCTGCAGCTATTTTGTAGTCATCAAAGGAGGAGATTTGGGCATCAGGCACAGAGTTATCCCTTAGAGCCTGATTAGATATGTCTCCTTGCAACAAAAAAAAGGAATTGCAAAAGAAGATAAATTTCGTCCCAGCTGTCAAAATGCCAGGGGACCAGAGACCACACAATTTTTCTTGTCAACTAAGTTTTGCAGCTGCCTCTTTGCTCACAACTGGTTTTAAAGAAAATCTGGAAGTTGGGTGCACATAACATAACACTGATCCCTAGACACTGATCCAAGAGATGCTTAATATTCTGCTTCCATCACTGACATTGCCAGATGCCATAAAAATAAATAACATTACAGGCCCTTGGGGAAGTTAAATTGATTGTTGAATACGGCATTCAGTGCTGGTGGAGTCATCAATGCATCATTCAGGAAGAAAAGGCAGACAGGAGCTGTTGGCATGTGCATAGTGAGTGATATGTCATAGCCTCTGTCATATCACAGTCTGCAGCAGCTGATAAAGTCTTTGGAAGGAACGGGTTGTAGGTGAAGGACGCAAGCTGCAGAAAAGAAAGATTTTCAGACATAACAGAAGCCAAGATGGAAATACCTGACACAAAAAAAAAATCAACAGCAATTCAGTGATAGGAAACTGTAGGTGCAGGGAACACAGAGGATACCTCACCAGTGATGGTCATTTTGGTGGTCTTTTCATGTGCAATATACCCATAACGCAAAAGCAGCAGGGAATTATAATTGCATTTCACATAAGCGATAATACAACTGGAACTTGCAAGCCCTGATTTCTCCCCTGGGTGCATGCATGTTTTATCCACTTTAAGGTTAAGTTAACATTGAAGCAGCTACCTTTTTTACTTGAAATTTTGAACCCCAAAATCTCTGTTGAGAAATTGATCATCAACACAATGTAGCAAACTGCAACGCTCAACATATTCTTCCTAATGGCAGTAGCGAGCAGTACCTAGCTAGGAAGACAAGATGGATGAGAAAGGCCCACAGTCTAGTTTGGATAGATTTAGCAACACTTTCCAATGCCTAAGGCTCCTACACAATGTTCCCTAATAGCAACATCTATCTATAAACAGTTAGCTTTCTAAAAGTTCACCAGATGAACAGAAAACTTCCTCCTTTTATCCTCAGTTTCCTCCACTATTTTTTCCCTGAAGCCATTTTAAAAAAGGAAAGAAATTCCCTCTCAATCTGGTACACTAGAGGCAGGGCAGCTAGCAGACAAAAGTAGAACTGCTCTTACTGTGCCCTCGGTACAAAACAGGATTCTGCTTTATGAGTAATTTATCAGTAACTAGTGGTGTTCCGCAGGGGTCAGTGCTGGGTCCCCAACTCTTTACAATCTATATTAACGATTTGGAGGAGGGGACCGAGTGTAACATATCAAAGTTTGCAGATGATACTAAGATGGGAGGGAAAGTAGTGAGTGAGGAGGACATAAAAAACCTGCAAGGGGACATCGACAGGCTAAGAAAGTGGGCAGAGATTTGGCAGATGGAATACAATACTGGAAAGTGTGAGGTTATGCACTTTGGCAGGAAAAATCGTAGAGCAAGTTATTATCTTAATGGCAAGAAACTGGAAAGTACTGAAGTACAAAGGGATCTGGGGGTCCTGGTGCACGAAACTCAAAAGGTTAGTATACAGGTGCAGCAAGTGATTAAGAAGGCCAATGGAATGTTGGCTTTCATTGCTAGGGGGATAGAATATAAAAATAGGGAGGTATTGCTTCAGTTGTACAAGGTATTGGTGAGACCGCACCTGGAATACTGCGTACAGTTTTGGTGTCCATACTTAAGAAAGGACATACTTGCTCTCGAGTCAGTACAAAGAAGGTTCACTCGGTTAATCCCGGGGATGAGGGGATGGACATATGAGGAGAGGTTGAGTAGATTGGGACTCTACTCATTGGAGTTCAGAAGAATGAGAGGCGATCTTATTGAAACATATAAGATTGTGAAGGGGTTGGATCGGGTGGATGCGGGGAAGATGTTCCCGATGATGGGTGAAACTAGAACTAGGGGGCATAGTCTTAGAATAAGGGGCTGCTCTTTCAAAACTGAGATGAGGAGGAACTACTTCACTCAGAGGGTGGTAGGTCCATGGAATATGCTGCCCCAAAAAGCTGTAGAAGCTACATCATTACATAAATTTAAAACAGAAATAGACAGTTTCCTAGAAGTAAAGGGAATTAAGGGTTACGGGGAGCGGGCAGGAATTTGGACATGAGTCTAGGTTTGGATCGGTCATGGCCCTGTGGGTAGCGGAGCGGGCCCAGGGGCCGTGTAGCCTGATCCTGCTCCTATTTCGTGTGTCTAATTCTGTTAGATTCAGGAGATGGTTCTGTGATAGTGGATTGGTGGTTAGGATCAGATCAGCCATGATCTTATTGAATGGCGGAGCAGGCTCGAGGGGTCGATTGGCCTACTCCTGCTCCTATTTCTTATGTTCTTATGTTCTTATATTAGCATTTGAAGATGATGTTAAACTGTACTAAGTAGGGTCCATAGCCAGCTCTTAACAAAGCATAGTGCAGAGGAGGTAGCTGGAGCCGAATCGTTTATGGGCTTTACAAGTTCTGTAATCTAAATGGAAGAGACCATTGCCCATTCATTCAAACATTCGGAAGTGGAAAGAGAGAAGTTCCCCTTTCTGAGAGACCTGAAATGAGCATCAAATAGGCCTGCAGGTCCGATCATTCCAAGCAAAGCTTAGATAGGCTAGATGGAGAAAGGCTGTTCCCACTAGTTGATGGTACAAGGAATAGGCAACACAGATTTAAGGTTTTGGGCAAGCGATACAGGGGGGATGTGAGGAAAAACTTTTTTATGCAGCGAGTGGTGAGGACATGGAACTCACGGCCGACGGAAGTGGTGGAAGTGGAGACACTCAGGGTGATTTTCACTCAGAAGTCGGGAAGGACGCGGGACTGCAACTTTCGGGGTTGTAGTCCCACCTCCATCGAGATGCGGCCAATCCACGCGATTTTAACTTGATTGACCTTGTTGAGCCCGCCCAGCGGGCTCAGCAGGCCAATTAAGGGCCGCCCGGCAACAGGTGACGTCACAGACTGAAATTTCATCTGTCAAGACGTTTTGACAGATGAAATATCAGTGTTTCACAGCTGTTTGAAGCTATCAAACACTGACAGTCTTACTTCTAACCTGAGTCCTTCTACACAGACTCAGTTAGAAATCTCTCCAGCACAGAAAGCTCCAGCTTGTCACTTTTGACAGTTCGTAGCCGTTCTGCTCTCTGTGCCGGTTAGATGATGGACTCCAGAAACCTAGAGGAAGGAAGGCTAAAAAGGTAAGTACAGGTAATTTAAACTTCGTTACACACTTTAGACACACCAAACACACTTACCTTTGCACTCATGCACCCATCACTCACCTGAACACTGACATCTCGACCCCTCCAAGTACTACCAACCCGACGGCCCGACTCCTCTAACTTGGCATGGTTTGAGCCGTCGGGAATCCCACACTTCAAGCTTTAAAATAGGAATTAGGCTAAAAACTGCCTGTTAACTACCTGTTAACAGACAGTTAATTGTCACTAATCCCTTCCCACCTCGGGTAGGCGGGTCCCAGTGCAGGGCGGGTACCCGCCTCCTTTGAAACTTACATGGAGGCGGGTTTGGGGTGGGATGGTGTCGGGACCCCTGAATTCGGGACTTTAACCCCCCGCACACCTCCAATCCCGACTCCACGGGTCAGTTAAAATCGAGGCCTCAATGTTTTCAAGGGGAGACTGAATGAGCACTTGAGGGAAATAAACCTGCAGGGCTATGGGGATAGAGCAGGGGAATGGGACTGACTGGATTGCTCTACAGAGTGTCGGCATGGACTCGATGAGCCAAATGACCTCCTTCTGTGCCGTTATGACTCTATGACAAAGCCTGTGAGAAGTGTAAACTTTTTAGGAGAATGTCAATGAAAAGCCAATAATCCATCATTTTGGTTAGAAACATGAGGAACCTATGGGGTGTTTTGCAAAATGTCTTATTCGATTATTAATTTAATCCCCATACAAAGGCTGTGTGATGTGGTCATCTTGATCTTTTTCTCCAGTTTCTTTTCCAGTACAGAAGTAGTGATATTTTTGTTGAAGGTCAATTATCTTGGGGTATTTCCATCAGTTTTTCATTTCTTTACTTGAAGGTAAGACAGCAATCAGTGAAGACATGAAAACACTGGATGGAAATATCATGAAGCACCAGCTCTACTGTTTTAGTGGAAAATATTATGAATACTCTTAGTTTACAGAACAGAGAGAACCAAAGCAAATGTATCAAAGAACTTGCCCCTTCAATTCTGAATTGCAAGCTTGCAATAGGCCTTATATTGTCATTATAAAATCTCCAACTCTTTTTCCGTGTCTGTTTTTCCCCTTATGCTCTCTGTGCAAACTGCAGGGTGTCCACGAGATAACCAAGTTTGAATCTGGATTGTTATTTAAACCCCAGGGTAGTGCCAGTGGAATTTATGGTCCAATGCTTGGTTAAGTGCCATATTAAGCTATTTTCTTGTTTAGAAGACAACCCAATTTTTTTTTAGAAGCTCATTGTTGTGCTAATCAAGGTAAGAATGTGATTGGAACACTTTTTCTTCAATTATGGCGCCCACTGTTAGCACCAAGCACTTTCAGATCAAATATAGAACATGTGAAAAGAAAGGTAAGAAAAAACCATCAGCTGGTACAATCCAGGGGCAATACCGTGGGCTACAGGCGCCAAACAGGCACTCTGACGCAGCTTGCCTGTGAGGGCCTTATCAATTTCATTTCGTATCAAGGCTCAGAGCAAGGTCCGTGGGGTGTGGTGGGGAGGCAATCGGGAAGGGATCTCGAGTGGGCAGGCAGTAGCCCGCAGTTGTTCTTTGGAGCCAAGAGGAGAACTTCTGCTCCTTGCAACTCCACAAAATACTAATCATTTTCTACGTTTTTGGGTCTTTTTTGAGCAGCCTTCAGTGGTCTGTGGCTACAAACGTGATGACTGCCCTGAATTATTTTGACTCCAGATCCTTCCAAGCTGCCACAGGGGACCTGCATAATGTCAGCCAGGGAGTGGTCATGCCAGATATTTGACAGATAACAGACATGCTCTTCAATAGATCACCAAAGTTTCTCAACTTTACTGTTGCAGCCAGGCAACAAAGGGAGACAGACTGCTCCTCTGACTCCACAAAAAACAACATTTCACAAAGTTTTGGGGCTTTTTTTGAGTGGCCTCCAATGGTCCCTTTGAGGATCACTGGTTAGGCAGCTCAAGACCTGGAAATATTAGTCACGCCTTGCACCTTGTAAGCTCTGACTAGTCTAAATGAATTCAGGAGTCTGGGTCAGAAATGGGCGCAGGAGCCTCGTTTCAATATTGAAATGAGGCCTATGCTGGCAACTGCCTAAAAAAAGCCGTTGATCAATTGGCCCGAATTCATGTGCAGCTTGGGCGCAGGGCTCTGCACTGTTAAATTGGTTATTGTTGGGCCTCTTTTAAGCCCATAAAATGGTGTAACAATGTTAAATTTAGACCTCAGTGACTCATACTGGGATACAGTGCCATCTGTGCCAGCAGCCCTTAGTATCTCACTCAAACACTCATTTTTCTTGTGATGGTCCTAAAAAGAAAGATCCCAAGGTGCTTAACACACAATGAATTACCTTAAAGTGCAGCAACAATTGTTATGTCGGCAAACACAGGCAACCATATTGTATGCAGCAAGATCTCACAAACAAGGTCTTACAATCAAAATGATCAATTAAGCTATGTTTCGGTGGTGTTGGTTGAGTGAAAAATGTTGGCCAGGACAGCAGGAGAAGTTCCTGTTTTTCTTTGCACAGTGCCATGTAAATTTTATTGACCACCTGAACTACTGAAATGGTGCAATGGGGCCTTGGTTTATGCCTCTTCCAAGAGACAATGCAACACTCCCTCTGTGGTGCACTGATGTGTCAGCCTAAACCATGTGTTCCTATCCTAGAGTGAGGCTTGTATCCACAATCTTCTGATATTCAGGTAATAGTGCTACCAAAGGAGTCAGTGGTGAAACAGACTATTGTTACTCTAGGTTCTAAATTTCTTCAGGTCTATAGTAAACTGGCAACACAACTGCAATGGGTGAGGACAGGTGGAGAATAGAAAGGAGATGGGATACAGTAACATCTGGTCTCCACTCAAAGTTATGACCACATGGATTTCCTCTGAGGCGTGAGCAGGTGATAGTTGTGTCTGCTCCATTTCAGGCTGACAGATTAAAAGAAGATGGGACTAGTGTCATTCACCAGAAATCCTGCTGATCCTAGCTTCTGAGCCCCCAATATACAGTATGCTGGTAAGATACAGGCACACAGTACATTTGTATGGCAGGAGTGGGGCCCACAAGAGTGTTACAGGCTGGATTCATGACCTGGCACACTCCCAAGCCTCAAGTTTTGGTCACTATGAAATTTGCCCTCCTATAAAGGGGGCCGATTTAAAACCTTTGCAGTTGTTCACAGCTGGATTTAAAAGCATTGCCTACAAGCATGTGGTAACTGATAAGCGCTGCCTATTGCCCTCCCTCCCTCTAGCAGGTGCCCAAGTCACACCATTACTTGCCTAGGCACCCATTCAAATTTCCTGATACTTGGAGGTTCGATGGGGTCAGGCACTTGGTTTACCAGGGGGGCGCGACTCCCGCTGACTTTAGTTATGACAGCAGAGAGGGATTGCAAAGTTTCAGCCCCTCACTGTTTTGTCCTAAATATGAAGAGTTGTCAAGCTCAGCATAAGTCAGCACTTGCAAGAGAATAAGAGGACAAAATTAGAAAAAGTAATAAAGACTTCACCAGTTTTGTGCAAGTACTCAAGTGTCTTCTGATTCCCACAAGGACCCTATTCAATAACAATAACAACAATAACTCGCATTTATATAGCACCTTTAACATAATAAAACGTCCAAAGGCGAATCACAGGAGTATTATAAGACAAAAAATTTGACACCGAGTCACATAAGGAGAAATTAGGGCAGGCGACCAAAAGCTTGGTCAAAGAGGTAGGTTTTAAGGAGCATCTTAAAGGAGAAAAGAGAGATGGAGAGGTTTAGGGTGGAAATTCCAGAGCTTAGGGCCTAGGCAACAGAAGGCACGGCCACCAATGGTTGAGCGATTATAATCAGGGATGCTCAAGAGGGCAGAATTAGAGGAGTGCAGATATCTCGGGGGGGGGGACGTTGTGGGACTGGGGGAGATTACAGAGATAGGAAGGGGCGAGGCCATGGAGGGATTTGAAAACAAGGATGAGAATTTTGAAATCGAGGTGTTGCTTAACTGGGATCCAATGTAGGTCAGCGAGCACAGGGATGATGGGTGAACAGGACTTGGTGCAAGTTAGGACATGGGCAGCCGAGTTTTGGATGACCTCAAGTTTACAGAGGGTAGAATGTGGGAGACCAGCCAGGAGTGCATTGGAATAGTCGAGTCTAGAGGTAACAAAGGTGTGGATGAGGGTCTCAGCAGCGAATGAGCTGAGGCAAGGGCGGAGACGGGCGATGTTACGGAGGTGGAAATAGGCGGTCTCAGTTATGCTATTATACAAGTTAGCTGTGCACTCAAGCAGCCTATGAGTAATGAAACTGGCATTAAAAAAATGACTGGGAAGGTAATGGAGCATGACTTATACTGAGGTAAGACTGATATTTTTCCACTTGAACAAAAAATGCTATACAGCTTATTAGAGGAGTTTGGAATCTAACCACAGCTAATTCCAACCCCAAAGTAGAGAGGCGCTTGTAAAAGGTTTTACCCTCTTCTTGTTTGCCTGTGCAGTTGTGGAACACTATGTCACCATTCATTTCTTAAGTAGCAAAGTGATGGTATCCCCTTCATTATACATTATGATGTTTGCTGCTCTGTGTCACACTGAGAAGGCAAACAGCTGTTTCACAGCATGTGCTAAAAATGTGGTTAAATTAAAACAAACCAAAATCTTTGGAGAAATCTCAGTTTCAGTATTACAAAGTGTTGTGCTGAATTTAGGCACCAGAATATGAAACAATTCATCATGGCCGTAGCACCAGTGTGTGAAGATTGTTCAGCAAACTATACTTGAGCTCCCCCAGTGGTTTAGTGGATAGGTGCTTCACTCAAAGGGTTTTAAATTTTGGAATTCTTGACCCCAGAGAGCTGTGGCTGCTCAGTTGTTGAGTATATTCAAGACATAGATCGATAGATTTTTGGATCCTAAGAGAACCAAGGGTTATGAGGATAGTGCAGGAAGGTGGAGTTGAGGTAGATGGTCAACCATAAACTTATTGAATGGTGGCGCAGTCGCGAAGAGCCAAATGGCCACTCCTGCTCTTATTTCTTATGTTCTTATGTGCACTGTGGTGCTGAGATCCATCAATCAAAAAATTCTTGCATTTGATGCATGGTCTGTGCTCAAATGTTGACTGAAGCCAGACAGGGCTGTGGTTGTTGGTGCACATCTTTTGCTACTGAGCCAGAGATGGAAAAAATCAGCCAGGATTCCTGCTCCCAATTACTGCTCAGTGGCCTCTTCTATGAAATGTGCATACATAGATTTGAAATAGAGTTATACAGCACAGAAAGAGGCCCTTCGGCCCATCGTGTCTGCGCCGGCCATCAAGCCCTATCTATTCTAATCCGATTTTCCAGCACTTGGTCCATAGCCTTGTATGCTATGGCGTTTCAAGTGCTCGTCTGAATGCTTCTTGAATGTTGTGAGGGTTCCTGCCTCTACCACCCTTTCAGGCAGTGAGTTTCAGATTCCAACTGCCCTCTGGGTGAAAAAGTTTTTCCTCAAATCCCCTCTAAACCTCCTGCTCCTTACCCTGAAACTATGCCCCCTGGTTATTGACCCCTCTACTAAGGAGAAAATTTCCTTTCTATCTACCCTATCTATGACCCTCATAATTTTGTACACCTCCATCAGGTCCCCCCCTCAGCCTTCTCTGCTCTAAGGAAAACAACCCCAGCCTGTCCAGTCTCTCTTTAAAGCTGAAACACTCCAGCCCAGGTAACATCCTGGTGAATCTCCTCTGCACCCTCTACAATGCAATCACATCCTTCCTATAGTGTGGCGACCAGAACTGCACACAGTATTTCAGCTGTGGCCTAACTAGCATTTTGTACAGCTCCATCATAACCTCCCTGCTCTTATATTCTATGTCTCGGCTAATGAAGGCAAGTATCCCATATGCCTTCTTAGCCACCTTATCTACCTGTCATGCTGCCTTCAGGGATCTATGTACATGCACACCAAGGTCCCTCTGATCCTCTGTCCTTCCTAGGGTCCTACCATTCATTGTGTATTCCCTTGCCTTGTTAGCCCTCCCAAAATGCATCACCTCACACTTTTCAGGGTTAAATTCCATTTGCCACTGTTCTGCCCATCTGAGCAACCCATCTATATCGTCCTGTCGCCTGAGGCTTCCCTTCTCGCTATTTACCACTCCACCAATTTTCGTGTCATCTGCGAACTTACTGATCATACCTCCTACATTCATATCTAAATCATTAATGTACACTACAAACAGCAAAGGACCCCGCACCGATCCCTGTGGTACACCACTGGACACAGGCTTCCAGTCACAAAAACTACCTTCGACCATCACACTCTGCCTCCTGCCACTAAGCCAATTTTAGATCCAATGTGCCAAATTGCCCTGGATCCCATGGGGGACTTTGTCAAAAGCCTTACTGAAGTCCATGTAGAATACATCAACTGCACTACCCTCATCCACACACCTAGTCACCCCTCGAAAAATTCAATCAAATTGGTTAGACATGATCTCCCCCTGGCAAAGCCATGCTGACTATCCCTGATTAATCCTTGCCTCTCCAAGTGGAGACTAATTCTGTTCCTCAGAATTTTTCCAATAATTTCCCTGATGTAAGAATAGCCTGGTCTCACTCACTGGCATGGCTCATAAATATAGAATATTCATTTGGGTGAGATATTGGTGTGCTCCCAGTACCCACTGAACCATATATTGTCATGAATCACCAACTTGATGAGAGAAAACTGGAAAAAAGGCTGCTTCTTTGAAAATTTCCCAACAGCATTAAATCTGCTCTGATCCCAAGTGTTTGCAAAAGGCATTTGTTCCCACATCTCTGTTGCTGCTGTTCTCAAGTTTGCCACTATAAATTGTCCAATCTGTGACTCCCTCCCTTCATTAGCAAAATTGATATTGAGATATTTTTGAATAAACCACATCCTACTACTCCAAGGCATAAACTGTCTTTATTAGGCATACACCAGAAACTCCATCTAGTATTCTTAAAGCTGATGAGAGAAGTTGAACGTGGTGACTGAGGAAGAGCCTGAACCACCTTACATTTTCATCATACTGCCCTGAAGACCATGGACTCTGTAAATATCTGATTGACCAATCAATTAATCTTTAATTTGGAACTCACTAGGTTCTTATCAGTATAAGACGGACTCCCGCAGTAAGGCATGACATGGGTAGGTAATTAGTTTGGGGGTAGGAGACAGAGAGTAGGGATAAAGAGTTCATTCTCTGATTGGCGGGATGTGATAAGCGGTGTTCCTCGGGGATCTGTACTGGGGCCTCAATTTTTCACCATATATATTAATGACTTTGATGATGGAATAGAGAGTTGTATATCCAAGCCTGCAGATGACAATAAATTAGGAGGCACTGTAAGTTGTGTGGATAGGAGCAGGAAATTACAAAGAGACAAAGTGAGTACACACAACTATGGCAGATGGAGTTCAATGTGAGGAATGTGAGGTCATCCACTTTGGATCCAAGGAAGACAAATTGGAATTTTTTCTTAATGCTGAGAGACTAGGAGCTGTGGAGGAGCAAAGGGATTTAGGAGTCCATGTATACAAATGACTAAAAGCTAGTGCACAGAGACAAAAAGTAATCAAAAAGGCTATTAGAATGTTGGTCTTTATCACAAAGGGGTTGGAATTCAAAAGTGAGGAAGTGATGCTTCAGTTGCTTTGGTTAGTCCTCATCCGGAGTACTGCATTCAGTTTTGGGCACCGAACTTCAGGAAAGATAGATTGGCTTTGAAGAGGGTACAGCACAGATTCACCAGAATTATACCAAGGCTTAAAGGGTTAAATTATGAGGACAGGTTGCATAAACTTGGCTTGTATTCCCTTGAGTTTAGAAGCTTGAGCGATGATCTAATAGAGGTGGTTAAAATGATAAAGGAATTCAATAAGGTAGTTACAGAAAAACTATTTCTTCTAGTGGGGGAAGCCAGACCAAGTGGGCTTGCACTTAAAATGAGAGCTAGGCCATTTAGGAGTGAATTAAGGAAGCATTTATTAGTACAAAGAGTAGAGGAAATCTGGAACTCGCTCACCAAAAGGCTGTGCATATTGGGTCAATTGACTGAGATTGATAGTTTTTTCTTGGGTGTGGGTATCAAGGGATATGTAACAAAGACGGATAAGTGGGATTGAGCTACACATCACGCAAGATCTAATTGAATGGCCAAACAGGCTCGAGGGGTTGAATATCCTACTCTTGTTCCTATGTTGGTTATGGTGTCAACTGTGGCTCAGTTGGTAGTTCTCTTGCTTCTGAGTCAGAAGTTTGTAGGTTCCAGTCCCGCTCCAGAGACTTGAGCACACAATCAAGGCTGACAGCTCAGTGTAATACTGAGGGAGTGCTGCACTGTCAGAGGTGCCATCTTTCAGATGAGACGTTAAACAGGTGGACGTAAACATACCAATGGCACTTTTCGAAGAAGAGCAGGGGAGTTCTGGCCAATCCCTCAACCAACATCATTTGAACAGATTAGCTGGTCATTATCACATTGCTGTTTGTGGGACATTGCTGTGCACAAATTGGCTGCTGCATTTTCTACATCACAACAGTGACTACACTTCAAAAGTACTTCATTGGATGTTAAGCACCTTGGACCATCCTGAGGTTGTGAAAGGCACTATATAAATGCAAGCCGTTCTTTCTTTTTATGTTAGAATAATACTTAAGAGATTGGAATATTATTTTTAGCTACTCTATTACTGTATATATATATACACTCAAAATCAAATATATGTACACATTCACATTCAAAACTGACCACTTAATCTCCACTCTGCCATGGAAGGGGATAAAATAATAGGAAAGATACCATTTGAAGCCAGATGAACTCAGACATCTATATATTCTAGCCAGAGGCTCTCTGTATGAAATCATAACTATTACAGCATAGAAGAACACTCAGCTCATCAAACCTGTGCCAATACAAGCTCTTTAACTCAACCTATCTATTCTAATCTTGTTTTCTTGCCCTTACCACAAAACCTTTCATATTTTTGCTTTTCAAATATTTATCCAATTTCTCTTTTTATATGAGACACTTGTGGTACAGAATTCCATTTTCTAATAAACCTCTCTGTAAAAAAAATTCCTTTCTTCTGATGACAGTTCTGAGTCTGTGCCCCTCTGTTACTGACTTACCAATCAGCGAGAGCAATCTTTCACTATTTACCCTGTCAAAATCTTGCATTCATTTGAATGGGATATACTGTTCCAGTTAATGTCCACTGTTTAGTTCAGATTTTTCCACCCTACACAATACTCTGCATCCAACATGAGATGGGGCATGAGGAAAAATTAAATACAGTCAGCCAAGGTTCACTAGTGAGATGAAATTATTTATTCGTTCATATTGAGCAAACTATTTGCTTATACAATAGCAAAATACTGTGGATGCTGAAAATCTGAAATAACAACAGAAAATGCTGGAAACATTCAGCAGGCCAGGCAGCATCCATGGAGAGAGAAATAGAGTTAACGTTTCAGGTCTGGGACCCTTCATCAGAACTGGAAAAAGCAGGAGATGTAACAGATATTAAGCAGGTGCGGAGACAGGGAGGGGGAGGAGGGGGCGTGGGAGGGGAGGAAGGAATTGAAGGAACATACTGTGTTCAGGTAAGAGGCAGGAAAGATAAAGGCCCAGAAATTGGTGTCGGGGGCTTCCCGCGGGTGCAAGCCCCTGACCTACACTTACATAGCGCGCCAACAGTTGAAGCCTGGCCCTGCGTGGATTTCCTGTCAGTGGCCCGGTTCAGCTCCCGGCGCACTGTGCTTGCGTGATCCAGCAGCGTAGTTAGTTCGATGAGCCGGCTGGGATCACGTGAGCACTGGGCAACCAATCGGAGGTTGCAAGAGTTCATTCATGAGTTTGATAGTAAGAACTGTCAAACTCATGAAAACTCCGGGCGCCCAAAACTGTACTTAAACTTCAAATAAAAATTAAAAAAACATCCCACTAATTAAATGAACTATTAATAACTGTAAAAAACTAATTTAAACAATTATTCAAAATTTTGAAAAAAATAATTTTTTAACAAATCGGGTCTAAAAATACACTTACCTTACTGTAAAGTCTTTAAAAATAATAAACCTGTGGAAAAAAATTTCTAACTAATTAATAGACCACTTACCTTTTAAAACTAAGTACTTATGTCTGCTTTTTTCTCGCGTAAAAACTGGAGGCCTTACCGCATGGGCAACCCTGTAAAAAAAAAGGAATTTCAGCGCGCACGCACAGACTCCTGCGCGCACGCGTTCGACCTCTGAACCCCTTGGTTCAGAGGATCGGAAATGCCGGTCTCCCGCGCATGCGCTGTGCGTGCAGAAAACCAGCAATTCCATCAGTCCCACGCGTGAGTACACGGTGCTTACTCACGCGTTGGGACCCGAATTACTGGGCCCAAATGTTGCAAGCGGGGATGTCAAAAGCATACAGCATGAAAAATGGGAGCAGGGATTATAGTTTGAAATTGTTGAACTCAATGTTGAGTCCAGAAGGCTGTAAAGTGCCTAATCGAAAGATGAGGTGCTGTTCCTCGAGCTTATGTTGAGCTTCACTGGAACAATGTAAGAGGCCGAGGACACGGAGATCAGAGTGGGAGTAAAGCGTAGAATTAAAGTGACAGGCGACCGGAAGCTCAGGGTCACCCTTATGGACTGAACGGAGGTGTTCAGCAAAGCGGTTGCCCAATCTGCATTTGGTCTCCCCAATGTAGAGGAGACTGCATTGTGAGCAGCGAATACAGTATGCTAAATTGCAACAAGTACAAGTAAATTGCTGTTTCACCTGGAAGGGGTGTTTGGGGTCCTGGACAGTGGGAAGGGAGGAGGTAAAAGGGCAGGTGTTGCATCTCCTGCGCTTGCACGGGAAGGTGCCGGGCAAATGGGAAGGGTTGTTAGGGGTGATTGAGGAGGGGACCAGGGTGTCGCGGAGGGAGCGGTCCCTTCGGAATGCTGAAAGGGGAGGTGAGGGGAAGATGCATTTGGTGGTGGGATCACGTTGGAGGTGGCGGAAATGGCGGAGGATGATCCGTTGAATGTGGAGGCTGGTGGGATGAAAGGTGAGGACATGGGGATCCCTATCATGGTTCTGGGAGGGAGGGGAAGGGGTGGGAGCAGAAGTGTGGGAAATAGAATGGACACGGTTAAGGGCCGTGTCAACCACAGTAGAGGGGAGTCCTCGGTTGAGGAAAAAGGAAGACATGTCAGCAGCACTGGTATGGAAGGTGGCATCTTCAGAACAAACGCAGCGGAGATGGAGAAACTGGGAGAATGGAATAAAGTCCTTACAGGAAGCGGGGTGGGAGGAAGTGTAGTCCAAGTAGCTGTGGGATTCAATGGGCTTGTAGTGGATGTTTGTCAATAGCCGATCGCCAGAAATGGAGACAGAGAAGTCAAGGAAGGGAAGAGAAGAGTCAGAGATGGACCATGTGAAGGTGAGGGAAGGGTGGAAATTGGAAGTAAAGTGAATGAACTTTTCTAGTTCAGGGCGAGAGCAGGAAATGGCACCGATACAGTCATCAATGTACCGGAAAAAGAGGTGAGGGAGGGGACCTGAGTAGGACTGGAACAATGAATGTTCCACATATGCCATGAAAAGGGAGGCATAGCTAGGGCCCATGCGGGTTCCCATAGCAACACCTTTAATTTGGAGGAAGTGAGTGAAATCAGAGAAGAAGTTGTTCAATGTGAGAACAAGTTCAGCCAGGCGGAGGAGAGTGGTAGTGGATGGGGATTGGTTGGGCCTCTGTTCAAGGAAGAAGCGGAGCGCCCTAAGGCCGTCCTGGTGGGGGAAGGAGGTGTAGAGGGATTGGACGTCCATAGTGAAAAGGAGATGGTTGGGGCCAGGAAACTGGAAACTGTTAAAGTGGTGGAGGGCGTCGGAAGAGTTATGAATGTAGGTGGGAAGAGACTGGACAAGGGGAGAAAAAATAGAGTTGAGATAGGAAGAGATAAGTTCCGTGGGGCAAAAACAGGCTGCAACGATGGGTCTACCAGGGCAGTCCTGTTTGTGGTTCTTGGGAAGGAGGTAGAAGCGGGCTGTGCGGGGTTGGGGGACTATGAGGTTGGTGGCCATGAAGGGAAGATCTCCAGAGGAGATGAGGTCAGTGACAGTCTTGAAAACAATGGCTTGATGTTGGCTAGTGGGGTCATGGTCCAGGCGGAGGTAGGAGGATGCGTTGGAGAGTTGGCGTCCAGCTTCCGCACGGTAGAGGTCGGTTCGCCAAACAACAACAACACCACCCTTGTCAGCAGGTTTAATGATAATGTTAGGGTTGGATCGGAGAGAACGGAGTGCTGCAAGTTTAGAGGGAGGTAGGTTGGAGTGAGATAGGGGAGCAGAGAAATTGAGACGGCCGATGTCCCGCCGGCAGTTAGCAATGAAAAGATCTAGAGAGGGTAAGAGGCCAGAAGGAGGGGTCCAAGTAGAATGAGATTTCTGAAAGCTTGAGAAAGGGTCAGCCGTGCGGGGGGAAGAATCCTGGCCAAAGAAGTGGGCACGGAGACGAAGGCGATGGAAAAAGAGCTTGAAATGCATTGAGATGGGGGCGTAAGGGGATGAAGCTCAGGCCTTTGCTGAGGACTGATCATTCTGGGTCAGAGAGGGGAAGGTCAGATGGATTGAGAATAGTTCAAAAATTCCAGTAAGGAAATACCCTAGTAAACATATAGCACTGAACTAGCGTTTGAATATGCTGGAAAAGGACCTCAGCAAAGTTTGAGTTCTCAGATTGTCAAATAAAATACTTGCCATTGCCACGTTAATGTCAACCATTAGCTACTGTGGCTTATCCCCATTATATTTTAGGAAAAGTTGGGAGATAGGTTGGCAATTCCTTCATCCCATTCGCAGTGATTGTATTCTGATCCTTCATCAGTAACTTATTAGCACCCACATTAATAACATGTCAACCATTTTGTCTGCCAATTGTTGACATCTCCAATAAAATCCACTCAAAGATCATGTGGAGAATTTAGGCTTAAGTAGTTGACTTTTCACTTGCTTTGTCAGGATGAGGCATCAACAAAGGTAACACTCTCACCTGCTAAGATATGGACCAATAGCAACTTTAGCTCCAGTAGTTTTCTACACCATAAGGAAGGGATAAAAGATCTTAAAAGTTAATTTGGAAAATACAGTTAAGTTGAATATTTCACGTCAGTAAGTGTTTACTTAATGTCCCAATGTCCACTTTCCATACCTCAGGAGCCTACTGTCAACAAGGGCAGACGTTGATGACGAAGTCCAACACCGCCTTCAGTGTGCCAGTGCAGCCTTCGGTCGCCTGAGGAAGAGAGTGTTTGAAGACCAGGACCTCAAACCCGGCACTAAGCTCATGGTCTACAGAGCAGCAGTGATCCCCGCCCTGCTGTATGCCTCAGAGACATGGACCATGTACACAGGCACCTCAAAGCACTGGAGAGGTACCACCAATGCTGCCTCCGCAAGATCCTGCAAACCCATTGGCAGGATAGGCGCACCAACGTCAGTGTTCTTGCTCAGGCCAACTTCCCCAGCATCGAAGCTTTGACCACGCTTGATCAGCTCCGATGGATGGGTCACATTGTCCGCATGCCTGATACGAGACTCCCAAAACAAGTGCTCTACTCGGAGCTCCAGCATGGCAAGAGAGCCCCAGGTGGGCAGAGGAAACGCTTCAAGGACACCCTCAAAGCCTCTTTGAAAAAGTGTAACATCCCCACCGACACCTGGGAATCCCTGGCCCAAGACCGCACAAAGTGGAGGAGAAGCATCCGAGAAGGCGCCGAACACCTTGAGTTTCTTCGCTGGGAGCAAGCGGAAGCCAAGCGCAGGCAGCGCAAGGAGCGCCCCACCCACCCGCCCCTTCAACCACCGTCTGCCCCACCTGTGACAGAGACTGTAGGTCCCGCATTGGACTCATCAGTCACCTGCAAACTCATTTTTAATCTGGAAGCAAGTCATCCTCGGTTCCGAGGGACTGCCTAAGAAGATGAAAAATTCCTTGTTTTCTCATAAATAAAACTTACAACCACCATGCAGTATTAGAAGATGGAAAACTTAGATCTTTGTTGCATAGCTGTTAAAAAGGCACTATCAGACCTTAGCTGTCTCTCCAGGATTTCTGCTGGATTGTCCTATTTGCAGTTCATTGTATTCCCTTTCATTTTAGAATCATGGGACAAACATTCAACTTTGGCGTGGGCTTAATATTGGCAGTATCAGATTGGCTGCCCATTGTACACCCCTCCGAGTGGGGTGTATACAGGCGGCCAATCCAATACCGTAAGTTGAAAGTTCTGCCCCACATCTGATTCATCTTCTGCCTTTTCATCAGCCTGACTGAGATGGCTTTTATGTTGTATACAACATCTTATGCTAGCCTGTTTCCATCACTACAGAATCTATCCACAGGCTATCATACCCATTAGCTGCCTCTTTGTCAAATTAATCAGTAAACCCAAACTTTTCATTCCCACTTAGTGTTCTCCCTCCGCTCTTTGTTTATGTCAGTTCTTTGAAGGAACCTCTCTCAATTGACCACATTAGTACTGATGATGTGTCACACCCTAAACGTTCAATCATCCTTCCATTTCACATGCTGACTGGCCTGTATGCATTTCTAGCACTTCTTGTTTTTATTTCAGATTCACAGCTTTTTGTCATGTGTCTGAGCACTTGAAAAACAAAGAAAGTTGCCCAAATATTTCTTGATAAAGAGTGCCCCTCTTTAAAATATTGAACAGGTGTTGCCTCTTTAACATACTTCTCTGTAGCACATGGCCTTTAGCTGAAGATATGGGGGCAGAGGGAATATGATCAAAAGCGTTGACAGTCAGAAACTAGACAGGTACAAAAGAAACAGTTAAAAGGAGGAAATTCAAAAGGTTGACAGCAAGAGGATGTCAAAGTCATAAATGGCAATTGTTTGAAGACAAATCATCAAAAGGCAGACCATTCCTGAGGTAGTTTTCATTGGCAATAGTTAACTAGATTTTTTTTAAATATTGGTCTGATTTGGTCCAGACGTAAAAGCAGATTTTTAAGTGGTTTAGACGTGCTCTTTTGAGAATTAGATATTTTTACATAGATTAGTGTACACCAAGGGCTATGTTCAGTTATATTTTCTTTGAGCTGATGCATACTGGACCTGCACTGCATGTTTATCCATTGATACATAATACATCTGCATCATGAGGCATTTTGGGCATTCCAATCTCTGGGCCAGTCTTTTCTACACTGAGGAATTATTTTGTGTTTGTCAGCTGCATGTGAAATT
This sequence comes from Somniosus microcephalus, assembly GCF_052327205.1. Classification (NCBI taxonomy): domain Eukaryota; kingdom Metazoa; phylum Chordata; class Chondrichthyes; order Squaliformes; family Somniosidae; genus Somniosus; species Somniosus microcephalus. Next base: position 52,500,935 of record NC_140988.1, read on the forward strand.
TGAATTGAGTGAATTAATTTATGAAAGTTTTTCTTGACATGTACGTGAAACGATCAACAGGTTGTGATGCAGACAGACAAAATAGGGTCAATTTTAACCTAACCCATCCATTAGGAAACTGATGAGATCGGGTGCAATGCTGGTTTTCCACCCTGCCCGATTTTACTTTCCATTGAAGTCTTCCGGCGAATTAGGTTAAAATTAGCCCAGTGTTTCAAAGGGAAACTTGCACAGGAAAGATTTTATTGAACCACTTTTTCTGTCTACATCAACACACTTGTTTTAGTATGTAACACCTGAAAAGATAATTGTTCATGTTGGTAATGTTGCTGAAAGCCTAACAAGTGCCTGAAATAGCAGTATTTGTGCATCATATAATTCGCCTTTTATGGATTGAGCTTATCAATTTCCAAAATTGGTTTTCTATATTTGAAACAAATTTGCAAATCTGCCATCAAAACATCAGTTGAGCTTATTACTGGGGTTGGGGGGCAGAAAATTAAATTGGGCTGTGTTTAAGCAGCTTGAAAGCATGCTGTCTATAAGTTTAGTTGTTGCTAAAAGGACAAATATATCAGAAAACCCAGCAAAAGGAAAACAACATGGCTTTTGGTCCTATTGTGGCTGCCGTTAAAACTTTCAGATGAAGTGAAAGCCAACTGCGATATTTGGACAAGTTTTACAACTGCTGACAAAACAACAAAACAATTTTAGGTGTTGCGTCGCCTTTAAAGGTGCATGCTGGCCTTTAAATCCTACACCAACATGTTAGTTCCTGGCCCCCTACCCCAAATGGTGAGCTTCCAGTGAGTGGTATTCCTAATGCTGGGAGCTCACCATATATATAGAAATAAGGCTGAGCCCAGAAATGACCATGGGGTCAGCTATTTCACATCACATGGGCATGAATCGTACTCCCACCATAATCTCAGTGGGAGTATGGTGGCAGGGCTGAATACTAGGTTGGGAACCGAATACAAGTTCCAGCCTTACGTCTAAGTTCCAGTGATGGCCTATTGGTGATGGCGCCACTCCCAACTCCAAACATGGACATTAATGTAGAAAGAGGCAGGGCCAGGAGTGGGGACTCCCTACATCAGGAGTACCCACAACCTTGGTTTTCAAAGGGACCTGGCACAGATGTGCCAGGTGAAACCAGGCTTACCGGCTGACCCTGTGGTGTTGGTGGGACCCACATTGAGGTTCAGGACAGAATTGATGCCTGGATCCATGAAAGGGAGGCAATATTGAGTGGGGGTGCACGAGGGCTACAGTCAGTAAGTTTACAAGGGCTTCAACACTCTCCCTAACCCCTACTCCACCCCCCCCAAACCCTGGGCCAGGCCACCTGCAGAAGATGAGAATCCTAGATGACCCCCCTAGTGGCACAGACCTCCCCCTGACCCCGCATAATCCAAGAGGGTTAATGGCAGAGGTCAACACTGGGCACAATTCCAGCTGGAACTACAGGTGTGCGCATTTTCGCCAACCCAGGATATCCACAATAGCGACTGACTCAAATGATTCACAGGTTCATTTTTTTCCATAGAAGAACAGATCAATAGTTGAATGACTATAAGGAACAATTCAAATTGCTTCATATACAATGAATGAATTACTTTGAACTTCAGTGACTGCTGTTATGTAACAATGTAGCTGGCATTTTGCATGCAGCAATTTTCCACAAACAGCATTGAGTTGAGTGATCAGTTCATTTGTTACTGAGGGACGAAAGTTAGCCAGGATACAAAAAAAACTTCCTGCTCTTCTTTGGATAATTCTATCTGATCTTTTACATCCACCTGAATAAGTAGACACGACACCAGTTTAATGCCTCATCCAACAAATCAGCACTCTTTCAATGCTGAATCAAAATGTCAGCTTAGGTTATGAGCTCAAACTCCTAGCATGGGATTTGGATCCAGAACTGCCTGACCCAGAGTTACGAGTGCTCTCAAAGGTGACACACTAAGAGATCTCCAGAGACAGCAACATTCTGTTCCACTGATTAATTTGCCTGGGTCTTGGGTGCTGTTGACTGCACTCATGTGAGGATAAAGATGTCTGCAGTAAATCCTATGGTCTACATCAACCACAAAGGTTTCCATGTTGTTACGGTGTAGGTTCTGTCCAAAGCACAGTGAAGGATTTTACATATGGGTGTACAGTAGTCAGGATGAACACATGATCCCTTCAACCTCAGCCAGTGATCTCTGGTTTTGTAAGGTTCACAAAATTCTACAGATTCCCCCAAACCAAGAAAAGAAGAGATTTTCGACTGTTTTAAAAGAATATTGGGCCAAAAGGGGCTTAAAGTCAAAACCTCAGGATTCGGCTATTTTAAAAGGCATGTCCAGACCTGTGAAAGGCTGCAACAAAGAATTTGGGATCTACCTATGCAGTAGCCAGTCTGAGTATTCGAGGTAATCAAACTGTCTGGGGGAAACTGTAAACATCACTGAGCCCCTATCAAGAGATTTGCATGCTGACAATAGACCCACGGAGGAACAGCCTCACAGAACCCATCCAGGTCATGCATAAACCAAACCGTTTAGCCAACCAACAAAGAATCTCAAGGCCCCACAGGAAACTCAAAGACTAAGGACAAAACTGACAATTAAACAAGAGGTTAAACAATCGATGGGGCCATCCCGAAACCAATTAAACAATTTGAACAGATCGATGTTAACGAGTCCGCCCAAAATTTAACAATGAACCGAGACTGATTTGGCAGGCAGATAAGCAGGCCTTAATTAGCATAAACTAAAGACCTGTCTCCACAAGAAATCAGTTAGTTCGATGAGTTCAATGAGTTCGATGGGTTCGAACAGTTCGAAAGTTGTTCAGTCAGAGAATTGAAACAGCAGTCAGTGAATTGAAGTCAGCAGTACAGTTCGGACAGACACAGAAAGAGGCACAGCTCATTCGAAAGACATCAGCCTCGGGACAATCAATCGACGAAAGGACAACAGAAGGAGAACGGAAGGAATCGAAGCAACCAAGGACCCCAGGAAACAAACAACCAACAATATTACCAACAACTAGGTAACATTGGGCCACCGCGACCAACAAGAAACCAACCTGGAAGAAACTGAAGATCTGCAAGTTTTTCCCACTCTACAAACGTTTGGTGAGCATTATCCCTGATCCTTTAGAGTCCAACTTAGCTAGTAAGGTGGGATTGGTAGGGGTGAAGTATTCTGTCTATTGTCATTCTCCCTCGTATATTCCGAAGTGTTCCCCCTTTTAGAGTGATAAGATTTATTGTGTTGTGTATATTTTCTTGTCTTAAATAAAATCCAAGTTCTTTTCACCAACTCAGTTGTCTGCAGCAATTTCATTACAACCCCCAAATAAGTCCAGGTCTAGAACCAAGGGAGTGGGAGTGATTTGAACCGCTCAGGGAGTCAGAGGCAAAGCTGACCACACACACCACCCCTTACAGTTTCAGCAAATGAACGTAATGACTGACTGGAAGGTTGGTTATTGGGGGATTGATCTGGGCTATGGCCTGAAAATGTGGCTTCTCAATCTTTACACAACCCACAACTGCCAGCAGAAGAGGGGTACAACCAAGCAATTTCCTAACAGTCGACAAACCATTGGTGTACTCAAGCAGTGCTTCTGGTGTTTAGACTGTTCAGGGAGGCATTATAGTACAAACCACCCAAATGTACAAAATGACTGGAGTCTGCTGCATGTTATATAACCTTGAGAAGGGGCTGTACTTTTATCTAGATGGGAAACATGGCGCAGGAAAGACTTAACTGCCTGCATCAGCAAAAGATAAGACAGCATTAGTGTGAGAGGTTGGGAACAACCCAATTACCACCCATTGCAATTAAGGCAAGGTGAGAAAAATATGGACCCATCAGACCAATCTAATGTTATTAGGATGCACCTCATAGCAATAGGACATATAATATGTACCTAACAATTCCTGAAGCAATAAATCATCTGGCATAATAATGCTTGTCTTTCTCTTTTTGTTACACCTGAACTTATTGTTGCCCTATGCCTAGTCAGAGACAAAGGCATCAGAAGGGAAAGGGGCCTTATGCCCAGGCAACCCTTTACACTGAACCACGGTAAGAGACAAATCTATCTGGCATTGTTTTGGTGTGTTTGTAAACGTGCACAAAGATTTTACTCAGAAATTTTAAGAAAAGAAAAGCACTTTTACACAGACAACCAGAAATGGAAGGTAGCAATGTTGCCCATATATTTGTGCTGTGCCATTGTGAACAATTAATCTACTCTTTTCTCATCACTACAACTTGTCCTTTAATGTCAAGCTGCTACCACACCAGATTTTGCATCCCCAGCCAAGTATGCTGCAGACCAAACTCTCCGGTCAAGCTTTTCATGCTCCAGTAGCTTATGGGTAGAACCTCAAAATTCTGGTGGCCCACCTCCTGAACTGCTGGTGCAGGCTAACCTACACCATGGGCTGAAATAATCCTATTTTTTAAAGACTTGTAAAACTGGGGATTTAGGGTAAGCCTGAGGCTCTAGGGTAAACCTGGGGTTCTAGGGTAAACCTGGGGTTCTAGGGTAAACCTGAGGTTCTAGGGTAAACCTGAGGTTCTAGGGTAAACCTGAGGTTCTAGGGTAAACCTGAGGTTCTAGGGTAAACCTGGGGTTTCACACCATTGGTGCCTCAGTTGGAGCACATTCATATTAATTCCACCACTGACATCCATCTAGCAGAAATATAAACATCGTTGTTGACTATGAATCAGGTACATGTACACCTGAAAAATTAGTGGAGGTTGTTGGAGATTGTTAGAGATGGAATGGTGGAAAGTCAACAGGTCAGTAGCCAGATGGGGAGGCCCGTTAGAGGATGTTAAAGGTCATAGCAAGGGATGAGAGAATCTAAATATTGGATAATAGATGAGATAAAGGGAGATGAGCAGCACCATAAGTACAGTAGTGAATGTAGAATCTAGGTGAATTAAATTTCCCACGTCCTCCAGATTTAGCAATGATACAGGTATAATTAGCAAGATGCTTCTGATTAAACAGAGAAGGGGAGGGATCATCATAGCATTACACCCATGTCAGTAGCAAAGCTACCCCTCCACCAGAACAAAAAATGCAAATGTTTACATTAAACTTTTATGCACAAGTTTCTTTTGCTTTTGTTTGGAATATGTGAATTGAAACATGTAATTTTGTCAACACGTCTGTGTCATTTTGGAAAACAAAATGTAAACTGTTTTCAACCACTGTTGTATCCTGACAGACTGATTGTAATACTACACAGTGGTGTTACCTTGTTCAAATGCAACAAGCAACTAAGTATTTGCAGACCTTCCCAGAATTGCATTGTCATATTTCTCCTGTGAAGTCTAAACATCTGAATCTCATTTTCAAAATGCCAGATATGTACTTTTTTATGTATTAGTGGTACAGCAAGATGGTGCAGCTACAGACAAATATAACAAAGACAGATGCTGTTTGTAGAGTACGCAAAACAATAAATTATACGTACTGGGGTAACAATAGGCAAGTCACAATTCCTGATAGTTTAATGCATGCTGCAGTTATTACTGGCATCCTAGTTCTAAGAAGAACCATTTGTCCAATTTTTCCTAACTGTCTGCATTGATTCAACTGCCACTTGTCTTTCAGGAGAAGGTGGGCACATCAAAAAAGGGAACAACATTACATTTGATGATAATTGATGAAGGTATAAAACAGATTGGGGATAAACTATACTTCTCTGAGGGACTCTCCACAGCGGTTGCAATAGGAAGGTGAACTTTAACATGACCTGATATTTGCATCCTCTAATATAGAAGTGTATCCAGTTCAAAGGCTCAACATATATACAAAGCAACTGACTTTTCAAAGAAACTGATATGTCATACTGTATCAAAGGCTGTACAAGTTTTGAGGAATACTTCCAACAAGAATCCCCTTAAACATCGCTGTGCATGTTTTTGAGGATTTGATATTCGAGTCATAAGCTTGTGCTTCAGACCATAACCTCAATGATCTGTTCAAGCAAGACTGGCATTAATTTAAAGAAAAAGACACAGAAACAAAGGGGTTTAATATATAGAATCATAGAAAGTTACAGCACAGAAGGAGGCCATTTCGGCCCATCGTCGGCCAACAAAGAGCTGTCCAGCCTAATCCCACTTCCCAGCTCTTGGTCCATTGCCCTGCAGGTTACAGCATCCCAAGTGCACATCCAAGTACTTTTTAAATGTGGTTAAGGTTTCTGCCTCTACCACTCTTTCAGGCAGTGAGTTCCAGACCCCCACAACCTTCTGGGTGAAGAAATTTCCCCTCAAATCCCCTCTAAATCTTCCCCCAATTACTTTAAATCTGTGCCCCCTGGTTTTTGACCCCTCTGCTAAGGAAAATTGTCCTTTCTATCCACTTTATCTAGGCCCCTCATAATTTTATACACCTCAATAAGGTCTCCCCTCAGCCTCCTCTGTTCCAAGGAAAATAGACCCAGCCTATCCAGTCTTTCCTCATAGCTAGGATTCTCTACTCCCAGCAACATCCTTGTAAATCTCCTCTGTTACCTCTCTAGTGTAATCACATCTTTCCTGTAATGTGGTGACCAGAACTGCACGCAGTACTCTAGCTGAGGCCTAACTAGTGTTTTATATATGAGGGTTCTGACGTTTGTCTGTAAAACTTTGATAGAGGAGCGGCAGAAATTCCAGGAAAACGGTGTAACAGTGTTTATGCCATTATTCCAGGGTTTCTGGACCTCTTCCACCGAAGTTATGATGGACGATTGGGATAGCCCTCAGGGAAATTCAGCACCACTGAGCCTAATACATTGGGGGAATACTCCACCATCCAAAATTGGGCGGGACTATAAGGAGAATGACAGAAAATGTGGCCTACCACTAGCTCACCATCCTGATTGGGATTTTCCTCCACCAAACTCCACCAGGACCACGACTTTCCACACCTTCCCTACCCATCACATGAAAATAATTTCCCTCTGGTTTGTCCCACTTACCACCACTTCTTGCAGCTGCCATTTGGAAGATGGCAGTAGGCCCCAGCAACCGGTAGTAAAGGATCTAAGGCCCCCTAATAGAGGGAGAAGGCTTTGTCATTGCCTGCTCTCCCTCCAAGTCAGGCCCAACACTTACCTGCTGAAGGCCTTGGTCTTAGCCAGGGTCTTCAGTGGGGATCTTTCTGCCATGTTCAAGGCACTTCTGCCCCTTTGAGGTCCCTCACCAACTCTTCTGATGTTGCAGTAGCATCTCCACTAGAGCACCACTGAGATTCACTACTTTCTCATTGGTGGGCTCCCTCTTGATGGTGGATATAGTAATCTGGGATGTTATGATTAAGGTTATCCACCAGGTGGTGCTGTAGCCAATGCTGCTACTAAGGTCAGAGGTTTGCTTCCTGTTAAGGTCAGAGGTTTTGCTTCCTGTATAGGTCAGCACAAGGTGGAATGCCAGGATGCTGATGCAGGCTGTCTGTAAACGTGTTTCCCAGTTGTTAATAAAGTACTCATGTTAGTTCTAACATCTAGGGCTAGATTTTCAGTTGCTTGCGCCAGCAGTTAGCGCCTTAAGAGAAGTGATTTCCGGGCGCTATGCGTGTAGCGCCCGGGCGCAGCGCAGTTTGCGCCCCGCCCCAAATTAAGTTGCCCGTTAGCGCCGGCGCAAAGTTTAGCGCCCGCCCGGATGCGCGCGCAGAAAATGACGTCACATCCTCGTGCAACGCCCTTTGGCCGCCCCGATTGCAAACTTCAGTCGGACCGCCCCATTGTGCGGCGGGCGGCCGGAGCGTTTGGAAAAAGGAACGCAACACAACCAGCGCGGGCCCCGGGGGGCGCTAATTAAAGGGAACGTCCTCTCCAGTATAAAGGCCATCCATTATTTCAGAAAACAGTCTTGTGCAACGCATTTCTGGAGACACAACAAGGAGGATAGCTAACTGGTTTCAAGCAGCAAGAGCCAGGTATTTTTGGACTCAGGCAACAGCGCTGCAAGTGGCCATTTGGAAATTAGAGTGTTTGCCAGGATTTGATGGGGGTTGCATGGGGTGCCAACGCGGAGCTGCAGCTCCATGTCCGTAGGGCTCGCAGACGCATTGTGAGAGGGGCAGCCCTGGCTAGAGGCAGAGGGGGCTACAGGCGTCGGCCACGTAGGCCTTACCCAGTCAGGCTATACCGCCAGCAGCGCTCCTACCTAAACATGAGTGCCGCGCGATGTGTTAAAAGGCTCCGATTCCGGAAGGGGGTGATTGCAGAGATCTGCCACCTGCTTCGCCGAGATCTGCGGCCAAAGCTCAGGTGCAGGACGTCTCTGTCGGTGGAAGTGAAGGTGACGGTGGCATTGAACTTCTATGCCACCGGCTCCTTCCAATACGCTGCTGGGGACATAGCAAACATCTCCCAGTACGGCGCGCATCGCTGCATCCGCCAGGTGACCGAAGCACTGTTCAGAAGGAGAAGCCAATTCATCTCCTTCCCCATGGCCCTGGAGAGCCAGCATCAGCGCGCATTGGGATTTTCCAGACTCGGGGAATTCCCCTTGGTGCAGGGCGCCATTGACTGTACGCATGTGGCTTTGCGGGCCCCTCTGGAGCATGGCGAGCAGTATCGCAACAGGAAGGGCTACCATTCTCTGAATGTGCAGCTGGTCTGTGACCACAAGCAGCGCATCATGGCAGTCAATGCCAGCTTCCCAGGCAGCAGCCACGATGCCTTTATCCTGCGGCAGAGTACTGTGCATGACATGTTCCAGGCACAGCCTCCCCCAAGAGGATGGCTACTCGGGGACAAAGGCTATCCTTTGTGCACCTGGCTCATGACCCCGCTCCGCGCGCCCAGGACCGCTGCTGAAGAGGCCTACAACGAGAGCCATCAAACCACCCGCAACATCATCGAGCTAACTATTGGGGTCCTCAAGCAGCGGTTCCGCTGCCTTGATTGCTCCGGAGGTGCTCTCCAGTATTCGCCGGACCGGGTCTCCCAATTTGTGGTGGTTTGCTGCATGCTACACAACCTGGCTATCCGCAGGACTCAGGCACTGCCACCTGACGTTGGACCAGCACCTCAGGAGGAGGAGCAGGAGGAGCATGAGGAGGAGGAGGAGGAGGAGGAGGAGGAGCAGGAGTACGTTCCCAGGAGGGAGCGACCAGGGCCAAGGGCCGCACGACGCCACCTTATTACACGGTACTTCTAAGCCCCCTGTCAGGGAATGGCCAGGGGCCATGAGGGAAGATGAATGCAGCCGCTCCGCAAGCCCTCAGCCGGCGAAGCCAACAAACACTAAGAAGAACAACCATGGAGACTGCATGAATAAAGATAATTTTTTATTACACAAAAATGAAAAGCCCTTCCCACATGAATCCCCAAAAACAATAAACGGGCCCCACAAAAAGCCCAACAAACGACTCACTCCCACAAACTGGGGAGGAGCCACTCCACCTTTATTGAAACCGGGCCTCAACGTCGGCCTAACGCAAAAAAAAAGCCCTCCAAAAGCACAACCATGGGCAAAATAAAGATGGCCACCGCCATATTAAAGGAAAGCTGGCCACACCCTCTACTGAGTGGCCCGCGAGGGCGAGACCTTGGCCAGCATTTTGCCTCCCCTGCCCTGCCTGCTGCTCCTTCACAAGCTCTGCCCAGTGGCTGCTGCGAGGCTGGGGGAAGGCGCCTGAGGCTCAGATGCCCTTCCGCCAGATGCCGCTGGGGGGCGGCCTACACGGCGTTTGGGCCTCGAGGGGCCGTCTCCTGAGTGGCGCACCTGAGCCTGGCCACCATCAGCTGCAGCCGCTTGCCCTTGACGGCCCAGAGGGGGAATGGCGGCGACGGATGGCGCAATGTGGGCCAGCAGGCGTCTGGGATGCGCTGGCTGGTGCTGTGGCGCGGTGGCACTCGGCCGGGCCCGCACTGCAGGATCCGCAGCAATCAGCCGACGGCCGGCTTGCTGGGATGGTCCAGCGCGGCGCCTGCCCTGGCGATGCCTGCCTGAGACAGCGCGTGTGGCAGCAGTGAGTGGCCCTGTGGTCCTGGTGTGCACGCGCATCACATCCGCCAGGGTCTTGACGGCATCAGTTAGCATGCGGCCAGTCGCAGCAGTTGCTGCCCCGAACTCGCGCACACTGGTCGCCAGCGACTCGATGGCCTCAGGCATGCGCCCCACCACGCTCATGAGCTCCGTGTGGCGCCGGTCCGAGTCGTCGGCCATCTGATCGAGCTTCCGCACCTCCTCCGAAGTGAAGGTGTCCGGACTGGAGTCGCGACTCTCCCGCTGGGGAGGAGGGGGCCGAACTAGGGGACCCTTGCCGCGTTGGTGACGGCGAGTGTGCCGAGCAGCAGCACTCCCCTCTGATCCTTCCCCCCTTTGGGGGGAAGGCCGCGGGCCACGCGCACGGCTGCTGGGTGGCTGGACGCCACTGGTCCCAGAAGCTGCATTGCCCTGCGACAGTTCCTCCAGGCACTCGTCCAGTGAGGAGGTGTCGAGCATTTCCTCCTCTCCTGCGGGACGTGACTGTTCCCCCGAAGGTCCGGCTTGCTCCTCCTCCTCCTCCTGGTTGGAGGTGCTGTCACTGGCAGCCTCAGGGTCCTGGTCGTCACCAGCTGAAAGCAGGAATGCACAAGAGTAGCTTCAGAGTGAGGAGACGGCGTCAGCGAGGGAGTTAGGACTGGTGGGATTCAGCGCATTGGTGGGACAGTGGCAAAGGAGGTAGCTCGGATGGGCCAGTGCGACGCGAGAGGGCCAAAAGGCGAGGTCCTTACCATTGCCGGGCAGTGGAGGGTCGGATACACCGCACGCTGTGGGGACAATCACACGTGCTCCCATGAGCACACACACGCGCTCCTCCAGCCGAGTGAGCTTCTGCAGCTTGGCGCGGCCACCCCTGGCACGGGCCTGGCGATTAAACGCTACTTTAGCCTGCAAGAGAAAGGACGGGCTGTAAGTGCGCAGTGAAGCCCTGATGTAGTGTGCACTGCCTCCCATGGTGGAATAGCTTGGACAGAGTGAAGCCCTGATGTAGTGTGCACTGCCTCCCATGGTGGAATAGCTTGGACAGAGTGAAGCCCTGATGTAGTGAGCACTGCCTCCCATGGTGGAATAGCTTGGACAGAGTGAAGCCCTGATGTAGTGTGCACTGCCTCCCATGGTGGAATAGCTTGGACAGAGTGAAGCCCTGATGTAGTGTGCACTGCCTCCCATGGTGGAATAGCTTGGCCAAAGTGTAGAGTGCCGAATGGCCATTTGATGCTCATGACTGTCCCAATGCTGCTGGCTGAGGGCTGGCCAAAAGGACTTTCAGGTCCCTTTGCCCATCATGTCAGGTGTACATGCAAGAATGAGGAGGAGACTGGAAAGGCTACTCACCCTCACAATCCTGGTCAGATCGTTGTACTTCTTACGGCATTGTGTGTGGGTCCTGGGGGCCTCGCCGGTGAACGTCACCCTCTGGGCGATCTGCTTCCAGGCTTTGGTGTAGTCGTGGTGGGTTGGATTCCTCCCACTGTCTGGAAACAAGATCTTGCGCCTCACCTCCAGAGCTGTGACCATGATGTCCAGATCACCCTCTGAGAAGCGCAGGGCACGCTGACGGGCCTTCTCTGGCGTTGCCATGACTCCCTGGGGCTGAGCAGTAGTGTTGAGGCCTCTTTGCAAGGCTGCAGTGTGCAGGGCGTGGCAGCAGACCAATTCGTCCCTTCCCCCTTTAAGAGCTGGTCGGCACCACGGGGTCTGCTGTCAGTGCAAAAATGACCGCACCCGTGCTGCGCCCCGCCTGGGCGCTATCCCTCTGGACCGCCGGCTTAGCGCCTAAAGAGAGTAGTGGAACGCCTCTTTTAGCGCTCCACCAACCTCTTAGGGCGAAGCCACTGAATTCCCGGCAACGGGGCGCTACTTTGGGGCGGGCGCTAACTTCGGGCGGGCGCTAAGGTTAGCGCCCCAAAACTGCCTATACTGAAAATCTAGCCCCTAGCCTCTTTGAGTTCCTTGTTCCACTTTCTGGATTTATCACAGTGGGAATCCAACCAGGAGCCCTCTATGCATACGGTATGAATCCCCTCACTGGAAAATGGGCTGAGCTGGGGGTGGATGCGGAGGGAGGGCTGGACATCCCACCCAGCCAGAACTCTGCCACAAAGAGAAAACTCCCCCCCCCCACTTATCTCATAACCATCCGTTAATCAATCCATTCTACATAAATACTTTGCTCACTTTAGAATTAGCAAGAATAAAAGTCATACATACGACTAAGCAATTGGAGCACAGACCTATTTCCTCGAATTACATACCAGCTGCACATTAATTGAATGGAAGATTTACCTGTTAATGGATGGATGGGTACTTAGACTACATAGAATCCATAGAATCTAAAAAAAATTAAGGTTCCTTCATTCTGTCGCTGGCCGTTACAGAGTTTATCAGAAGTTGAAGTAGTGAAGTATCATTTTGAGCAAGGGACAGTTGATATGAAAAATGATATTGAACACTGCTGATTCACTGATGCCCATGGTTGCTGTATCGAGGATCTGAAGATGCCAGTAGCACAGAGGCGAACACACTGGTCAAGAGCAGAGAATCAGCAGGACTCAATTGATGTGAGGCTGAAACTCCAACTTTTTCTGTAACTCCTTACACACAACAGTTGTACAGTAATCTGAAAACAGTGCACGACTAACCAGTCAATAAAACCGATGCAACATCTGGAAATCCTGAAGGATATTTCTCTTTCATACATTCTGGCATGCCTACCACCAAAAGCCATCATCCATTGTGAAATCAGCAATAAACATGAATTATCAGACATCCGATGCTCTGCTTCATTTATCAGGCACTGCAGAGTGGAGTAAACAATGGTTTAAAAAAAAAGTCAGTGAATTCTAAAGCCCACATAATTGCAATCTATACAGAAGTGTCTAATTAGATACAAGTTGACCACAAAAAGAAAATGCACGCAATAGGCAAAGAATTGCAGATAGCACAAAATACCTTGAAATATAGTGCACAGCAAAATAAAAAGCATTAAGGCAGAGTAACATTTCAGCCCAATACAATCCTGGCAGTCCTTACTTATTAAATTTATGTGCTGCCAACAGTGAAATCTTATTCTATTTAGTGAAAAAACACACTGCTAGAGGCATCCTGGCTACCAGAGCAGGGAGAGGCTGCAGAAAGGCTACAAAGAAATTGCTAGAGGAATGGGGTGAGTGCTTCCTGCTTGTGATTCTGTTACCCAGAAGAGCAAGGCGTTTAATTTAATCTAAGCTATTTAATTATCTAGTAATTAGTCCAGACTAGAGTTGCGGGTTTTCCTATTGCAAATGAGTATGTTGTTTCTGGTTCTTGAAACATCTCTTGGTCTCTCTTACGTTTTCATTTTCTTCCCAGTACTGGCATGCAGTTGTATCTCTACCCTCTGGAAAGAGGTGGAGCTGACAGAACCCTGTGGTTTTGCAACGTTTTCAAGCATTTGTTATTAATTTGGTTGCTAGCAAAACACACACAATATCACAAGATACACAGGGCGTCATGGAGGGAAAGGGTAGAGTAATAACTGTGCGTTCAGATTAGATTTCTGCTAAGGATCAGCAAACCACATTGCTCCATATAAGAATGGAATAATAAAGACCAATAATCTTTTTGTATTGGTCTTGTTTGGGGTGGTGGGGTGGGTGGTGCTGTTGGGAGGGTAATAACAAAAAGAGAAAGTAGAAACTCTGACAAGAACAATTTTAGTGTGAGAACGTGTGTTTTGCCAGAAAACCCTACGCCCTTTTATGAGAACTTGATTTTGTTTATAATTGCCTCTGTATTAGGAGGGTCATTTGCTGTGGAAAGCATGTTCTTAACTGTTTGATACTAAGTATTTTATGTGTTGTAACATGCAGCAATCCTCAAATTAGATTTGAAAAGGGAAGACGGTATATGCAACTTGGTTCAGATAAACAGTACCTGTTAGGGATGGCTTGACTTATACTCAGCTAGTTTAGGGCATGAACAAGGTGGTGCACTATCAATAATGAGCTTAATAAACATAATTTTTATCTGAAGATTTACAGCAAGAAGTTGCTAAGGTAGAACCCTATTTACGCTCTTGATAGGGATAGCTTCAAATATTCTTTATTTTAGGTTTTCAGCCTATGAAAGGCAAATTAATATCTCAAAATGCAAACCTTTTTTAAACAAAACGTATCTGAGGGCACAGAGGCATTGAGAAATATTACCAGGAGTGTACAACTACAGCTCACATATTTTGGCCTCGATCCAAATGTCTCACTCAATTGTTTCATAAGTTTTACTTGGCATTAATAGCAACTGCTAGACAAAACCATTTTATCCCCGATAGCGATAGGTTATTGCTAATGAGGGCAGGATAGACTAATCAGCAATGAGCCGGTGGAATAGTTGCTTGCCTTCCAGTTTTTCTCTTCACGTGACACAGCCAGGACTCCAGCCTTGTGTTTGAATGACATTCGGCAGTAGTTGCCTGTAGGGTTTTCAAACTGGCCCATACTGACTAAATTTCCCACTTGTACTTTCCACCAGGAGTATCCACACTACTGGCACTGAAATGTGGAAGAATACTGCTAACCTAGCACAGCAGTGGGAAATATACAATGGATTTATCATCAGTAGTTACTCCTTAATGCCAATCTAGTGAAAAATCCAGCTCACTAGTTTGCAACAGCTTACAGTGTCTTTTAGTTTGTGGCAACAATATTAAAACATTGCCATGTGCCTCAATATTTGCATGGAGGCCAAAATCCTTCCCTTGCACAGTGCACATCTCAGGTGTTGCTGCTTGAGGCGATGGAGGAGGTGGAAAATGGGATGGAATCCAGTTTGGATTGGGAATCCTCCCCGTGGAGAAAAGGCTAAGAAATTTCAATGGAGGGGGGCATGGGTATATCTATTGCAGCCACCCCCCCTGCTCCCCTCACCCCACATCAGGGGTATATAGCTAGGAGAGTTCTTAGGCTTCCCAGGATAAATCGAACCAAAACACCTTGTGATAGACCCAAAAGATCCTATGCTGGCTGAGAGAAGGCACAGGTTCTGCTTTTGGCTAAAATGCCAGAGGGAGCAGGTAATTGATTCTGGAGGGACACCCTAATAGCTTCTTTGTGAGGTTCAGAGTTGGGCCCATTTTGTTCTCGTTGTAAGATTCGCAAAATTCCCACATTCCCCCAAGGTTATTAGTAAAAGGGACCCTGCATGGACATTTTAAAAAGGGTACCCAAAAGATGGCGTCCGCACCTCGTGACCAAAAGCTTGTAAGATTTTAAAAGCTTGGACTCGGTGGCAGCACAAGTAGCTTTGGGAAATCAAAACTTAAAATGCATTTCTGTAAAAAGGACTTTTGTGTTTGGAGAGCCAGACAGCTAAGCAAACATTTGAATATGCATTATGTCAGATCGGAGGCAGATCAAAACCAGTTAGGCCTATACTTGAGGCCATTAGGTTGTCTGCATAAATAATCGGAAACAGCTTATGGAAGCCATCAAGGCTGGACAGGCTGATTAAAATGCATTAATGACAATACAGCCCGGACATCAGGCCATCAGGTGCGATAAACGGCCATCTGAAACCAGTTAACTTAGATTGGTACAATCATTTAAAACAGCCCGCCAAAATTGAAACACTGAACTAACCTGATTTGGCGCGCAGATAAGGGGCCATCGAAAAGAGTATAACTGTAGGCCCTTAGTACCAATCGTGCGGCTGGTGGTGGGCTCTTCTCTCTGGTCGCTCTGCCCTCGTCAGGCTTGGGGCTGCCGCCGCTCGCACTCGTGCCTTGGCCTCGTGGCGGGTTCTCTCCTCGCTCCCCGTAACAGAGTTTCAATAGCTAAGGACACCATACCAACTGCAGGGGAGAGGAACGAGACCCGAGTCCATAGTCATCCAGGACACCCAGACTGCAAATAGGGGTGAGACGAAACTGAGCAGGTAGCCCAGGGCTTGTATAGTAGCTATACGTGATGAGACAAGTCGAGATGAAGAATAGGGTAGACCTGACAAAGAGCAGAGAAGGGCAGCAGAAGACGTATTAATTAAAAACCCGAGCGCAGAGTTATAAGCTGACGCTCGGGGAAGAAAGCATCTGAGGACAGTGAGACGAAGTTGGTTGGGTGAACCCTGCAATTAAGCTGGCGCTTGAGGGCAAGCCTCTTGTTGAACATTGCGAATAAACGCAGGTCTCCATGCCATGACGAATATGTTGGCGTTCTAAGAATGGGTAGCAAAATCTAAGCAGTAAAAACTGCTAATCGTCTCATTGACGTAACGTTACCGCCGACGACCGCCTGAGGAAGAAGAAGAAGAGAACCCATCGTGACGAGACGATGATGGCAGCTGAGGAAGAGAAAGGTGTGTCGCAGCAACAGCTCCAGCACCGCACCCTGAGTCCACGTGGCGACGGGGTACCTAAGAGGACAAAAGACCAAACCTCAAAACCATCATCGGTTAAAACAACTGGCTTTGCTTTGGATTGGTGAGCATGAATTCTGGCCCCTCATAGCTTAATCTAGTTAGGTATAGGGGTGGGGTAAGGATTAAGGGGATTGTTATGTAGTTGTTTTTCCCTCGATGTGCCGTGTGTTCCCCATTCCCTGTATAAGTATAGTTATTTTGTATTTGCCTGTATTTTATACTAGTGACTTCTCATAAGACTGTTTAATTTCTGTTTTAATAAAATCTTGGTTTTCTTACATCCAAACCACCTGTCTACTCGAGTTTTTCTGCATCGCCGCCTGTACCTAAGTCCGGTGTCTAGAACCCAGGGGCGTGGGAGCGATTCGAACTGCTCACCAACAGTCAGGGGCATAACTGACTGGGCGCACGCGCCACCCGCCATCTCCTACACGTTAAGCCATTCCTGGATGGCATCTGCTGTGGCAGACTCCGATATTCCAGATCTCAGATGGGGCGGGTGGCAATGATACACCTTTACAGGCCTGTACCGACCATGCTAATGATCCTACCCCTACAATTTGGGACAGGGTTGGCAGTCTTCACTTTGAGTGGCTGTGGGTTCTGCTCCATTCCACATGTGCAGGTGGAATGGGACCAATGGAATTTCAGTCTGATGGTCTATGTATGAGGAGACAAAGTCAAATAAAGGGCTTCAACTGAAATGCACAATACAGTACACTCAACTTTAAGTAAAGTACTGAGATTCCAAGTGTAATTGCATAGAATTCCAATGAAAGAAACCACTTCCCATTTACTCCCATTGTGTAGAATTCCTGATCCAAGCATAACACTTTAATACAAAGTCCTCAGCCAGCCAAAACAATGATCCTTGCGGTTATCCATTTTTTAAATGGCTATCAATCCACAGTGAAGTTTTGTCTAGAGACATACATTTTAGAACTGGATTCAGTATTGTGTAAAGTATGTTTTTGTTAAGAGTTTTGCAAATTCTAAATGAATGATCTAACAGGCTGTAGAATAAGGACTTTGTAGTTTGCAAAAATCCTGCTCCAAGCATAATATCCCCTGGTAAACTAATATTCATTAGCATTCAGCAGTACTTTAAAAATAATTGGTGCAGTGTGCTCATCAAGATGATGGCGGCCAGCCCTAGGGAACAAAACATTCTTTATACGCTAGCCTAGATACTAATAGCAGGTGTATGCTTGGCTGGAAGTAACATGATGTGAGAAGAGCACTTGTCGGACCTTTAGTGTGCTGACCCCACATGTATTTTTAGGGTCAGCCTCATTACCAAAATGTAGGTATGCATCTGGCATTGAAAATCCCTGTGATTCGGAACTCACCTATTGGTGGGTGGGAAATCTGGTCCTTCTGTGGGATTTAGATGCCTGTAACAGCTTGAAAGGGCATTGTGAGCTCACACAGGAGGCAATTTGGTAACACATATCTATAAGGACCACAGGAAAACATAATTCTCCGATGAGGCCACAGAAATTCTTCTACAGGAAGCCAGGCAGAGAAGGACAGCCCTCTTTGACAATGGGCACTTCAGGGCCCACAAAGAGCCAGCCAGGGACAATGGGTGGAGGTGGTGACTAGTAAATGCAACATTCCATAAACAGGGAGCCAATGTCACAGTTCAATGGCCTTATCAAGTCAGCCAAGGTAAGAGAACAAACCATTACATTACATTACTGGAGTAAGCATGTATTGCACTTACAATTCCATTCCCCTCATACTGCATTATGGTACTTGCAACACTTACCATGCATGCCCAATATGCAGTAGGTACATTTTCAACCCCAGCCTTCTCCTGAAAGTACTCTTTTACTCACATCCTTACATTTTTTTATTCATTCATGGGATGTGGGCATCACTGGCAAGGCCAGCATTTATTGCCCAACCCTAATTGCCCTTGAGAAGGTTTTGGTGAGCCACCTTCCAGAACCACTGCAGTCTGTGCGGTGAAAGTACTCCCACAGTGCTGTTAGGGAGGGAGTTCCAGGATTTTGACCCAGCGAACAATTCAGCGAACAAGGCCCGACCAGAGCAGACCTGCGAGGGAGCAGCTGAGGAGTTTCAAAAACTGGCGGCAGTTGGGGAGCGGCGGCTGATTCAGCGAATGAGGCCCAACCAGAGCGGACCTGCGAGGGAGCAGCTGAGGAGTTTCAAAAACCGGCGGCAGTTGGGGAGCAGCGGCTGATTCAGTGAACGAGGCCCGACCAGAGCGGACCTGCGAGGGAGCAGCTGAGGAGTTTCAAAAACTGGCGGCAGTTGGGGAGCGGCGGCTGATTCAGTGAACGAGGCCCGACCAGAGCAGACCTGCGAGGGAGCAGCTGAGGAGTTTCAAAAACTGGCGGCAGTTGGGGAGCGGCAGCTGATTCAGCGAACGAGGCCCGACCAGAGCAGACCTGCGAGGGAGCAGCTGAGGAGTTTCAAAAACTGGCGGCAGTTGGGGAGCGGCAGCTGATTCAGCGAACGAGGCCCGACCAGAGCGGACCTGCGAGGGAGCAGCTGAGGAGTTTCAAAAACTGGCAGCAGTTGGGGAGCGGCGGCTGATTCAGCGAGGCGAGGCCCGACCAGAGCGGACCTGCGAGGGAGCAGCTGAGGAGTTTCAAAAACCGGCGGCAGTTGGGGAGCGGCGGCTGATTCAGCGAGGCGAGGCCCGACCAGAGCGGGCCTGTGAGGGAGCAGCTGACGAGTTTCAAAAACCGGCGGCAGTTGGGGAGCGGCAGCTGATTCAGCGAACAAGGCCCGACCAGAGCAGACCTGCGAGCGAGCAGCTGAGGAGTTTCAAAAACCAGCGGCAGTTGGGGAGCGGCGGCTGATTCAGCAAGGCGAGGCCCGACCAGAGCGGACCTGCGAGCGAGCAGCTGAGGAGTTTCAAAAACCGGCGGCAGTTGGGGAGCGGCGGCTGATTCAGCGAGGAGAGGCCCGACCAGAGCGGACCTGCGAGCGAGCAGCTGAGGAGTTTCAAAAACCGGCGGCAGTTGGGGAGCGGCGGCTGATTCAGCGAGGAGAGGCCCGACCAATTCAACAGCAGGGGAGAGAGGTAAAAAGTAATCCAAGTGTGACGTCACCAGGAAGCAGGTAAGTGATTGGTTGGTGATTATTTATTTCTTTCTCCTTTTTATTACAAGCTTAAATTCTGTGGTTTATATTTTCTAGGATCTCTGTGGTGTAGTGGGGACAGTTGATAAATAAGCGCCCTAGAGTATATCATTAACTGGTGGTATTGAATTAATTTAAATTAATTAAAGGGGTAAGTCATGCCAGGAGAGCCCAGGCCCGTGTTATGCTCCTCTTGCTCTATGTGGGAATTCAGGGACTCTGCCAGTGTCCCTGATGACCACGTGTGCCAGAAATGCATCCAGCTGCAGCTACTAACGGGCCATATTGAGGCGCTGGCGCTATGGATGGGTGGGTTGTGGAGCATTCACGATGATGAGAGGGTCGTGGATAACACGTTTAGTGAGTTGGTCACGCCACAGGGTAGGGCTGCACAGGCAGAAGGGAAATGGGTGACGACCAGGCGAAGCAATAGAAGCAGGCAGGTAGTGCAGGGGAACCCTGTGGCCATCCCCCTTTCAAACAGGTATACTAATTTGGATACTGTTGAGGGGGATGACTCACCAGGGGAAGGCAGCAGCAGCCAACTTCCTGGCACCAGGGGTGCTTCTGCTGCTCAGGAAGGGAGGAAAAAGAGTGGGAGAGCAATAGTAATAGTGGATTCTATCGTAAGGGGAACAGTTGGTGTTTCTGTGGCCCTAGACGTGACTCCAGGATGGTTTGTTGCCTCCCTGGTGCCAGGGTCAAGGATGTCACTGAACGGCTGCAGGGCATTCTGAAGGGGGAGGGTGAACAGGCAGAGGTAGTGGTTCACATTGGGACCAACGACATGGGTAGGAAGAGGGATGAGGTCCTGCAGCAAGAATTTAGGGAGCTAGGTAGCAGATTAAAGAGTAGGACCTCAAAGGTTGTAATCTCTGGATTACTCCCGGTGCCACGTGCAAGTGAGTATAGGAATAGGAGGATAGAGCAGATGAATGCATGGCTAAAGAGTTGGTGCAGGAGGGAGGGCTTTAGTTTCCTGGATCACTGGGCCTGCTTCTGGGGAAGGTGGGACTTGTACAAGTCAGACGGGTTGCACCTGAACCAGAGCGGGACAAATATCCTTGCGGGGAAGTTTGCTAGCACTGTTCGGGGGTGTTTAAACTAAAATGGCAGGGGGTTGGGAACCTGAGCAGGGAGACAGAGGAAAGGAAAACAGGGATAAAAGCAAAAGATAGGAAGGAGAAAAACAAAAGTGGCAGTCAGAGAAATCAATGGTTTAAATCAAACATGGCCACAAAAAATAATAATTCTAATAGGTCTAAGAGTGTTAAAAAAACAAGCCTGAAGGCTGTGTGTCTTAATGCGAGGAGCATTTGTAATAAGGTGGATGAATTGGCTGCGCAAATAGAGGTAAACGAATATGATTTGGTTGGGATTACGGAAACGTGGCTCAAGGATGGCCAAGACTGGGAACTCAGCATCCAGGGGTATTCCATATTCAGGAAAGATAGGCAAAAAGGAAAGGGAGGTGGGGTAGCATTACTGGTTAAAGAAGGGATTAATACAATTGTAATGAAGGATATTAGCTCTGATGATGTGGAATCTGTATGGGTAGAATTGAGAAATACCAAGGGGGAAAAAACATTAGTGGGAGTGGTATATAGACCTCCAAACAGTAAGGCGGAGGTTGGGGATGGCATTAAAAGGGAAATTAAAGAAGCATGCAATAAGGGCACAGCAGTCATCATGGGTGACTTTAATCTACATATAGATTGGGCCAACCAAATTAGTAACAATACTGTGGAGGAGGAATTCCTGGAGTGTTTACGGGATGGCTTCCTGGACCAATATGTCGAGGAACCAACCAGAGATCAGGTCATCTTAGACTGGGTATTATGTAACGGGAAAGGATTAATTAGCAATCTTGTACGAGGCCCCTTGGGTCAGAGCGATCATAATATGATCGAATTCTTCATTAAGATGGAGAATGAAGTATTTGACTCAGAGACTAGGGTCCTGAATTTAAATAAAGGAAACTACGACGGTCTGAGGCGCGAGTTGGGTAGGATTGATTGGGGAATGGCACTCAAAGGGTTGACGGTGGATAGGCAATGGCATACATTCAAAGACCGAATGGATGACCTACAGAATTTGTTCATCCCAGTTTGGCATAAAAATAAAACAAAAAAGGTGATTCAACCGTGGCTAACAAGGGAAATTAGGGATAGCATAAGATCCAAGGAGAGGACATATAAATTGGCTAGAAAAAGCAATAATCCTGAGGATTGGGAGCAGTTTAGGAGTCAACAAAGGAGGACAAAGGGATTAATTAAGAAAGGGAAAATAGAATATGAGAGTAATCCAACAGGGAACATAAAAACTGACTGTAAAAGCTTTTATAGATATGTGAAGAGAAAAAGATTGGTGAAGTCAAGCGTAGGTCCCTTACAGTCAGAATCAGGGGAATTTATAATGGGAAACAAGGAAATGGCAGACCAACTAAATACATACTTTGGTTCTGTCTTCACAAAGGAGGACACAAATAACCTCCCAGAGATGCCGGGGAACATAGGGTCTAATGAGAGGGAGGAACTGAAAGAAATCAGTATCTGTAGGGAAATGGTGTTAAGAAAATTGATGGGACTGAAGGCCGATAAATCCCCAGGGCCTGAAGGCCGATAAATCCCCAGGGCCTGATGGTCTACATCCCAGGGTACTTAAGGAAGTGGCCCTAGAGATAGTAGATGCATTGCTGGTCATCTTCCAGAACTCGATAGACTCTGGAACAGTACCCATGGATTGGAGGGTAGCTAATGTTACCCTACTATTCAAAAAAGGTGGTAGAGAAAAAGCGGGGAATTATAGACCGGTAAGCCTGACATCGGTAGTGGCGAAAATGCTAGAGTCTATTATAAAAGATGTAATAGCAGAGCACTTGGAAAACAGTGACAGGATCGGACAAAGTCAACATGGATTTACAAAAGGTAAATCATGCTTGACTAATCTACTGGAATTTTTTGAGGATGTAACTGGTACAATAGATAAGGGAGAACCAGTGGATGTGGTGTATTTGGACTTTCAGAAGGCTTTCGATAAGGTCCCACATAAGAGATTAGCGTGCAAAATTAAGGCACATGGGATTGGGGGCAAGGTATTGACTTGGATAGAGAACTGGTTGGCGGACAGAAAGCAAAGAGTTGGAATAAACGGGTCGTTTACCGAGTGGCAGGCAGTGACTAGTGGGGTACCGCAAGGATCGGTCCTAGGACCCCAGCTGTTCACAATATATATTAATGATCTGGACGAGGGAATTGGATGTAATATCTCCAAATTTGCAGACGACACAAAGCTGGGTGGGAGGGTAAGCTGTGAGGAGGATGTTGTGAAACTCCAGTACGATTTGGACAGGTTGGGTGATTGGGCAGAAACATAGCAAATGCACTATAATGTGGATAAATGTGAGGTTATCCACTTTGGTGGCAAAAACAGGAAGGCAGATTATTATTTGAATGGCAATAGATTGGGAAAAGGGGAAGTGCAAAGAGACCTGGGTGTTATTGTGCACCAGTCGCTGAAGGTAAGCATGCAGGTGCAGCAGGCGGTTAAGAAGGCAAATGGTATGTTGGCCTTCGTAACAAGAGGGTTCGAGTACAAGAACAAGGATGTCTTGCTGCAGTTGAACAGGGCCTTGGTGAGACCACACCTTGAGTATTGTGTGCAGTTTTGGTCACCTTACCTGAGGAAGGACGTTCTTGCCATGGAGGGAGTGCAGCGAAGATTCACCAGGCTGATACCTGAGATGGCAGGAATGACATACGAGGAGAGATTGTGTCGATTGGGCTTATACTCACTGGAGTTTAGAAGATTGAGAGGGGATCTCATCGAAACCTATATAATTCTGTCAGGTCTGGACAGACTAGATGCAGAAAGGATGTTTCTGATGGCCAGGGAGTCCAGAACCAGTGGTCATAGTCAAAGGATAAGGGGTAAGCCATTTAGGACAGAAATGAGGAGGAATTTCTTCACCCAGAGAGTGGTGAACCTGTGGAATTCTCTGCCACAGAGGGCGGTGGAGGCCAGTTCATTAAATATATTCAAGAAAAAGTTGGATATGTTTCTTGAGGCTAAAGGGATCAAGGGATATGGGGAGAAGGCAGGGACAGGGTACTGAATTTGGATGATCAGCCATGATCTCATTGAATGGCGGAGCAGGCTCGAAGGGCCGAATGGCCTACTCCTGCTCCTATCTTCTATGTTTCTATGTGATGATGAAGGAACAATGATATATTCCCAAGTCAGGATGGTGTGTGACTTGGAGGGGAACTTTGAGGTGGTGGTGTTCCCATGCGTCTGCTACCCTTGACCTTCTAGATGGTATAGGTCATGGATTTGGGAGGTGCTGTCGAAGAAGCCTTGGTGAGTTGTTGCAGTGCATTTTGTAGATGGTACACACTGCAGACATGTTGGTGGTGGAGGGAGTGAATGTTTAAGGTGGTGGATGGGGTGCCAATCAACTGGCCTGCTTTGTCCTGCATGGTGTCGAGCTTCTTGAGTGTTGTTGGAGCTGCACTCATCCAGGCAAGTGGAGAGTATTCCATCACACTCCTGACTTGTGCCTTGTATATGGTGGAAAGGCTTTGGGGAGTCAGGAAGTGAGTCACTTGCTGCAGAATACCCAGCATCTGACTTGTTCTTGTAGCCACAGCATTTATGTGGCTAGTCCAGTTAAGTTTCTGGTCAATGGTGACCCTCCCATCACCCCCAGGATACAGGATGTTGATGGTGGAGGATTCGGCGATGGTAATGCCATTGAATGTCAAGGGACAGTGGTTAGACCCTCTCTTGTTGGAGATTGTCATTGCCTGGCATTTGTGTGTCGCGAATGTTACTAGGCACTTATCAGCCCAAGCCTGAATGTTATCCAGGTCTTGCTGCATGCGGGCACGGACTGCTTCATTATCTGAGGAGTTGCGAATGGAACTGAACACTGTGCAATTGTCGGCGAACATCCCCACTTCTGACTTTATGATAGAGGTAAGGTCATTGATGAAGCAGCTGAAGATGGTTGGGCCAGAACATTGCCCTGAGGAACTCCTGAAGCGATGTCCTGTGGCTAAGATGATCTGTGTCCAACAACCACAACCATTTTCCTTTGTGCTAGGTATGACTCCAGCCAGTGGAGATTGTTCTCCCTGATTCCCATTGCCACACTCGGTTAAATGCTGCCTTGATGTCAAG
The DNA here is from genome assembly GCF_052327205.1 of Somniosus microcephalus. Taxonomy (NCBI): domain Eukaryota; kingdom Metazoa; phylum Chordata; class Chondrichthyes; order Squaliformes; family Somniosidae; genus Somniosus; species Somniosus microcephalus. The sequence goes on from NC_140988.1 coordinate 52,525,639, forward strand.
GGCAGTCACTCTTAACTCACCTCTGGAATTCAGCTCTTTTGTCCATGTTTGAACCTCTCTAACTTTTACCGCTGCACAATAGAGAGCATCCTGACAAACTGTATCACAGTATGGTATGGCAGCTGTAGCTACTATGACCGGAAAGCCCTGCAGCGGGTAGTCAAAACTGCCCAACGCATTACCGGCACCCGGCTACCGACCATAGAGCACATATACCAGAAACGCTGTTTACGGAGGTCACGGTCCATCATCAAAGACCCTACCCACCCCAGCCACAGTCTGTTCGCCCTCCTGCCATCTGGGAGACGCTACAGATGCATTCGCACCCGTACGACCAGATTTAGGAACAGCTTCTTTCCCAGGGCTGTCATCCTACTGAACTCCACAAATAAACTCTAAAGCCTGCACATCTGCCAATGCACTTTATTATGGTTATTTTTATGTTAATGTATTACAAGCCAAATGCATGTTGAATGTTTAAATGTCTTAATCTAAATGTACACTCTCGGGAGCCGCAAGCCTACATTTCGTTGGACTGCACTGTGCACTAACAATGACAATAAAAGTTGATTTGATTTGATTTGATTTGATTTGAAGGCTGTAACGAGGTCTGGAGCTGAGTGGTCCTGACGAAACCCAAACTGAGCATCGGTGAGCAGTTTATTTGGTGAGTAAGTGCCACCTGATAGCGCTGTCGAAATCTGCTGTCCTTAACCGGTCTGACCTATATGTGACTCCAGACCCACAGTAATGTGGTTGACTCTTAACTGCCCTCTGAAATGGCCTAGCAAGCAATTCAGTTGTATCCACCGCTACAAAAAACAGTAATAAGAATAAAACTGGATGGACCACCAGGCATCAAACTAGGCACCAGATTCGGACACAACAAAGGCACACCCAGCCCAGTCGACAACCACAACCATTTTCCTTTGTAAAGTCCTCCTCACTAACAGCTGTCCCACAGACTAGTCAAGCAATAGCCTGACATAGTCATACTCACAGAATCATGCCTTTCAACCAACGTCCCAGACTCCTTCTATCACCATCACTGGATATGTCCTGTCCCATCGGCAGGACAGACCCACCAGAGTTGGTGGCACAGTGGTATATAGTCGGGAGGGGGAGTGGCACTGGGAGTCCTCAACATTGACTCCGGGCCCCATGAAATCTCATGGCATCAGGTCAAACATGGGCAAGGAACCCTTCTGCTGGTTACCACCTACCGCCCTCTCTCAGCTGATGAATCAGTACTCCTCCATGTTGAACACCACTTGGAAGAAGCACTGAGGGTAGCAAGGGCACAGAATATACTCTAGGTGGAGGACTTCAATGTCCATCACAAAAAGTGACTCGGTAGCAACCAAGCTGGCCAGGTCCTGAAGGGCATAGCTGCCAGACTCGGCCTATGGCAGGTGGTGAGAGAACCAACACGAGGGAAAAACCTACTTGACCTCGTCCTCACCAACCTACCTGTCTTTGATGCATCTGTCCATGGCAGTATTGGTAGGAGTGACCACCGCACAGTACTTGTGGAGACGGAAACCCATCTTCTCTCTGAGTAAGTGCTGCTTGACAGCTGATTTCCTTCCCTGAAGGGCATTAGTGTACCAGATGGGTTTTTATGACAATCCAGTTGTCACCATTACTGATACGGGCTTTTTATTCCAGATTTATTTAATTAACTGAATTGAAATTCCCCAGCTGCCATGGTGGGATTTGAACTCATGTCTCCAGAGCATTAGTCCAGGCCTCTGGATTACTAGTCCAGGAATATAACCATAACATACTTGCAATTAGCCCAAAATATTAACTGCATCTAATGTAGATTCATGATGCATATGCATGTCATGACAGACATTGCCGCCTTCATGCTGACTCCTAGGTATCACTGTAGTCTAAACTTATTAGCTGAGAAATTGAATATAGCCACGAAATGGGCCGTGTTAAGGCCAAACGATGTTAAGCTGCGTCACCTGAAAATGGTCTAGGTAGCACAGAAAGTTCATGCTCACTCTTTATTAACATGATTATAGTCCCGAGGCCGAGCCCAAATTGTGGATACATAGAAATGGCAGATTGTCGAACCAGGGTGAGAGCCAGGAGGTTCTCCAATGAAGCTCTGGAGGCACTCATAGTGGCCGTGGACAGTAGATGGGCTGTCCTCTTCCCGCAAAGTGGCAGGAAGCCCTCGTCCTATATGTCCAGTATCATGTGGCAGGAGATAGCGGACCATGTGACGGCCAGCACTGTGGTGCCATGGTCCGCCATCCACTTCAGGAAGAAGTTTAATGACCTCACACGGGTGGTCAAGGTGAGTGAAAGCTTCAGCAAATGCCACATACCACCATCTGCACCACAAGCCACACACACTGCTCAATGCACAACACCCCCAGCACTCACCTACCAACAATCTCTACCTATCACCACTCACACCTCACAATCATAGCTTCACTACACCCTCACAACCTTACCACTGCTGCAACACTCACACCCACATCTCACACCTTGCACACGCTGACAGCTATTCAACTATGGCAGGCACACCACCCAAACACATTGCACTACACTCACTCACACTGTTGTCTTTCACTTGCAAGCCAAGCTGGCACATAATCGCCGGGAGCAGCAACACACAGGCGGGGGCCAGGCTGACATGCATGACTTCAGCCAGCTGGAGGAGCGAGTTCTCCAGCTAAATGAGCGGCATGTGGTAGAGGCCATGGCAACCGGCGAGGTTCAATCCCTTGGGGACAACGGTATGTTCATTCCTAATCTTTCTTCTCACATCCCACTTTTCTCTCAGCCCATAATCTTTTCTCACTTTCAAGCTATTCATGCTGTGTGCATGCATTTCTGGCTTTCCCCCTCCACCCACCTCCCCTCACCATAAACCGACTCTTGTGCCTTTCTGCTTTCAGATAATCAACAAGCACCCAAGCAGCCTGTCCCCGATGTCATTGCAGAGAGCGAGGGGAGAAGAAGAGGAGGAAGAAGACACCGCATCACTGCATCTGTCACTCGCAAACACCAGCTCAGAAACTGGCACTACGTGTACTTTACAGGCTAGTAGAGAAGCGGGATCTGCACCGGGTGAGGCACCGGGCACAAATGGGCTGCAGCAAGGCCAGGGGGAAAAGGTAGCGCGGGGGCCAGTTCCCCGGAGGACGTGTTCGCGCCGAGTTCTGCTGCACAGGACTCAGATGAGGACCTCGATGGGGTGGCCTTCAGAAGAAGTGTGATGGGCATGCACACCGAATTGATGGCTGCAATGGCAAGCCTGCCAGAGAGCATCTCTGCAATGTCAAGGAGCGTGGAGGAGTCCGCCTCGAACATTACACGGGGCTCTGCGCAGAGCATGGAGCCCAGGATTTTCAGCCTGGAAATTATGGTACCTTCCTAAAGAGATTGTGTCGACTCAGACGTGATGGTGCACATGATGGGTGATGTCGCAGCTTCTATTGCAGCACAAGCAGAAGCGAACCAATGTCTTTGTGCTGCAGCAGAAGCTCAGACTGCTTTCATGCTGTCTCTGCTTGGTGCCATCGAAACTCAGACTGCTCTCATGCAGTCTCAGCATGATGCCACCCAAGCCCTGACTGCTGCTATCATGGCTGGTTTACCACTGTTGACTGGGTCATGCAGGGTATTGCAGCAGGCCAGCAATCTGTGCTCAAACAGATTGCTAGGAATGCTGAGGCACTGCCCCAGTGGGAGTGGCAGTGGGTCAGTGGAGCAGGATCCTGCTACCCCTCTCAAGATGACAGTATTCCTGTTCCCACCTCTGCCACATCGCCATTGCCTTGCCATAGTCTGTCAGCCAGCCAGCCCAGACTGCTGCCGCCCATGTCGTGCAGCCTACAGCCGGGTCTTCTAGGTCCAGAGCTGCTCAAGGTCATCCTGCAAGGCCATCTGAAGTCTCCCATACGGAAACTCAGCAGCCTTCCACCAGCCGTGCTGCGTCCACTGGGGGAGCACTTCGTAGGAGCACTAAATTAGGAAAAGACACACAAGTGACAGGCACTAAGGGATTGCACAGGGGCGGTTAGTTAATATTTTTCATGTAAATATGTGTGAATTAATTTTTGATAAATTTATTAATTTTGTTTGGACTCTTTTGTGGTGTCTCTCATTTTAGCCTTGTGCCCAGGAGGACACTGTGATATTCCGTGAGACAGGGATGTTTTGATGGGGATGTGGGGATCTGGGGTTTCATTCATTGGAATCGGATTCTGATCAGCCAATCACAGACAGCCTGTCCAGAAGGATGATTGGCTGCCTGCCTCCTCCCTCCCTCTTCTTCCTCTTGCTCCTCATCATCCTCCTTGTCTTCCTATTCCTCCTCGTCCTCCTCCTCCTCCTTGTTCTCCTTTCCCTCGTCCTCCTCCTGAGGTGGTGCCGCAATCCCTGGTGGCAAGGGCTGCGCCCTCATGATGGCCAAGCAGCAGACCACCACAAAATGGATCACCCGCTCCACCGAGTACTAGGGGGCTCCTCCCGAGCGGTCAAGGCAGCAGAACCGTTGCTTCAGTATCCCGGAGTGTTGGGGTTGCGGAGGGTAGTCATGAGCCAGGCAGAAAGCGGGTAGCCCTTGTCTCCAAACAGCTGTGCTCAAGTTTGCTATGGTGGCTGGAAGATTGCTGGCACACCGGACTGGGACAGGATCAAGGCATCATGGTTGCTGCCAGGATAGCAGGCATTGACATTGAGGAATCGCTGTGCGTGGTCACACACCACCTGTGAGCGGTAGCCTTTGCGGTTACAGAAGATCGTAGGATTGTTATGCGGTGCCCACAAAGACATGTGTGTGCAGTCCTACACCATGTGGAAGCCCGCTATCCTGGCAAAGCCACATGCGCACTCATTATGCTTCTCTCTGCTCAGAGAGAAGACAACGTAGACCCTTCTGCTGGTGTAGAGAGCCTCAGTGACCACCCAGATGCAGCGATGGATGGCAAACTGTGAGATGTTAGCTATGTCTCCTGCTGCAGACTGGAAGGATCCACTAGCGAAGAAATTGAGGAACACGGTGACCTTGACTGCCACTGGGAGAGCTGTGGTGGCCCTGCTCTCAGGCTGCAGGTCTGGTTACAGGATGTGGCAGCGTTCTGTGACCACCTCTTTGGTGAAGACTAGCCTCCTAATACACTGCTCCTCGCTTAAGTGGAGATAGGAGAAGTGCTGTCGGAAGACCCTAGGTGGGTAAGGCCTCCTGTTGACAGCCCTCATGGCCCTCCTATTCCTCCCTCTGCGTGCATGTTCCTATCTTCCTTGCTGCCTCCGCTCCATCTGCCGAAGATCCTGGGGCACGAGGTCGACTGCCAGTACAGTCCCCATGACTGTGAGCAAGTGTTGTGAGCAGAAGACTTTAAAAAATAATGAAGGAGTTCCGCACTTGCAACAACACTCCCTGTTACCTTAGAGCCTTGAAAGAAGTTAATAAAGCTGGTGGAGTTGCAGAAAGTAGCACATAGCTAGTCAAACTGCATAAACACATCAGGTGCAACTGATTGCTGATGGTCCCTTTAAAAACCACTGCTGGAGCCTCCTTCCTGCTTTTGAACGCTTGCTCTGCTTGTCATTGTTAAGGCATGCTGGTAAGTGCAGAGGCTCACTCACTGACATCACGATCTGGTTAATTTCAAACCCTTCTGCGATCGCTGATATCGGCAGCACTGCCGGCCATCGCAAAATGGCGGCCGCCGCAGGACCCACCGCCAGCTGGCGGAAGTGTGGCAGCCGCCATTTTATCGCCCGATTATGGCGGTAACGGGTGGCATTAAACACCCGAATTTTTAGCCCATTGATTGTAATAGCTGGAAAATCATGAGCGGCACGCCTGCAAATTTCTGATTTTTGCTGGTGGCAGGTGAGGTTCCTTGTCATCAGAATCTTTTCAGTCTAACCTGTATACTCATCATGACAATCGAATCTCCTCACTTATTAAATTCTGATTGCAGGAGAAAATAACAAAAGGGAAAAAACAAGAACAGCTGAAGGACCCCGCCAACGTAGGACCATTTCCCCTATATAAGGAAGAACCCTGATCATTTTTGATAGACTCCATAGCGATGGGTAAATGGAGAACTGCTACAAATTGTGCCTAGTATGAACCTTCTTCTTCTCATTTTTTTCATGCTATTCTCTCATCCATTAATCAGCACCAAAGCAAACAGTCAACCACTTTACCACATTCTTCCTATTGAAAGTTATCTGTGAGTGTTGCTCATAAGGACACCATTGTAACCTTTTCTTTCTCTAGATACTCCATAGAAAGGAAAACAAGAGCCCAATGCATCCAGCCATGTCAGTACTTCAAGGTGCACACTGTCACTCACTCTATCCTTCCCAAGCCCAAGCCCTAATACTTCCATCCTGGGAGATTTAGAGAGTGAGCGAGAGGGGAGTAAACTGAGTAAGATACGTAGCTTGAATCAGAAGGAACTGGTGATGGTGGCAGGAGGAGGAGGGATCTGCTGTCCAGATAGCCAACTTACACCTCACTTTGGCTGTTGAGCTCGAAGATGTAGATCTCATGGGACTTGTATTTAAAGGTGGAAGGCTTTCTGAGGATTTAGCATTACTGCAGTCATTGGGGACCTTGGCCTAGAAATTCAGTTGCGTTCGCCAGCCGTTAGCACCATAAGAGGAGTAGATCTCGAGCGCTAGGCACTAAGCGGCTGGGCGCAGAACGATCTGTGCCTACGCCCAACTTCAGTAGACATTTAGCGCCGGCGCAAAGTGTTTGCGCGCGCTCAGCTGCGCGCGCAACTTATGACGTCATTTCATCGTGCAACGCCGTTTGTGCGCCCCAAACCGGAACTTCAGTGGCGCCCGCCCAATGTGGGCGTGGCGCTGTTAAGAATTGTGAAGTGGAACGCAGCAGAGGCCCTGCGGGCCTCGGGGAGCGCTAATTAAAGGGCACTTAGACTGAACTATAAAGGCCAGCCATTTTGCTGCAATGACTTTAATGCAACGGATTTCTGGACAGAGACCAAGGAAGAGACCTTACTGATTTGGGCCAACATAGGAGAGGTATTTTTGGCTTCTAGCCAGAGCTTGGAAATTTGACTCATTGTGATTTCACTGTTTGCAAGTATATTATGGGGGCTGCATGGGGTTCCAACCCTCAGTTCCAGCATTATGTGCGAAGGGCTCGCAGACGCTGTGTGAGAGGGGCAGCCATGCCTAGACGCAGAGGGGCCATCAGGCGTCGGCAACGTAGGCCTTACCCACTCAGGGAATACCGCCAGCAGGCGTCCTATCTCACCATGACTGCCGCGCAGTGTGTTAAGAGGCTGCGCTTCAGAAGGGAGGTGGTTGCAGAGATCTGCCAGCTGCTTCACAGAGATCTGCGTCCACAGCTGATGAGCAGAACGTCTCTGTCGGTGGAAGTGAAGGTCACGGTGGCTCTGAACTTTTATGCAAGCGGCTCCTTCCAAGCCGCTGCTGGGGACATAGCGAACATATCCCAGTTCGCCGTGCATCGCTGCATCCGGCAGGTCACCGATGCCCTTTTCACAAGGAGACACCAATTCATCTCCTTCCCCATGACCCTAGAGAGGCAGGAGCAGCGTGCAGTCGGATTTGCGAGAACAGCGGGCTTCCCCATGGTGCAGGGCGCCATTGACTGCACACATGTGGCTTTGCGGGCACCTATCGACAATGCCGAGGATTACCGCAACCAGAAGGGCTACCATTCCCTCAATGTACAGCTGGTGTGTGACCACAGGCAGCGCATCCTAGCTGTCAATGCCCACTTTCCAGGCAGCAGCCACGATGCATTTATCCTGCGCCAGACTACTGTGGCTGACATGTTCCAGGCACAGCCTCCCCCAAGAGGATGGCTTATCGGGGACAAAGGCTATCCTTTGTGTACATGGCTCATGACCCCGCTCCGCGCGCCCAGGACCCCTGCTGAGGAGGCATACAACGAAAGCCATCAAGCCACAAGGAACATCATAGAGCAAACGATTGGCGTCCTCAAGCAACAGTTCCGCCGCCTGGATCGCTCTGGCGGATCTCTGCAGTATTCGCCGGATAGAGTCTCCCAGTTCGTCGTCGTTTGCTGCATGCTGCACAACCTGGCTATCCGCAGGACTCAGGCACTGCCACCTCACGTTGGACCACCACCTCAGGAGGACGAGCAGGAGGACCATGAGGAGGAGGAGGAGGAGGAGTACCAGCCCAGGAGGGAGCCACAAGGTCCAAGGGCCGTCCGTCGGCGGCTTATTGAACGACACTTCTAGGCCCCCTGTCAGGGAATGGCTTGTGGCAATGAAGGCACATGAATGCAGCCGCTCCGCAAGCCCTCAGCCGGTTAACGCAACAACCACTTGAAACATCACACATGGACAAGCTGAATAAAGAAAAAGCTTTATTGAACAAACTCAGGGCCCTTCCCACATGAAACCCAAAAACACACAACACCCCCAAAAAACAGTCAAAAACATATCTCACTCCCACAACCTGGGGAGGAATAACAAAACTTGTCCATCCAAATGGCCTTCATCCTCGGCCTTACCAAAAGAACCCCCCCCATAGACAGCACAAGCACCCCCATATAAAAAAACATTTGCCTTCATCCTCGGCCTTACCAAAAGAACCCCCCCCATAGACAGCACAAGCACCCCCATATAAAAAAACATTTGCCAACACACTCTACTTTGTGTGCCGAGAGGGCGAGTCCTTGTCCAGCCTTTTCCGGCCCCTGGACGACCTGCTGCTCCGCCTCAACCTGGGCCCTGTGGGTGTTGCAAGGCTGAAGGAAGGCTCCTGAGGGGCACATTGCGTGACGGCAGATGCCCTTGGGGGTTGGCCTAGACGAGCTCTGGCCCTCGAGGGGCCGGCTGCTGACTGCTGCAGCTGTGGCTGGGCAGCATCAGTCTCTCCAGCAGCTCGTCGCAGCTTTGCTGGGGGAGTGGCAGTGGCGGCTGCAGCAATGGGGGCAAGCTGGCTGATGGCAGGCGCTCGCTGGTCGCCAGAGACACTGGCACTCGGCCGGGCTGGCACTGCAGCAAGCGCAGCAATCTGGTGAAGGCCAGACCGCTGTGCTGCAGCAGCGCGGCGGGTGCCCTGGCGATGCATGCGTGACACAGCGAGTGTGGCAGCAGTGAGTGCCCGTACTGCCCTGGTCTGTGCCCGCATCAGACCAGCCAGTGACTGCACGGCACCACTGATCAACTGTCCACTCGCTGCCTGTGCTGCCCTGAAGTCGTCCCGACTCGCGTCCTGTGCTGCCCTGAATTCGGCCCGACTCGCGTCCTGTGATGCCCTGAATTCGGCCCGACTCGCGTCCTGTGATGCCCCGAATTGTGCCCGACTCGCGTCCTGTGATGCCCCGAATTGTTCGAGACCCCTGGCCTGTGCTGCCGCGAGTTGTTCGAAACCCCTGGCCTGTGAGGTCCCGAAATCGGACACACTATGAGCCAGGGACTCAATGGCCTCAGGCAACCGTGCCACAACCCCCATGAACTCGGTGTGCCGACGATCCGAGTCCGCGGACATTTGATCAAGGAGGCGCACCTCTTGGGCGAGGACCGTCTCCGGACTGGAGGCCGGACTCTCCCTCTGGGGAGAAGGCCGCCGAGCTGGCCGACCCTTCCCGCGTGGCTGCACGCCACTGGGCCCAGCAACTACACTCCCCTGCAACACTTCCCCCCTCTGGGGAGAAGGCCGCCGAGCTGCCCAACCCTTCCCGCGTGGCTGGACGCCACTGGGCACAGGAGCTACACTCCCCTGCAACACTTCCCCCCTCTGGGGAGAAGGCAGCCGAGCTGGCCGACCCTTCCCGCTTGGCTGGACGCCACTGGGCACAGGAGCTACACTCCCCTGCAACACTTCCCCCCTCTGGGGAGAAGGCAGCCGAGCTGGCCGACCCTTCCCGCTTGGCTGGACGCCACTGGGCACAGGAGCTACACTCCCCTGCAACACTTCCCCCTGGCTCTCCTCCAGGGAACACGTGTCCCCTCCATTGCCATCCCCTGGCGCGGATGAGGGTTCCCCCGATGTGCCGCCTTCCTCTTGCTCCTCCTCGTCCTCCTCTTCCGAGGGACTGACACTCGCAGCTTCAGGGACCTTCTCCTCACCAGCTGAAAGCAGGAAGGCGCAAGAGTAGCTTTAGAGTGAGGACAGGGCATCAGCGAAGGAGGCATGAGTGGTGGCATTCTGCGCATTGGTCGGACAGTGGCAAAGGATGTAGATCTGAAGCGCAAGGGGAACGAGAGAGGTCCAAACGGTCATGTCCTTACCATTGGGGCCCAGCACAGGGTCGGCATCTCCAATTGCAACGGGGCCAATCACCCGGGCACCCATGACTCGACCCACGCGCTCCTCCAGGTCACTGAGCTGCTGGAACTGGGCACGGCCTCCCCCGGTGACAGTCCGGCTCTTCAGATTCTGGGTCAGCTTGGCCTGCAAGAGAAAGGATGGCCTCTAAGTACAGTGTGGTGCCCTGTTGTTGTGTGCACTGCCTCCCATGGTCGAATAGCTTGGCCAGTGTGGTGCCCTGTTGCTGTATGCACTGCCTCCCATGGTCGAATAGCTTGGCCAGTGTGTAAAGTGCAGAAAGTGCAATTGATGTTCATGCCAGTGCCATAACTGCTGGAGGAGGGCTGGCCATTAGGGCTTTGAGGTCCCTTTGCCCATAATGTGAGGTGCACATGCAAGGATGAGGAGGACACTGGAAAGGGTACTCACCCTGACAATCCGAGTGAGGTCGTTAAACTTTTTCCGGCATTGGACACCAGTCCTGGGGACATCGCTGTTGGCTGTGACCCTCTGGGCGATTTCCCTCCAGGCTCTCCTGTACACCCTCTTGGGAGGCTTCTTGCCACTGTCCGGGAACAAGATATGGCTTCTCTTCTCCAAAGCCCTAACCAGCACCTTTAAATCATGGGCAGAGAAGCGCTGCGCTCGCTCACGGGCCCTCTGCATCCTTCCTGGCGCTATTTCTCTCCAGCAGCAGTGTTTAGGCCTAGCTGGAGGGCTGCAGTATCCAGGGCGTGGCAGCAGACCAAGTCGACCCTTCCCCCTTTAAGAGCTGGCCGGCGCCAGGGTGTCTGCTGTCAATCAAAACATGACCGCACCTGCGCTGCGCCCGGCCTCGGCGGTATCAGTCTGCACCGCCGGCTTAGCGCCTAAAGATAGCCGTGCAACGCCAGTTTTAGCGCTCGAGCGAACTCCTTGGCCAAAGCTACTGAATTTCGGCGAAGTGGACTCCACTTTCCGGCGGGCGCAAACTTTAGCGGCCGCCCGACTTTACCGCCCCAAAAGTGGCTATACTGAATTTCTAGGCCCTTGTGAATTAGCTTGCTGCAGATGATGGCTTGGAGGGAGGATTCCACTAACCACATATGTGGCAGCCTTCGTAATGGTTTTGCAACAATGCAGATACCACAGAGCATGTGGCAACTCTAGAAACATGTTTCACTGCAGTTGAACTGAGTGTAGAGAGTGTTCTTTCTAAGATTTTGCAACATGTTGCAGTAGCTAGCAGGAATGGGGGTTTTGGGAGGTGAGTGTGAGAGTTACTGCACTATAAAAAAATGCAGATTAGTGAAGTGCACGGGGATGATATAGGCAGAAATGTTAATGCAATTGGCAGATTTTCACATTATGAGAAGATCAACTTTAAGAACTTACTGAATGTCTTTTAGAGTATGGAATGGTGGATTCTTGTCCTCAACCTCTTCAGGTTCCTCTTGTTCTACTTGCTTGTCCATTTGCTTTGACTGGGTGTTTTCCTCCTCCAGGGCCTACATGATGATGCTTTTTTCTGTAAAATTGTGCAGTATTCAAAATGTTATCACAATCCTTTAGCAAGTTGTATTGATCTAGGTGTACAGATAGACAAATCGCTAAAACTAACGACACAGGTTAATAAAGCCATTAAAAAGGCAAACCAAGTACTGGGGCTCATTTCTCGAGGGATAGAATTGTAAAGCAGAGAGTTATGGCCGCGATTTCACCAGCCGTGGCGAGTCTGGTGCGGCCGGAGCAGACAGCGGCCTCAAACCCCACTTCCGTCTTCATCCCACCTCCTCCAAGTGATTTTGCCCTGATTGGGATTGTTAAGCCTGCCATGCGAGGTTCCCAGCCAGTTAAAAGGAAGCGGGTCTGATGCCATCATCTGATGATGCATCATCAGCCGGTTTCCTTAAAGGGGCCATGTCCACATTCATTTTGACAGTTGTGCTGTCAGTGTTCTACAGCATTGAGGTGCTGCAAATACTGACGAACACTGCACAAAGGGGCACGGCTGCACCCAGGCTCTCCCATGACTCCCTCCATATGCTTATGGAGGGAGTCACAGTACGCAGGGAGGTTCTCTTCCCTTCCCATGGGCAGAAGACACCTCCCCAGGACACCAACGCAGCCTGGTTACACGTTGCACAGGAGACCACAAGCAAGGATGTTGTCAGGAGGACCTGGGTGCAGTGGCGCAAACCTTTCAATAATCACAGTCGATCATGAAATGTTACTGCAAAGCCACATTCAACCTCATCCTCCTGTGCCACTTATCACATCCACATCACTCTGCCTTCCCTACCCTACTCCTGCACATCCTTACTCACACCAACTTACCTTACACCTCCACCCATCCCTCTCTATCTACATTATCACTTCCCCATCTCACTAGCCACCCCTCACACTCACCGTCATACTTGTCTAATTATTCAAACTAACAACACACAAGGGTAGGCATTTGTGTGCTCTAGCCAATGTTCGTGTAAAGTTTCTGTTAACATGTTGTCAAGCATTGAAATCTTTATTTTCACCACTTTGCCTTCTTGGACAGATTTGTGTGCAACATTTGAAAGTGTCTTAATGAGTTCCAGTGAAAGGTGAGACATAACGTTTCCCCCGCCCCCACCCCCCCCCAACCCCACCCCCCCCGCCGCCCCCCCCCAACCACCAATGGTGATGAGTGTGAAAGGAATGGCTAGGACATTGTAGGGATGCTTTATGGTGCTGGTGTGGGGTGGTGCCAACCTGGTGCATCATGTGGCAGCCAGGGTGTACAGTGTTAAGTGAAGCAAATCTGGACATGGTGAGACCCTCGCTGGCGTCCTGGGCAGTAATGTGCATGGGTAATGATGCCCTGTGTGCTGTGCAGCAGCAGTTGATTGCGGAGAAGGTTGATGTGGATGTTGGTGCTGCTGGTGTGCCTGATGATGCTGGTGTTGGGGCTGATCGTGTTGGGATTCTGAGGACCAAGTTGAGATTTTTTCAAGGGCACCGATGCTGATGGAATAGATGGCAGATGAGGTTGAGATGACAGAAGTGATCTGTCAATGGTGAGAGAGGTTGTTCCAAGGAGGTGACAGTGGATAGAGAGTTTGCTCCAAACACTTGCCAGCTGAATAAAGGTCAATCTGTCTTCTAAATGCAGTAAGCAACAGCTTCTAACCTTGGAAAGTGAAGACCTATGAAATGGGAGCTTTCATAGACCATTTGCAGCTGTCAGGTTCGTCAATCATTCCATGCTGACATAACACCCGACCTACTTACCTGACGTGATCCTCGCGCTCTGGGAAACTCATGGAAAAGCTGGTAAAATGGAAAATGGTGCTTAACTACCTTTTAACAAGCTTTTAAGTATCTAAATTGGCTGACCCGCTGCTTGGCGTCGGGTCTGTTCAAGAATGACAGACCCAACACTTGAGAAACTGACAAGGGGGTGGGTTTACAGTGGGATACCGACCCACTGAGAATCTTTTTGATTTTGATAGTGGACCCGCCTTCAAACCCACACTCTGAGCGCTGGCAAAATTCCGGCCTATGTTAAACTTGTATCAAACCTTGGTTAGACCAGACTTGGAGCACTGTGCACAGTTCTGGTCTCCATATTATAAAAAGAATATAGAGGTGCAAAAATGATTCACAAGGATGATACCAGAATTGAGAGGATATACTTATCAGAAAAGGTTGAATAGGCTAGGGCTCTTTTCCCTAGAAGGCTGAGGGGTGATCTATTAGAGGTCTTCAAGATAATGAAAATGTTTGATAGGGTAGATGTAGAGAAAATGTTTCCACTTGTGGGGAAGTCCAAAACCAGAGGTCATAAATATAGGATAGACACTAATAAATCCAATAGGGAATTTAGGAGAAACTTCTTTACGCGAAGAGTTGTAAGAATGTAGAACTCGCTACCACAAGGAGTAGTTGAGGCGAATAGTATAGATGTATTTAAGGGGAAGCTAGATAAGCACGAGGGAGAAAGAAATAGAAAGGATATGCTGATGGGGTTAGATGAAGTAGGGTGAAAGGAAGCTCATGTGGAGCATAAATGCCGGCACAGACCAATTGGGCCATATGGCCTGTTTCTGTGCTGTACACATGATGTAACTCAATATTGCAGGATGCCCCCAGACCTGTACAAGCATCTGAATGGCTGCTTCAACATGCCAATGGCGTGCTTCATGATAATCTCGTGTATGTATGTACTTTATTATATCTATTTTCAGCCAATGTTCCTGGATGCAGCAGAGGTGTCTTCAGACATGATTGCAGAGGTTAGCCTTGGTTGTCCAGGAGCCACTTCCATTTGTGAGTCAAATATTAGTGAGATGATGGAATGCTTTAAATAAAGGCATTGTGATGGTTGACCAGGAAGTAAGCATTGACTTTCATAATCCAGTGTTGATGGTCATAATAAAGCTGAATATTCATTGGCTTTAAAGCACTTTGGAACGTCTTGAGGTCGTGAAAGGTGCTATATAAATGCAAGTCTTTCTATTCATACAGTGGATTCTTTCCAATTTATGTGGTTAGTAGCATTATGCAATGGAACATGAAGGACCAAATAGGTGCAATCTATTGTCCCTTCGACCTACAGGAATCCATCCTCACTGCAAAATTGCATAAACCTCTCATTTTGCTTGTGAAATTCCTTCCTTGCGCTAACAAGGCATCTATGGATAACTGATTGACTTATGTTGCTGATGTCTGCAGTAGAAGCCTAGAATAATCTTGAAGCATGAAAGTTAAGAACAGATGTTACCTTGACAGCCAGTGGCACTGCTTTTCCTATAGAGGTGTTTGTCAGCAGGTCACCTTGAAGTATGTTACACAACTCTGTGATGGCCTCCCTTGTAAATCTGCAGGCATTGTTCCTCTGACAAATGGAGCTGTGTGCACCTCTGTCTGTAGGTGTAGGTAGGAGGGGACCAGTGAGAGAACATTTATCTGTATTGGTCCTCCTCCTCTTCCTCCACAAATCACAGGAACATAATTAAAGGTGAATTCCCATGAGGAAACCCATTGTGCTATTATAGCTGATGTTGCCAAACATTGGCAGCGCCACAGCAATTGACACAAAGGTTCCTAACAAGCTATGTTAACAGAGGGAATAAACAGATTCAGAAATAGCCTCAAAAAATATCACAAATCTTCACACGGGCCTGGGAAACAGCGTAATCACTAGAGCCTTTGTTGTTTCTATAGATAGATGCATCATCAATATCTCCTTGGGAATAGTGAGAAATTATGTGAAGGACATTATTAAGTTATTGCGGCCCTATTTGAATAGCATATACAGTGAACTGGTGGGTGCTTCTTGCGCTTTAGAGAGGTGACAACACAGTGAGCTAACTCACTGTGCCAGCCAGTTAAGAGGATAATATATTGAAGCACCTTGCTGCTCAGTTATTTAATGCAACCAGAGCACATATTTGCCTCTTCAGTGGCTAGGTGTAAGAACTTGGCAGGATGGAAGTGCTTATTACAAATTTTGGGACAAGCTACTCACAATTTCTCATCTATTAATTTTAATGAGCGGAAAATCATGAACAGCTTGTTCCTGAATCTGTGCTAAGTGCTTCCACCCTACCAAGCTCTTAGACCTGGGTTCTGAAGAGGAAAATCTTCCCCCACATGTTTGTTTGGAAATGAACTAACACTATCCAGCATTGCTATAATATTCTTCACAGTGTAAACCAACGCACGCCTGCAATGTAGGAAACCATTTCATTTATAAAATGAAATAAAATACTGCTGTCTCTATATGTAACCAGTATTAATAAAAAATAGATTACAGAGCGAGGCTGAGGTGATTTATTACTGTCCTGTTGACTTTTTGTTTCAATGCATAATGTAGGCCAAGTTAATAACGACCAGTTTGCGTAGCTTTCCTTTTTAAACATGTACAAATATTTGGTGATTTTGTGATCCAATATTTTCAGCAGAGAATGTGCTCACAGGGAGTGTATCTTGAGAAATCATGGAAGCACAGGGAGTGATTTTTCCATCTACTAATTTTAATGGACAGAAAATCATCCGCGATTTCCCCAGATGCATTCCCTGAAAGCGGCTCTACACGCTGGGAGCACCGGATCATGGAATTACCCCATAGCCTGCCCACCTTCAAATTCCTCCTTAAAACCTAGCCCATAACAATGCCTTCAGCAACCTTCCCTGGAACCCCTGCTACTTGGGCCTGATCCCCAACTGTGAAGGCCCTTGGAAAATTTTGCTATGTTAAAGCTCAATTTAAATGCAAGCTGTTATTTGTTGTTGAATGAGTTGTATTGATCCCAATAATCAGCTATTGATTACCTATCAATAAATTTGTGTGCACTAAGTCAGAATTACCAATCCTTCACTGTGGATGCTATCCTACATCATTCGCTCAGATTGCACAGGCTGTTAGCCTCTGCATAGGAGACAAAAAAAAACCTGATATATATATATCTAATAAAAACAGATAGCCTGGAGTGATTTCAAGATTATATTCTCAACTCTGAGTTCACATGGAAGTCAAAAATCATTTGAGCTCTGTTTCACAGTTTATGATCAGACCCCACTCAGTCAGATTACTTTCCAATAATCACTCCCAGGTATTCAATTTTCACTATTGCACTAATTGTGGCCTTCATCACTCAAGGCATTTCTCATACAAATATTTTAATTGACCTATCATAGAAACTAATCTGAAACCTGAGCCAGTAGTTAATTTATTTTGGTCTAAAGGGCAGCTCTGATTTGAAGGTTCTCTAGTTTGTGTACTGCAGCCTAAATTTCCAAAGGCTTTAAAATTTTGCTTGGTCATTTGTGATTTTAAAATGCTTCGCAATTCAGCCTTGCAGCAGCAGAAAGAATTTGTAGTCATTTTGGGTGGAACAACATTGAGAGGCAGTATAATTAGATCTTTTCATTACGAACTGCCGGCGTGACATCAGCCGTCTCATTTTCTCTGCTCCCCTCACTCACTCCAACCTACCTCCCACTGAACTTGCAGCACTCCGTTCTCTCCGATCCAACCACAACATTGTCAGTAAACCTGCTGACAAGGGTGGCGCTGTTGTTGTTTGGTGAACTGACCTCTACCTTGCGGAGACTGAACGCCAACTCTCTGACACCTCCTCCTACCTCCCCCTGGACCATGACCCCACTACCGAACATCAAGCCATCATTTCGAAGACTGTCCCTGGCCTCATCTCCTCTGGCGATCTTCCCTCCATGGCCAGCAACCTCATAGTTCCCCAACCACGCACAGCCCGCTTCTACCTCCTTCCCAAGATCCACAAACAGGACTGCCCTGGTAGACCCATCATTTCAGCCTGTTCTTGCTCGACAGAACTGATTTCTTCCTATCTCGACTCTATTTTTTCTCCCCTTGTCCGGTCTCTTCCCTCCTGCATCCGTGACACTTCCGACACCCTCTGCCACTTTAATAGTTTCCAGTTTCCTTTTCAATATGGATGTCCAAGCCCACTGCCATCCCCCACCAGGATGGCCTAAGGGCACTCTGCTACTTCCTTGAACAGAGGTCCAACCAGTCTCCATCCACCACCGCCCTCTTCCGCCTGGCTGAACTTGTTCTCACATTGAACAACTTCTCCTTTGACTCCACTCACTTCCTCCAAATTAAAGGTGTTGCTATGGGAACCCACATGGGGCCTAGCTATGCCTGCCTTTTCGTAGGATAGGTGGAACATTCTTTATTCCAGTCCTACTCAACCCTTTTTCCGGTACATTGATGACTGTAGCAGTGCTTTTTCCTGCTCTTGCCCTGAACTAAAAAATTTCATTCACTTTGCTTCCAATTTCGACCCTTCCCTCACCTTCACATGGTCCATCTCCGACTCTTCCCTTCCCTTCCTCGACTTCTCTGTCTGCATTTCTGGGGATAGGCTATCGACAAACAGCCACTATAAGCCCACTGACTCCCACAGCTACCTGGACTACACTTCCTCCCACCCCACTTCCTGTAAGGACTTATTCCATTCTCCCAGTTTTTCCATCTCCATCCCATCTGTTCTGATGATGCCACCCTCCATAGTTGTGCTCCCAATATGCCTTCCTTTTCCTCAGCTGAGGATTCCTCTCTACCGTGCTTGACGCGGTCCTCGACCGTGTCCATTCCATTTCCTGCACTTCTGCTCTCACCCTTTCCCCTCCCTCCAGAACCACGATAGGGTTCCCCTTGTCCTCACCTTTCACCCCACCAGCCTCCACATTCAACAGATCATCCTCCACCATTTCCGCCACCTCCAGCGTGATCCCACCACCAAACCCATCTCCCGCTCCCCTCCCCTTTCAGCATTCCCAAGGGACCACTCCCTCTGCGACACCCTGGTCCACTCTTCAATCATCCCCAACATCCCCTTCCCTTCCCACGGCTCCTTCCCATGCAAGAGCAGGAGATTCAACACCTGCCATTTGACCTCCTCCCTTTCCACTGTCCAGGGCCCCAAACGCTCCTTCCAGGTGAAGCAGCGATTTACTTGTACTTCTTGTGATTTAGCACACTGTACTCGCTGCTCACAATGCGGTCTCCTCTACATTGGGGAGATCAAATGCAGATTGCGTAACCGCTTTGCAGAACACCTCCATTCAGTCCGTAAGCATGACCCTGAGCTTCTGGTCACCTGTCACTTTCATTCTCCGCACCCCTCCCACTCTGACTGCTCTGCCCTCGGCCTCTTAAGAAGCTCAATGTAAGCTCGAGGAACAGCACCTCATTCTTTCAGTTAGGCACTTTACAGCCTTCTGGATTCAACATCGAGTTCAACAATTTCAGACCATAACCTCTGCCCCTATTTTTTCACTTAACAGTTGTTGACAATTCTGCCATTTCTATTTACACCTCTTCTGGACTTATCTTTTGTTTCTTTACTTGTCCCATTAACATTTCCTTTTGCTTTGTACTATCATACCTTTTGTCATTTAATCACTCCTGCTTTCCACCCTATCACAGACCTTCCCGTTTGTTCTTTCCTCCCCACCCCTTTTTCCCTGCCCCTGCACTTGTTTAAAATCTGCTACATCTCTAACTTTTTCCAGTTCTGACGAAAGGTCATCAAACTTAAACCCTGGCCGGCATTTTGCCTACATGGGCAGGTCCAGTGTGGATGGTGGCTGTGGCGGGTCGTGACCCTGCTGCTGGCTCCACCCCACTGCTGAAAATTAATATACTGTAGCGGTTCGTGTAGATCGCCACTAAATAAGAGAGTTTGACTTCGACGAACTATAAATAAGTTGTTTATTTACAGGAACAGGCTAATTACAGCAGGTAAGATGGCTGACTGTAGGAGCACCGTGGTGTAGGTCTTGTCCCAGCGGGGACTCCACGAGGACTGAGTTCGCAGTCCTGTGGGGAGCGTGATGACGTCATCGCGATTGTGTTGTGGCGCCATCACGTTGTTCGCATTTCCCGCGCTTAGGGCGTCACGTGATGCGCGTCGTTGCGTCGCTGGCCGTTGAGGCCGAAGTCGGGAGGCCGGGCTGTGCCGGTGCTTGCCGCGGGAGCGGAAGATCGCGTCGCTACCGTCGGCTGGCCGTTGAGGCCGAAGACGCTAGGCCGGGCTGGGCCGGTGCTTGCCGCGGGAGCGGAAGATCGCGTCGCTCCCGTCGGCTGGCCATTGAGGCCGAAGACACTAGGCCGGGCTCTGCCGGCGCACGCACATCACGTTGTACGTGACGTGACGTCAGCGCGTCTTAAAGGGGCAATGGCCCCAACAGGTAAGTTAAACATACAGTAAGGTAAGTTAAATGGAATTATGTGTCTCAATGTAAGGGACAACCAGTGGTACTGCCACATAGGCCCCCCCAGAATTCATTTTAACGAAAGTCCAAGGATGAGATGGTCTGACGAGCTGGTGGTCACGGCGGTCATGCTGTCTCGACTTGGTAGGCGAGGTGTGAAGATGCTGCTCGTGAGCGGATCCTTACGCGCGTCGTGGCGAATAAAACGTATCCGTCAGGCGAAGGACTGTGGAGACGTGCGAAACAGCAGGCCTTGTCAGAGTGACGGGCAGGTTGGGCGGACGCGGGCGATGTCTCCGTTGATGTTGAAACAAGTCCTTGTTCCAACGAAACCTGCAGGAACACCGACGGGCGATCCAGATGGACTTGACTGGTGAGGTCGGTGAACTCACCGACAGGTGAGCGAAACCTTCGGGAGGCTGGAATGCACGGAACGGTGCGTGCCATAGTGCTACGACGATAACACAACGGAGGGTGAAGAGTTGCTGCGTTGATCAGTGATCGGTGAGGCCAGCAACTTTCACGTGGCTGATCGCGGCCGCAGGATGCCCGTTGGACCCATCCTCGATGTGTGCAGCTTCAGTAGACATTTGCATTTGCTAAAGGGAAAACTGGATAAAGGGCAGCAACGGTCCAGGTTGTTGTTGTTTTCGGGCGGGGTAAACTCTGCCTGGAGGGCGGCAACACTTGAAACTGTTGTAGATTTAGGAGAAAACAGCCGGGAGGGCGGCACGCTTTTGTTCACGCCGAATCGTGTAGTAGGTAACACAACCAGCAGGCTGAAGGGCTGGTGCATCGTCGGCGGAGAAGTGGTCGTCGTTTTGCATGAGGGATGGGTTGTCGTGGTTCGCGAGGGATGGGTCCTCGTGCGGGAGGAGTGCGTCCTCGTGTTTTGCAGGGGTGAGTCCTCGTGGTATCCCCGCAGGGCGCGCTCCGATCTTGTGGGCCCGAACATGCTGTACCCCGCACTTGGAGAGATGTATACTTGCTGTTGCTTTGGACGTAGAGGCGGACGATCCGTGTGGCGATAGAAGAGTCGAATACGGAGACCGTGAGCACGTGCATGGTCTGTGCCGCATCGATGTTCTCGGTGAACAAGGCTTCTTCCTTCATAAAGCACGAGGGAGACCGTGGCTCCCTGGATTGCGGTAGCGACAGCAGAATGGCTGATGCTTCCATAGCGTGCTTCGTTTGTGAAAGACATTCATAAACCCACCAATTGTAGCGCTGGTGGACGACGGTTGCCATTGGTCGTGCTCTACCTCTGTGAAATTGTTCGTGAAAAACGGGCTCACCTCCAAGCTGCGCTTCCGTTGCGAAGACGTTCGCAAAGACGGGGTCGCTTGTGGTAGAATCGGTGTTAGGCGGTTGCTGTTCCGTGGTTGTTCGTCGGTTGTGCGTTGGTCGTCTTGTGGGAAGACGAGGGTCAGGCTGCGCGTTGCTACCGTGAAAATCGTTCACGGATACGGGTTCACCAATTGTAGCGTTGGAATTGATGAGCTCCCGTACTCACGTTGTAGGGTCACCAATGTAGCGGTTCGTGTAGATCGCCACTAAATAAGAGAGTTTGACTTCGACAAACTATAAATAAGTTGTTTATTTACAGGAACAGGCTAATTACAGCAGGTAAGATAGCAGGTAAGACGGCTGACTGTAGGAGCACCGTGGTGTAGGTCTTGTTCCAGCGGGGACTCCACGAGGACTGAGTTCGCAGTCCTGTGGGGAGCGTGATGACGTCATCGCGTTTGTGTTGTGGCGTCATCACGTTGTTCGTGTTTCCCACGCTTAGGGCATCACGTGATGCGCGTCGTTGCGTCGCTGGCCGTTGAGGCCGAAGTCGGGAGGCCAGGCTGTGCCGGTGCTTGCCGTGGGAGTGGAAGATCACGTCGCTCCCGTCGGCTGGCTGTTGAGGCCGAAGACGCTAGGCCGGGCTGTGCCGGTGCTTGCCGCGGGAGCGGAAGATCGCGTCGCTCCCGTCGGCTGGCCGTTGAGGCCGAAGACACTAGGCTGGGCTCTGCCGGCGCACGCACATCACGTTGTACGTGACGTGACGTCAGCGCACTAGGGCGCGTCTTAAAGGGGCAATGGCCCCAACAGGTAAGTTAAACATACAGTAAGGTAAGTTAAAGGGAATTATGTGTCTCAATGTAAGGGACAACCAGTGGTACCGCCACAATACCATAATGGGGCCTATTAAGCCCACCCAGCTCGTTACCCGGTCCAATTAGATGGAGCGGGTCTGGTGACGTCATTCACGAAGTGTTTTAAGCCGGGATCTTTAAAGGGACCGTGGCCAGATTACATTTGATGTTTAATCTAACAAAGTGAGTGTTCAATCTTTACTCTGCAATAATATAATAAAAGTTATATATGAGTGGCAAAGAAATATTTAAATAATATTATCATTAAGGAAAGCAAAGAGAGGGCATGAAAAAATATTGGCAAGTAAAATCAAGGAAATCCCAATGATATTTTATAAATACATTAAGAGCAAGAGGATAACTAAAGTAAGAGTAAGACCATAAAGGTAACCTGTGTGTGGAAGCAGAAGACATGGGTATGGTTCTTAATAAATACTTTGCGTCTGTTTTCACAAAAGAGAGGGGTGATGCAGACATTGCAGTCAGGGAGGAGGAGTGTGATATATTAGATGAAATAAACAGTGAAAGAGGAAGTATTAAGGGGTTTAGTATCTTTGAAAGTGGATAAAACCCCAGGCCCGGATGAAATGTATCCCAGACTGTTAAGAGAAGTAAGAGAGGAAATAGCAGAGGCTCTGACCATCATTTTCCAATCTTCTCTGGTTACAGGTGTGGTGCCAGAGGACTGGAGGACTGCTAACGTGGTACCGTTATTTAAAAAGGGAGAAAGAGATAGACCGAGTAATTACAGGCCAGTCAGCCTAACCTCAGTGGTGGAAAAATTATTGGAAAAAATTCTGAGGACAGGATAAATCTTCATTTAGAAAGCCACGGATTAATCAGGGACAGTCAGCATGGATTTGTTAAGGGAAGGTCGTGTCTGACTAACCTGATTTAATTTTTTGAAGGGGTAACAAGGAGGGTCAATGAGGGTAGTGCGTTTGATGTAGTCTATATGGATTTTAGCGAGGCTTTTGATGAGATCCCGCATGGCAGACTGGTCACGAAAGTAAAAGCTCTTGGGATTCAAGGCAAAGCGGCAAGTTGGATGCAAAATTAGCTTAGAGGCAGGAAACAAAGGGTAATGGTCGAAGGGTGTTTTTGTGACTGGAAGGCTGCTTCCAGTGGGGTTCACAGGGCTCAGTACTAGGGGCTAAAAATTCGGTATCGCCGCGCCAGGTCTTTAGTGCCCGAAATTTTGCGCTCGCCCGGATTCCCATAGCGCCCGCCTGAAATTCAGTTGCGCCGCCCCAAGACGGAGGCGGGCGCTATTGCAGGGTTTGGCCGCCTCGTTTGGGGCGATGAAAGTCAGTTTCAGGCGTCCAGCTGCCGCTGCGGCACCCGATGCGGTGCGGCAGGCTGGGGTACTGCAGGCCTCCTCCTTCTCTTAAGGAGGAGCTGCCTGCAGCCGTGAGATCGCCGCTGGATTCCCCCGGCAAATGAGCCCGGCACCACGGAGAAGTGCTGGGCTCGCGGGAGTCAGACACCAATGCCGCGGGGGGGTGGTGCAGGAGTCCGGGGAGGGAGGTGCGGCCAGGCGGCCGCCGGGAAAGCGGCCAGCCGCCCCTCCACCTTTATGCGCTGGCCTCTCGGAGCTGCAAGGCACCGTTTTTCAAACGCTGTTTGCGGCCGCTACGGGCGAGGCGGCCGCAACTGAATTTGGCCATCGGCACGGAATAGCATTGGAACCGGGGCGCTGCGCACACCGATGACGTCATCGGTGCCGGCGCAGCGCTACCGGCTAACGCTGATGTTAGGGACCAACTGAATTTCGGGCGCTAAAAAACTTCCGGCGCAAACCACTCTATAGACAATAAGTGGGCGCAAACGCGACTGAATTTCTAGGCCTAAGTCCCTTACTTTTTGTGGTATATATCAATGATTTGGACTTGAATGTAGGAAGTATGATTGAGAAGTTTGCAGATGATACAAAAATTGGCCGTGTGGTTGATAATGAAGAAGAAAGCTGCAGACTGCAGGAAGATATCAATGGACTGGTCAGGTGGACAAATGGAATTCAATCTGGAGAAGTGAGAGATAATGCATTTGTGGAGGGCTAACAAGGCAAGGGAATACACTATAAATGGTAGGACACTGAGAAGTGCAGAAGGTCAGAGGGACCTTGGAGTGCATGTCCACAGATCCCTGAAAGTAGCAGGACAGGTAGATAAGGTGGTTAAGAAGGCATACGGGATACTTGCATTTATTAGCCGAGGCATAGAATACAAGAGCAGGGAGGTTATGCTTGAACTGTATAAAACACTAGTTAGGCCGCTGCTAGAGTACTGCGTGCAATTCTGGTCACCACATTACAGGATGGACATGATTGCACTAGAGTGGGTGCAGAGGCGATTTACAAGGATGTTGCCTGGGCTGGGGAATTTTAGCTATGAGGAAAGATTGCATAGGCTGGGAAATAACAACAGAAAATGCTGGAAAAACTCAGCAGGTCAGGCAACATCCGTGGAGAGAAACTGGAGTTGACATTTCGGGTCGAAACCCTTCTTCAAAACTGGAAAGAAAAGAAAATAGATTGAAGGCAAGGCTGCGATCAAACAAAAGAGACAATAAAAGGTATTCGAAGCCAGACGAGATGGTAATAGGCCCGTGGAGACAAAAGGCAGCTGAGATTAGGTGTGAAGTGTACTGGAAGGTAAGAGACAGCTGCCAGGTGAGAGAGAGAAACACAAGGAAAGGAGGGGGGGGGAAAGGAGGACCCAAAACAAAGGGGTGGAAAAAATTATAAGTAAAAAAGTAATAGGGGCCGAGGTTATGATCTGAAATTGTTGAACTCGATATTGAGTCCGGAAGGCTGCAAAGTGCCTAGTCGGAAGATGAGTTGCTGTTCCTCGAGTTTACGTTGAGCTTCCGTGGAACAATACAAGAGGCCAAGGACGGTGAGGTCCGAGTGGGAATGGAGCGGTGAATTAAAATGACAGGCGACCGGAAGCTCGGGGTAACCCTTACGGACTGAACGGAGGTGTTCCGCAAAGCCGTCACCCAATCTGCGTTTGGTCTCCCCAATGTACAAGAGACCGCATCGTGAGCAGCGAATACAATATACTAGATTGCAAGAAGTACAAGTAAATCGCTGTTTCACCTGGAAGGGGTGTTTGGGGCTCTGGACAGTGGGAAGGGGGGAGGTATAGGGGCAGGTGTTACATCTCCTGCGCTTGCACGGGAAGGTGCCAGGCGAAGGGGAAGGGCTGTTTGGGGTGATAGAGGAGTGGACTAGGGTGTCTCAGAGGGAGCGGTCCCTACGGAATGCTGAAAGGGGAGGGGAGGGGAAGATGTGTTTGGTGGTGGGATCACTTTGGAGGTAGCAGAAATGGCAGAGGATGATCCATTGCATGTGGAGGCTGGTGGGGTGAAAGGTGAGGACAAGGGGAACCCTATCATGGTTCCGGGAGGGAGGGGCAGTGGTGAGGGCAGAAGTGCGGGAGATAGAACGGACATGGTCGAGGGCCGTGTTGACCACAGTAGAGGGGAATCCTCGGTTGCGGAAGAAGGAAGACATGTCGGAAGCACTGGTGTGGAAGGTGGCATCGTCGGAGCAGATACGGCGGAGACGGAGAAACTGGGAGAATGGAATAGAGTCCTTACAGGAGGCAGGGTGGGAGGAACTGTAGTCCAGGTAGCTGTGGGAGTCAGTGGGCTTGTAGTGAACATTGGTCGATAATCTATCCCCAGAGATGGAGACGGAGAAGTCAAGGAAGGGAAGGGAAGAGTCAGAGATGGACCATGTGAAGGTGAGGGAAGGGTGGAAATTGGAGGCAAAGTGAATGAAATTGTCTAATTCGGGGCGAGAGCAGGAAACGGCACTGATACAGTCATCAATGTATCGGAAAAAGAGGTGAGGGAGGGGACCTGAGTAGGACTGGAACAAAGATTGTTCCACATAGCCCACGAAAAGGCAGGCATAGCTAGGACCCATTCGGGTACCCATAGCAACACCTTTGATTTGGAGGAAATGAGTGGAGTTAAAGGAGAAGTTGTTCAATGTGAGAACAAGTTCAGCCAGGCGGAGAAGGGTGGTGGTGGATGGGGACTGGATGGGCTGGGGTTGTTTTCTTTGAAACAGCGGAGGCTGAGGGGAGACCTAATTGAGGTGTATAAAATTATGAGGGGCCAAGATAGAGTGGATAGGAAGGTCCTATTTCCCTTAGCAGAAGGGTCAATAACCAGGGGGCATAGATTTAAAGTAATTGGTCGGTGGCGCAACTGTGGCTATCAAGGGAAATTAGGGATAGCATAAGATCCAAGGAGAGGACATACAAATTGGCCAGATAAAGCAGCAAACCTGAGGATTGGGAGTAGTTTAGGTTTCAGCAAAGGACGACAAAAGGATTAATTAAGAGGGGGAAAATAGAGTATGAGAGTAAGCTTGTAGGGAACATAAAAACTGACTGTAAAAGCTTCTATAGATATGTGAAGAGAAAAAGATTGGTGAAGTCAAGCGTAGGTCCCTTGCAGTCAGAATCAGGGGAATTTATAATGGGGAACAAAGAAATGGCCGACCAATTAAATACATACTTTGGTTCTGTCTTCACAAAGGAGGACACAAATAACCTCCTAGAGATGTCGAGGAATATAGGGTCTAATGAGAGGGAGGAACTGAATGAAATCAGTATTTGTAGGGAAATGGTGTTAGGGAAATTGACGGGATTGAAGGCTGATAAATCCCCAGGGCCTGATAATCTACATACTTAAGGAAGTGGCCCTAGAAATAGTAGATGCATTGCTGGTCATCTTCCAAAATTCTATAGACTCTGGAACAGTTCCCATGGATTGGAGGGTAGCTAATGTAACCCCACTATTTAAAAAAGGTGGTAGAGAGAAAACGGGGAATCGGTAGTGGGGAAAATGTTAGAGTCCATTATAAAAGATGTAATAGCAGAGCACTTGGAAAACAGTGACAGGATCGGACAAAGTCAACATGGATTTACAAAAGGTAAATCGTGCTTGACTAACCTACTGGAATTTTTTGAAGATGTAACTGGTAGAATAGATAAGGGAGAACCAGTGGATGTGGTGCATTTGGACTTTCAGAAGGCTTTGGATAAGGTCCCGCATAAGAGATTAGTGTGTAAAATTAAAGCACATGGGATTGGGGGTAAGGTACTGACTTGGATAGAGAACTGGTTGGCAGACAGGAAGCAAAGAGTTGGAATAAACGGGTCTTTTTCCGAGTGGCAGGCAGTGACTAGTGGGGTACCGCAGGGATCGGTGCTAGGACCCCAGCTATTCACAATATATATTAATGATCTAGACGAGGGAACTAGATGTAATATCTCCATGTTTGCAGACGACACAAAGCTGGGTGGGCGTGTGTGATGTGAGGAGGATGCTGAAAAACTCCAGTATGATTTGGACAGGTTGTGTGATTAGGCAGATGCATGGCAGATGCAGTATAATGTGGATAAATGCGAGGTTATCCACTTTGGTGGCAAAAACAGGAAGGCATATTATTATCTGAATGGCAATAGATTGGGAGAAGGGGAAGTGCAATGTGACCTGGGTGTCCTTGTGCATCAGTCACTGAAGGTAAGCATGCAGGTGCAGCAGGCGTTTAAGAAGGCAAATGGTATGCTGGCCTTCATAGTGAGAGGATTCAAGTACAGGAGCAAGGATGTCTTGCTGCAGTTGTACAGGGCTTTGGTGAGACCACATCTTGAGTATTGTGTGCAGTTTTGGTCGCCTTATCTAAGGAAGGATGTTCTTGCCATGGAGGGAGTGCAGCGAAGATTCACCAGACTGATACCTGGGATGGCAGGAATGACGTATGAGGAGAGATTTGGTCGATTGGGCTTATATTCGCTGGAGTTTAGAAGAATGAGAGGGGATCTCTTTGAAACTTATAAAATTCTAAGAGGACTAGACAGACTAGATGCAGGAAGGATGTTCCCGATGGCGGGGGAGTCCAGAACCAGGGGTCACAGTGTAAAGATAAGGGGTAAGCCTTTTAGGACAGAGATGAGGAGGAATTTCTTCACCCAGAGAGTGGTGAACCTGTGGAATTCTCTACCACAAAAGGCAGTTGAGGCCAATTCATTAAATATATTCAAGAAGGAGTTGGATATATTTCTTAAGGCTAAAGGGATCAAGGGATATGGGGAGAAAGCAGGGACATGATACTGAATTTGGATGGTCAGCCATGATCTCATTAAATGGCAGAGCAGGCTCGAGGGGCCGAATGGCCTACTTCAGCTCCTCTCTTCTATATTTCTATGTTTAGAGGGGAGTTGAGGAAAATATTTTTTCACCCAGAGGTTGGTGCAAGTCTGGAACTCACTGCCTGAAAGGGTGGTAGAGGCAGAGACCCTCATTACATTTAAAAAGTACATGGATGTGCACTTGAAGTGCCATAACCTACAAGGCTATGGACCAAGTGCTGGAAAGTGGGATTAGGGTGGATAGCTCTTTGTCAGCAGGCACGAACAAGATGGGCCAAATGGCCTCCTTCTGTGTTGTAAATTTCTATGATTCTATGATTAAGTAATATGACGCCATCTACAAATATGATCAAGAACATAATTTAAAAAATACATTAATTGTGAAGTTATTGGTGCTTTACTCACAAATCTATAGACTTTTGAATCAGTAACTGGTACAAATAAAAGATGTGTGTGTTTAGGTAATACATAAAATTAAGCAGATTTTAAAAGTAATTGTAAAGGGGTGGATTTACAATCTTATGCAAGTTCAGCGGAAGAGCTGCGGAATCCCTGACAAACAGTGTAAGTGTTGCTTACAATGTGTTTCTGGGATTTCTGCAGTACCTCCGTTGAAGTTAACAATGGACAAGTGAGAGAACCTCCGCAGAAATTCACCCTCAAGTCTCAGACTGAAAAATTAAATTAGTCATATTCAGGGATTGAAAGCAAATTGAACCAGTGGAACGAGTGATGAGAATGAAATTGTTATGGTTGATGGCTTGATTTAATCTGTAACTGGACAATCACAGTATACTGTACGGAAAACCTGACCAGAAACAACTTATTTAAATGGTATATGTCATTTTTTATATTGCAAATCAATTCACTGCAATTACTGCAATCCCGACCCGCTGTCAAAAATAACAACTTTTCCTCTCGACCCGCCACCGATCTCGCCTGCTACCACCTTGGAAAATTCAGCCCCTTAACTCTGTCTCCCTCTTCACAGATGCTGCCTAACCTGCTGAGTATTTCCAGCATTTTCTGTTTTTATAATCAAAATGTACTATTTTGAGAGTGTGCAAAAGCAGAGGGATCTACGGGGGTACATATTCACAAATCTTTGAGGTTGGCAAGGCAAGTTGATAAGGTGGGTAAGAAAGTGCATGGGATACTTGGCTTTGTAAATAGGGGCATTGAATACAAAAACAAGGAATTTATTCTAAACCTTTACAAATCAATGGTTAGACCTCAATTGGAGTATTGTTTACAATTCTGGGCACAACACATTAGGAAGGATGTCAAGACCTTAGAGAGGGTACCGAGGAGGTTTACCAGGATGATACCAGGAATGAGGGATTTCAGTTATGTGGAGAGATTGGAGAGCTGGGATTGTTCTCCTTAAAGCCGAGAAGGTTAAGGAGAGACCCAATAGAGGTATTCAAAAGGTTGAGGGGTTTTGATAGAGTAAGTAGGGAGAAACTGTTTCCTCTGGCAAGTGGGTTGTTAACCAGAGTTCATAGATTTAAAATAATTGGCAAAAGAACTAGAGGGGAAAAGAGGAGAAATATTTTCACACAGAGGGTTGTTAAGATCTGGAAAGCACTATGTGAAAGGGTGCAGAGAGCAGATTCCGCAGGAAATTTCAAAAGGCATGTACTTGAAGAGGACTAATTTGAAGCATTATGGAGAAAAGGCTGGGGTTTGGGACTAAATTGGACAACGCTTTCAAAGAGCTGGCACAGGCATGATGGACTTAATGGCCTCCTTTTGTGCTGTATGATTCTATGAATCCCTTGATTCCCCTGTACATCCGCACCCATCAGCATCTTTCTATTTAGTGTATATGCCCACTCCTTGTTTACCACTCAAAAATGTATTACCTCACATTTATCTACATTAAATTGCATCTGCCACCTGTCTGCCCATTTGACTAACCTGTCTATGTCTTCCTAAAGACTTTTACAGTCATCCTTACTGTTTGCCAACCCTTACTTTTATGCCTTTAGCAAATGTCAATATTATGCTCCCGATGGCCATGTCCAATTCATCCATTTATATTGAGAACAAAAATGAACCAAGCATTGATCACTTGGGAACACCACTTCTAACCAATCTAAGTAACACTTATTATACTAATATTTTGAGTCTGTCCTTCAACCAACTTTCTATTCATGCTGGTACAGTTCCTCTTATATCATATGCCTGAATTTCTGTAACAAGCCTTTTATAAGATATCTGATCGAATGCCTATGAAAATCCATATACACCACTTCCACTGCATTTCCTTTCTCTGCACAGTCAGTCACTTCTTCAAAAAAAATGTATTACATTTGCTAACCCAATATGTAAAAAGCTAAACAAGGGAGGATTCGCTATTGAATCTAGTAATGGGGACTGAGCCAGAGCAGATAAGAGAAGTAAAAGTAGGGGAACATACAGGAAATAGTGACCATAATATAATACGCTTTAAGATGATAATAGAGAAGGACATAAGAATGACAAAAACTAGGTTAATGGATTGGAAAAAGCTGATTTTGAGGGGCTGAGAATAGAACTTGGGAAGATAAAATGGGCAACAATATTGGCAAACAACGATGTAGAATGACAATGGGAAACATTTAAAACGGTGTTCAGCAGAGTGCAGGAAAAATATATTCTACTAAAAGGAAAGAACAAACTAAATACTAATGAGACTCCATGGATGAATAAAGACATAAGGAAACAATTGATGGTAAGGAAAGAAGCATACATTAAGTACATAGACAGCAGAGGAGTGCATGATAAGAGAAAATATGAGGGGATTAGGAGAGAAGTCCAAAAAAACAATTAGGAAGGCAAGGAGGAACTATGAAATTAAACTATCAAGGGACATAAAACAAAATAGTAAAACATTTTACAGGCATATCAATAAAAAAAAGGAAGGTTGGAATGGGAATAGGGCCATTAAGGGATAGACAGGACAATACCACAGGTATACATAGGGAGATCGCAGAAATATTAAATCATTATTTTGCTTTGGTATTTACCAGGGAGATAGAACAGGTGGGCATGACATTGGATGATGAGATGAGTGATGAGATAAATTCATTTAAAATAAAAAAAAGGGAATCACGTCAGGTAAGGAGGTCGGATGTTGTATGACCATGGAATCATCTTATTACTTGACAGCTGCAAATGTGCTATAAAGCTCCATCTCAAAGCTGATCACTTTCCAAGCTCCGAAACTGTTGCTTACTGCATTTGGAAGACAGATTGAGCTTTATGCTGGATGCAAGTGTTTGGAGCAAACTCTCTATCCAGTGTCACCTCATTGGAACAATCTCTCTCACCGTTGACAGATTGTTTCATCTCAAGTTTATCAGCCATCTATTACATCAGCATCGGTGCACTTTATACTATCTCACCTTGATCCTCAGAATCCCACCACAATCAGCCCCAACACCAGCAGCACCAGGCACACCAGCAGAGCCAACAACAACACCAACCTTCTCTGCAATCAACTGATGCTGCACAGGACAGAGGGCATCAGCACCTGACCACATTGCTGCCTGGGAGGCCAGATTTACTTCACTTGATGCTGTACACCCTGGCTGCCATATGATGCGCCAGATTGGCACCACCCGACACCAACACCATAAAGCAGCTCTATAATGCCCAAGCCATTTATTTTATACTCATCACCATTGCGGGGGGTACCATTATGTCTCACTGCAACTCACTAAGCCACTTCCAAAGGTGCACACAAATCTGTCCAAGAATGCTAAATGTTGAAAATAAAGATTTCAATGTTTGATACCACATTAACAGAAACTTTACATGAACATTGGCTAAACCACCCAAGTACCTACCCTTGTGTGTTGTTAGTTTGTATGATTGCACTAGGATGAGTGTGAGTGTGAGGGGTGGCTAGTGAGATGGGGATGTGATAATGTAGATATTGACGGATGGGTGGAGGTGCAAGGTAAGTTGGTGTGAGTAAGGATGTGCAGGAGTAGGGTAGGGAAGGCAGTGTGATGGGGAAGTGATAGGTGGCACAGCAGGATGAGGTTGAGTGTGGCTTTGCAGTAAAGTTTTGTGATCTACTGAGATCATTGAAAGGTTTGTGCCACTGCAGCCTGGTCCTCCTGATGACATCCCTGCTTGTGCCCTCCTCTGCAATGTGCAACCAGGCTGTATTGATCCCCTGGGGAGATCTCTTCCACCCATGGGAAGGGAAGAAGGCCTCCCTGCATGCTGATTCCCTCTATAAGCATATGGAGGGAGTCATGGGAGAGCCTGGGTGGAGCCGTGCACCACTGTGCAGTGCTTGTCAGTGTTTGCAGCACCTCAATGCTGCAGAACACTGACCGCACAACTGTCAAAATTAATTTATGCATCGTCCCTTTAAGGAAACTGGCTGATGACGCATCATCAAATGACGTCATCAAATGACGTAATCAGATCCGCTTCCTTCAATTGGCTGGCAAACGCGCTGGGCGGGCTTAACAAGCCCAATCAACGTAAAATCATTCTACAGAGCAGGCTGGAGCCAGCGGCAGGGTCAGGACTCGTCACGGACGTCACCCGCCCCGGACTCGCCGGGATAGGGCAGACCATGCTTACAATTATAGAGAAGGTCACAACAGTGCTCAATTATTTATTTTTTGCAACTCACTCATTCCAAGATGCGACTAGTGACTCTGGCACATATATCAATTTGCAATTCATATAAACATAAGACAAGTCTCCAATGCACGATTTGCCAGGGCTGCCCAAATTAGCAAGTTTGATGCTGATCAGATGCACCTGAATAAATATTGTGGTGTATGTGCCTTTAAAAGCAATTGTGGTGTATGTGCCTTTAAGAGCCCCAGGTGTGCGCAATGCCGGTAATTGCCACTTGGGCTATATAAGCCTGTGTATTGTGTATATCCTTTAGAACCCCCCCCAGACTTGCTTAGTAAATACCTATGAACCAACTCCTGTCTTCAGTGTCTTTATCTACACACGGACACTACAGTGGCGACGAAGTGGAAACGGACTTACCTGCAATTCGGCAGCACCTCAAGGACATCGATTCCTCCAGCGTCCAGAAGACTCAATGTAAGAAATCACACAACACCAGGTTATAGTCCAACAGCTTTATTTGAAATCACAAGCTTTCGGAGCGCTGCTCCTTCTTCAGGTGAAGTGGAGAAATGCATAAAGACACAGCTTATATAGTCAGAGAATCATGTCAGATGTTTACAGGTAACCTTTCCAACTGCCATTTATCGCACCTCGGCAGAGAGATAATCACAGCAGTCAAAGGTGTGAATGGTGTCCAAACAGGTCAGTCAGGGAAACATTACATCAAAGAACAATGAGGTGGGGTCACAAGGGGTCAAATATTGCAGATGCTGGGGTCTGTATGAAAAACAGAAAAACAGACAAAAAACATTTTTTTTGGCTGGAAATCACAGCAGGTCCAGCCGCATCTGTGTAGAGAGAACAAGCCAATGTCGACTCGAGTCTGGATGACCCTGCATCAGGTGGGGTTACATGTAGCGTGACATGAACCCAAGATCTCGGTTAAGGCCGTCCTCATGGGTGCGGAACTTGGCTATCAGTTTCTGCTCGACGATTTTGCGTTGTCGTGTGTCTCGAAGGCCACCTTGGAGAATGCTTACCCGAAGATCGGAGGCTGAATGTCCTTGACTGCTGAAGTGTTCCCCGACTGGGAGGGAACACTCCTGCCTGGTGATTGTTGCGCGGTGTCCGTTCATCCGTTGTCGCAGTGTCTGCATGGTCTCGCTGATGTACCATGCTCCGGGGCATCCTTTCCTGCAACGTATGAGGTAGACAACGTTGGCCGAGTCACATGAGTATGTACCATGTACCTGGTGGGTGGTGTCCTCACGTGTGATGATGGTATCTGTGTTGATGATCTGGCATGTCTTGCAGAGGTTGCTGTGGCAGGGTTGTGTGGTGTCGTGGTCGCTGTTCTCCTGGAAGCTGGGTAATTTGCTGCGAACGATGGTCTGTTTGAGGTTAGGCGGCTGTTTGAAAGCGAGTAGTGGAGGCGTGGGAATGGCCTTAGCGAGGTGTTCGTCGTCATCGATGACATGTTGAAGGCTGCGAAGAACATGGCGTAGTTTCTCCGCTCCGGGGAAGTACTGGACGACGAAGGGTACTCTGTTTATTGTGTCCCGTGTTTGTCTTCTGAGGAGGTCTATGCGATTTTTCGCTGTGGCCCGTCGGAACTGTCGATCGACGAGTCGAGCGTCATATCCCGTTCTTACAAGGGCGTCTTTCAGTGTCTGTAGGTGTCCATCGCGTTCCTCCTCGTCTGAGCAGA
This sequence comes from Somniosus microcephalus, assembly GCF_052327205.1. NCBI lineage: Eukaryota > Metazoa > Chordata > Chondrichthyes > Squaliformes > Somniosidae > Somniosus > Somniosus microcephalus. The sequence continues at coordinate 52,560,240 of NC_140988.1, forward strand.
TCCTGTGTATTCGCAGGGCTTGTCCATAGGGGATGGCTTCTTTAACGTGGTTAGGGTGGAAGCTGGAGAAGTGAAGCATCGTGAGGTTGTCCGTGGGCTTGCGGTAGAGTGAAGTGCTGAGGTGTCCGTCTTTGATGGAGATTCGTGTGTCCAGGAATGAGACTGATTCTGAGGAGTAGTCCATGGTGAGTTTGATGGTGGGATGGAACTTGTTGATGTTATCGTGTAGTCTTTTCAGTGATTCTTCGCCGTGGGTCCATAGGAAGAAAATGTCGTCGATGTATCTGGTGTATAGCGTTGGTTGGAGATCCTGTGCAGCGAAGAAGTCTTGCTCGAACTTGTGCATGAAGATGTTTGCATATTGGGGTGTGAATTTGGTCCCCATGGCTGTTCCGTTTGGACACCATTCACACCTTTGACTGCTGTGATTATCTCTCTGCCGAGGTGCGATAAATGGCAGTTGGAAAGGTTACCTGTAAACATCTGACATGATTCTCTGACTATATAAGCTGTGGCTTTATGCATTTCTCCACTTCACCTGAAGAAGGAGCAGCGCTCCGAAAGCTTGTGATTTCAAATAAAGCTGTTGGACTATAACCTGGTGTTGTGTGATTTCTTACATTTGTCCACCCCAGTCCAACTCCGGCATCTCCACACCAGAAGACTCAAGGAAGTAATAGAAACTGTGGTTTCACCAGCTGGCCAAGCTGGTGGCAGGTACTGCGCTAATCCTTCCTGGGCGTCAGGCTGGGGCTCCAGCGGCGGGCTCTACAGCTGAGACAGGCAGCGAAATCGGAGGCAAGCAATAACGGACTGGGAGGGTGCACTCGGGAGACGGCCGGCGCGGCAAGCAGGTCAGCGTTTAGACCTCCGTCGGGAACGAGTCTCCAACAGTGAATAAACAGAAACCACAGTAAAACAGCATTGTTATCGGTAGCAGCGGCGGGAAAGCGCAGGAAGCGCCATATCGTTGCTACAGAGAGAAAAAAAAAAAGCGCGGGAAGCGCCATATCTTTTTTTTGAAATGCCTAAGTCTGGCAATATTGATGCTTTTGATAACGAAACAGAGCCTAACTTTGGCAATATTGATGTTTTTGATAACAAGATAGAGGATTGGACCACATATGTAGAAAGAGTGGAGGTGTTTTGCACCGCAAATGGAATAGAAGATGAAAAAAAAGCTTCAGTGCTTCTGGATCTAATGGGCGCAGAAACATACAAGCTGTTATGCAACTTAATCACTCCAGCCGAACCGATGGACAAGAATTTTGAGGAGATTGTTGATACCCTACACTGCCAATTCGAGGCAGGACTGGCAGATTCTCTGCAAGACAAATTCATCTGCGATCCCCTAAGTGTAGAAACACAAAAAAAGGTATCTTCTGGAAAAGATTTAACACTGGACAAGGCTTTCAGTGCAATAGGAGCGTCAAACATACAGCAAAGGCCACAGGACTTCGGCACCCATGAAATGACACGGGGTTTCGAAAGATGTTATCGCTGCGGCAGATCCAGCCATGACCAGAGGGATTGCTGGTTCAAAGAAAAAGCATGCAGGCGATGCGGAAAGATGGGACACATTCCACGTGTATGCCGATCTGAAAATAAAAAATCCACTAATGGGAAAAGAGTCAATAAGGAAAAGCACAGAAAGGTACAAATGATGACGGACAGTAGCTCCAAAGACCAGAAGAGCGATAGCGACTCCGGGAACAAGAGACTAAGCTCTCTCAAATTACATAATGTAATTGCCAATGAAGATTACCAGACCATTTGGGTTACCCTCATAATAGCAGGGTCCCCAGTTAAAATGGAGCTAGATACAGGATCAGCTCTAACCGTAATAAATCGACGAGATTACGAGAGGCTATTTTCGCATATACCTCTAAAAGACACATCCATTATCTTAAAAACATATACGGGGCAGAAAGTATACCCCAAAGGAAAAATAAAGGTGCCTGTGGTATACAACAGCAAAGAAATACAAAAGTTGTATTTATACATTCTACAAGATGGTGGTCCACCGTTGTTGGGACGTGAATGGATAAGGAAGATACGTTTAGACTGGCACTCCATTCAGGCACTGACGGTGACCAGTAAGGAAAAAAACAATGATGACATCATACCTGAACGATTAAAAGACATCTTGGCCAACGCCAAAGAAGTGTTTCAAGAGAAACTAGGAACCTTGAAAGGCATCACCGCCTCAATAAAAGTGGAAGATGCAGCAATTCCAAAAAATTTTAAGGCAAGACCGGTGCCATACGCAATACGTCCGGCAGTCGAGGCAGAGCTGGAGAATTTGGAAAAGGCAGGCGTATTATCCAAAATAGATTGGAGCGAATGGGCAACACCCATCGTTCCAGTCATGAAAAAAGCATTGAAAAATAACTCTGAGGAACAGAGAAAAATTCGCATCTGTGGGGACTTTAAGGTGACTGTAAACCCGGTCCTTCACACGGTACAGTATCCTCTTCCGAGGATAGAAGATATTTTCGCCTCACTATCCGGAGGAAAACGTTTCACAAAAATTGACTTGGCACAGGCATATCTACAGATGGAGGTTGAGGAGACCTCTAAAAAGTATCTCACAATAAACACACACAAAGGCCTGTACCAGTACAATCGACTGGTTTTTGGAGTAGCATCAGCTCCAGCTATCTGGCAAAGAGCTATGGAGCAAGTCCTGCAAGGGATTCCGGGGACTCAGTGTTACCTAGACGACATCCTTATAACAGGAGAAAACGACAACGAGCACCTTGCCAATTTGGAGCAGGTGCTCACTAGGCTGAAAGAACGGGGCCTACGAGCAAATCGCCCCAAGTGTGAATTTTTCCAAAATCAGATATCATATTGTGGCCACATAATTAATAAGGAAGGGTTGCATAAGTCACCTGAAAAAATTGAAGCAGTTATAAAAGCCCCAGCACCTGAAAATGTTTCACAATTGAGGTCATTCCTGGGATTAATAAATTACTATCATAAATTTTTACCGAACTTATCAACTATTCTACACCCTCTTAATGATCTTCTACACACAGGAGTGATTTGGAAATGGAACGAAGACTGTAAACGTGCCTTCCATAAATGTAAAGACTTAATCACATCCGAGAAAGTTTTGGCTCATTACAACCCATCACTACCAATCAGACTGGCGTGCGATGCATCCCTTACGGCATAGGAGCGGTATTGTCCCATAGATTCCCTGATGGTTCGGAACGGCCGATAGCTTTTGCGTCACGCTCATTGAACTCAGCTGAGCGTAACTATTCCCAGATAGACAGGGAAGCACTCAGCCTGGTATGGGGAGTGAAGAAATTCAACCATTATCTACACGGACAAAAATTTACCTTGCTGACTGACCATCAACCCCTCATCTCCATATTCAACCCTAAGAAAGGTGTCCCCATTATGACGGCACAAAGACTACAGAGGTGGTCCCTTTTTCTAGGGGCACACCAATACAACATTGAATACAAAGGGTCAAAACAGCATGGGAATGCTGACGGTTTATCGCGCCTGCCGTTGCCAACGATAGAAGAGGCACCTACAGTAGACCCAGTAGAGATATTCCACTCTACCATAGTGGAATGTCTACCGGTGACAAATTCTGCCATTGAAAGGGAGACCAGAAATGACCCTACTCTCTCACGGGTCTACGATTTAACAATGAAGGGATGGCCAGCACATGGCGAACCACTGTTGCCAGCATTCTCGCAAAGAAGAGAACAGCTGTCAGTGTGCCGAGGAACCTTGATGTGTGGATCCAGAGTGGTGATTCCACCCAAACTCCAGGATAAAGTGCTAAAGGAGCTTCACGAGGGGCATCTGGGTGGAGTGAAAATGAAGAACCTAGCTAGGGCATTTGTATGGTGGCCAGGTATCGATGGAGACATCGAAGACATGACCAAGAGCTGCCTAGGATGCCAGAAGGTCCAAAATGCTCCGCCACAGGCCCCTCTACATCCATGGGAGTGGCCCTCATCTCCCTGGCAAAGGGTGCACATCGACTTTGCTGGTCCATTTATGGACTCAATGTTCTTAATCGCAGTTGATGCACACTCCAAGTGGCCGGAGGTAATAAAGATGTCCTCCACCACCACGGAAAAAACCATCACAGTATTAAGGACCATATTTGCCAGGAATGGGCTGCCGGAACAGATATGTTCTGATAATGGACCGCAATTTGTGTCCGAAGAATTCAGAAAGTTCTTAAAGAACAATGGGGTAAAGCACTACACGTCCGCCCCATACCATCCCGCCACCAATGGATTGGCTGAAAGGTTTGTCCAGACCTTTAAGAAGGCCATAAAGGCCATGGGTAATGAAAACATAAAACTTCAGCACAAGGTGGATAACTTCTTATTTGCATATAGGAATGCAACACATATGGTTACAAACCAAACTCCCGCCATGATGTTCTACAATAGAAACCTAAGATGCCGGCTGGATTTGGTCAAGCCCAACATCCGAAGGGACGTGGAGAACCGGCAGTTTCAGGGCATGAATGAAAGGCCAACTTGGGCCTTCCAGATAGGCCAACCGGTTTTGGCCCGGGACTACCGTACCGAGAAATGGCAGCCTGGAACTATCTGCACACGACTAGGACCACTGATGTATACCGTGGACATCGGAGAAAGCATAATAAGGCGCCATGCTGACCAAATCATCAAGTCATCCGAAAAGGGACAACCTACACCACCACGCTATACATCTAACGATGAAGTAGAGATACCCATATCTACCTCCGATCTGGTGATACTGGAACCCGATGAACCCGACACTGGCCTTCAAGCCGAATCAGCCTTACCAGAAGAACCTACTACACCACCAGAAACTACTACACCCCCGAGGCGTTATCCGGACCGAGTCAGGAAGCCTCCTGAGAGACTAACTTATAATTAATTAATACAGCAATGTATATTATTTTGCATATAACATGTAATTAATAATTACTTAAAATATGATGTACTAGTTAGCTAGAAGGGGAGGAATTGTGGTGTATGTGCCTTTAAAAGCAATTGTGGTGTATGTGCCTTTAAGAGCCCCAGGTGTGCGCAATGCCGGTAATTGCTGTTAAGTATGTGTATTGTATTGAACAATTAACACAAAGACTTAAACGTATAACTCAAACAGGTCTTTACTGGTTGGAGGTAGGGACTATACATAGGTCTTTACTTCATGCCCACAGGCGGGAACTGAGGGGAGATCAGTACCCACAGTACTATTTATACCCCTATGGCCAGGAGTGGTACTGCGTATCACTATGCCCAACAAGTAGTGCAGTCCTGTCCATAGGTTCAAAGTAGCACACATATTACATACACAACATTCCTCCCTTCCTAGCTTTACAGTCATCTCCCCATTTAACATAACGTAATAACATATATACATATATAACTTCAGGTTTACATAACAGAATAACATAGATACATAGATAACTTCATGTCAAAACAGATCACAGATTCAGTCTCTGCGGAAAACAGTTCACAGATTCAATCTCTGTGGTGGAGTCGGTTCACGTTGCTGGAGTGACTCATTCAATAGTCCTTCCATGGATTTAACAGTTTGAACTTCCGAACTGAATTGGCTCCGTTCGGAGGGACCACGTGTGTGATCTGGTAGAGGTAATAATGGTTCAGATGGGTCATCTTCTGTTTCGACTTTTCCTTTTCTGCTTCTTGGAGACTCTCTGGGCTCCACTGTCAGCTGCCAGCTGCATGCACAGTTCCTCCTTCTCTCCCTCCTTTTTCCGTAGTAGAGCCACCTTCTCCCGATGTTCCGTAGACTTTCGGTGCTCCTCCATGATTTCTGTATGGTGGGAGTCGAAGTTACAAGTTGGGCAGGACAGGACATAGTAATATTCGGTGTCGTCCTGATCTAGGCCAGCGAGAGGGTCTTCTATTTCCTCCATACCCAGCTGGGCGTTAGCCAGCTTTTGTTCCAAGTCCAGACATCTTTCCTGAAGAGACTTCTTCATGCGTACCTCTTCATCCAGCTTTTTCTGGGCTTTCAGCAAGTCGTTTACTAATGACCTCATTTGAGATTTTACTACTTCAACTTCTTTTGGAGATTGATTGATCGGACTATTCAATCCCTCTACCGGAGCAGCTGTTTCAGCGGTCTGTTGTTCTACGTTGACGTGAGTCAGCGTACTTTTGGCATCCAAGGGCTGCTCTGTTGCAGTCATCTCAGTCTGTGTTGCCACCTCAGCTCTTCCAATAACCTTTGAGAGCTCCGAACCCCTTTCGTTTGAATATTGAAGTTCGTGTTCAAGTTTTTCCCATTTCAGAGTCCTGTCCTTCAGCATATGCAGGAGTTGGCTGACCGTTAACTCCTCTGACATCAGACGTTTTGTGTGCTCCTGCTCCATTTTCTCCATCAGCTGCTTCTGTTGTCTTTCCAGATTCTCCAACTCTATATCAAAGAACTCTTTCATTGCATTCAACTCTTGCTCACAACGGCGAAGCATTTGTTCAAATTGCTGTTGTAGTTTGAAATGGAGTTGAGTTCGAGCCCGGTGTCCCTCAGAAATGGGCACATCAGTAGACTTGCCAGACTCAGAATCCACAGTTAAACTATGTTGTTGTTGCTCAGTGGAATTCTGTGCTGAAACTTTGTCTTTCGCACCTGAGTTGGGCTTACCATCATCCGTTCCAGAGTCTGGGCCGACTATCTTCACCGAGTTCTCACTCGTTATTGTTTGTAGGAAATGCCAGTCCATATTCATTTTCCTAATCCACTCCCATCCTAGTAGTGGAGAACCTCCTTCAGATATCACATATAAGTCCATTATTTGACTGTCTTCGCCCTTGTGGACCACTGCAACCTCTATTTTCCCGATGGGGTACACTCTTTGCCCCGTGTATGTTTTCAATATAATCCCCGTATCCTGTAGGGGAATATGTTGGAATAACTTTCCGTAATCTTTCTTATTTATGACCGTCAATGCCGATCCAGTGTCCAATTCCAGTTTTACTTGGACTCCTTCTATCTGAAGAGTGACCCAAATTGTCTGGAGGTCTGCACCCTTACCAGCGTTGAGTACTCTTAAGCTAGCCAGTTCATTACAGCTTAAGCTAGCCAGTTCATTACTGCTAGCATCTGAATCGGACTCCTGTTCGGTCACCTTGTGTACCTTTGCGTATTTTCCTTGCGGTGACTTCTTGTTGCTGGTCTTCTTCCCTGACCTGCATACTCTAGCTATATGTCCAAGCCTACCACAAGTTCTACATTCTTGGTTTTTAAACCAACACTGGTTCTGATCATGCGTTGTCTTTCCACAACGATAACATTTGCCAGAACTCACACCCAATTTGTGTGCACTGAGCTCCGGTGGCCGTAGCTGCATTACTGCCGTGCCTCTCGCTGTGGCTTCGTGTGCTGCTGCCATAGTGACCGCCTTCTCAAGCGTCAGCTCATTCTCCTCTAGCAGTCGCTTTTGTGTATCCTGTTTAAATAAACCACACACAAATTTGTCTCGAAGTGCCTCTGTCAGTCCCGTTCCAAACTGGCAATATTTCGCTAATTTACGCAATTCCAGCAAATAATCAGCATTGCTTTCATGCTGTAGCTGCCTTCTGTCATAAAATTTAAATCGTTCCGCTAGCATCAGCGGCGTGGGGTTTAGATGATCTTTCAGGACAGTAACAATCTCATCGAACGTCTTATCCGCCGGTTCATCTGGTGATAACAGGTGTTTCAATTGCCTGTATGTCTTCGCACCCATTAAATTTAATAATGTTAGAGCTTTATCTTGGTCACGAATTTTATTGGCCTTACAATAATTTTTTACTCTTTCAACATATATGGCCCAATCTTCGAGGTCACTATCAAAGGTGCTAATATTCCCGTGTTTAGGCATTGTAGATTTGCAATGTCTCAGATTTTATTTTGTTTACTTGTTATCAAAGATGGCAGCTTCCCGCTCTTGCCGTCATCCTCCGCCCACAAAATGGCGGTTTTCCCGCGCTTGGCGGTCTTCACCCGTCCCCCGACGCCGTCTCCCTTCAGCCCCCGAGTGCGGCCCTTATCTTTGGTTCCGATCGCTGGCCCGCGCTGCGCCTCGCACTTGAAGCGGCTCCCGGCCTCTGGCTCACCCGCTCGCGCGGCTGTTGCTCGCTCCCTCCCGGGCTCTGGCTTACCCGCTCGCGCGTTTCACCGCGGCTCTTATCAGGGATTGCGATCGCCCTTATCTTCTCCAACTTCCCCAGCCCTGTCTTTGCAGCCAACACTGCACGGCTTACCCCACCACCTAGGTTGAACAAGGAAACTGCAGAAAGACTTCTGTCAGTCGCTGGAAGCTGTCAGGATGTTTGCTGCACTCCAGTGCTCAGTCGCTGATGGAGGCTTCAGAGTCCTAAAGCCTGTCGCTTCTAGTGGGGTGGTGATGTTTGAAACCTCTCTTCAACTGCCGCAGGGTAAGAACCTGACTCGTCGCCAGTGTTAAGTATGTGTATTGTATTGAACAATTAACACAAAGACTTAAACGTATAACTCAAACAGGTCTTTACTGGTTGGAGGTAGGGACTATACATAGGTCTTTACTTCATGCCCACAGGCGGGAACTGAGGGGAGATCAGTACCCACAGTACTATTTATACCCCTATGGCCAGGAGTGGTACTGCGTATCACTACGCCCAACAAGTAGTGCAGTCCTGTCCATAGGTTCAAAGTAGCACACATATTACATACACAACAATTGCCACTTGGGCTATATAAGCCTGTGTATTGTGTATATCCTTTAGAAACCCCCCCCAGACTTGCTTAGTAAATACCTATGAACCAACTCCTGTCTTCAGTGTCTTTATCTACACACGGACACTACAAATATGATGTTAGTTTCTACAGAGTGGCAGGATTTCGCAGGGTGCTTGTGCAGTTGACTGTACACGTGTGACTATATGTGCCTGGACTGACAATCCTCATCATTTTGTTAATAGAAAGGGATATCACTCCATGAATGTTCAACTGATTCATCAGTTCTTTCACATGAATGTAGACTATGATGGCAGCTACCAAGACATATTCATCCTCCAGCAGTCAAGCATCGCTACTGTGTTTCAAAATGAAAGGAAAGTATCAGGATTATTCATTGTCAGTAGAGGCTATCCTCTTCTCTCGTGGCTCATGACACCACGACAGAGAACACCAATGCAACAGAAGAGAACTACAATGATTCTCACATAAGAACAAGACTTCAAATAGAGCAATCAATTGGCATGCTGAAAGGAAAATTCAGATGATTGGATGGATCAGGGTGTAGGGGGTGGTGTGGGGTTGGCGCGTACGCCCAGTCAGTTATGCCTCTGACTGTTTGTGAGTGGTTCGATTTGCTCCCACGCCCCTGGGCTCTAGACACCGGACTTAGGTACAGGCGGCGATACAGATAAGACTCGAGTAGACAGGTGGTTTGGATGTAAGCAAGACCAAGATTTTATTAAACAAAAATAACACAGTCTTACGAGAAGTTACTAGTATAAAATTACAGGCAAATACAAATAACTATACTTATACAGGGAATGGGGAACACACGGCACATCGAGGGAAAACAACTATCTTAACAATCCCCTTATCCTTATCCCACCCCTATACCTAACTAGATTAAGCTATGAGGGGCCAGAATTCATGCTCGCCAATCAAAGATCTGCTGAATTCAAAACAGTGGTGGGGTTTGGGGTTCGCTCTTTTTGCTCTCTGGAGCCTGCCGTCGTCACATGGTCTCGGGGTACTGCCAGGGCGTTGTCCAGGTACGAGTACCCCAAAGTTAAAGTCTCTGCTTGGGTACTTTACCTCGCAGGGATGATGGTTCCTCTTCCTCGGTCGGCAGTTGAAGTTTGTATGAAGATAGTCACAGGTCGGCTAGATTGAAGGCCTGATTATTCGAAGCTTGTCTTCAATCGTCTTCCCACTTCGTCTTCCCAATTCGTCTTCCCAATTCGTCTCGCCTCGCCGCGTCCAGCCTTGCCTGGCCTGGTTTGTCCGTGTCCGCCCGGTGTAATGCCGGACGTTCCTGATGGAATGGGGAAAGGCACGGACAGAGGCCAGGGGGTAAGTGTGGGACGGGGGAAGAGCAGCAGCCACGAGGGTGAGGAGCAAGAAGAAAAAGAGCAAGATTGCTACCCGGGGCCTTCAGTTATACTCCTTCGGATGGCCCTTATCTGGGCGCCAAATCAGGTTAGTTCTTTGTCCCAATCTTGGCGGGCTATTTTAAATAATGGTAGCAATCTAAACTAACTGTTTTTAGATGGCCGGTAATCGCATCTACTGGCCTGATAATTGACTTGTTTTGTTATTAATACATCTTAATGGGCCTGTCCAGCCTTGATGGCTTCCTTAAGCTGTTCCTGATTATTTATGCAAACTGCTTGATGGCCTTAAGTATAGGCCTTACTGGGATTTCATCTGTCTCCGATTTGGCCTAATCCATATTCAAAGTCCTGTCGGGTTTTCAAAATGCAAAGTCTCTCTTCACAGAAACTGCAGCTTTGGTTTCGATTTCTCCACAAGCTACCTGTGCCGCAGAGTCCAAGTTTTAAAAATCTTACAGGTTTTCGGCGACGAGGCGCGGACGCCACCTTGGGTACCCTTTTTTTTTAAATGTCCACACAGGATCCCTTTTGTTAACAATAACCTTTGGGGAAATGTAGAAATTTTGCAAATCTTACACTCCCCCCTGTGATACTAAAACTTGCTTGAAGTATCATTCTTACAAGGTGAGCAAAATTTTTCTGACCCTCCATAGTCAACCTTCCCCTGTAATTACCTATCTAATATACCCACGACACATGCACTTCCCATTCCGCAAAAATGTAGTGTACATAAGCATACCTAGGATAAATTACAGACTTTACACACATCCAAGCATGGAGGGTCCAACACCCCTGCACCACTTGGTACACAAACATCTTTATTAAATGCGTCGCAAAAAAAACTGAAAAACCTTTATTAAAAATAACAAACACAAAAAAAAATAACAATCCTTTAATCAAAAATACTTAAGACTTAAACAGGCATATCTCCCTCCACCTTTACATAATGTTCCTTCCAGATCCTCTGGTTTCGGAATTCTGACCACTGACCTTTTCCCTTACATTGAATGCAAACTAAATACAACACTATCCCTAACTGACAAACCACGAGAATGTGGGAAGCCAGTCTGATCCACGAAGGGACCGCTATGTTATTGAAAATATCTCACCAGGGTGGAATCACAATATCCAATATCTTAGTCCCTAGCTCTACTGTTTTCTGCTCTAGAGGGTAAAAATGTTTCTGCGAAACTATAACGGCATTGAGTATTTTGGTAAGGTGTTCAGGGAGAGGGGGAATTTCGTAGCCAAAGTGTGCTACGTACTTTTGCAAATTCGTAAAATTCTCCTTCACAGTGAGGTGAACAGTGGAGGGTTCAGGAATGGGGACAATTCGTTCCTGGGCCACTTGAACTTATGCCTCGGGTTTAAAACAGAAACTGCTGTCACTAACCAGACACCAGCCATGCTGTCCATGCTGGTAGTGGGACGCGCCGGTGGTGACACAGTAGGTCCCACCTCCTATAAATGCTACCTGCGGGGGAACATGGCCTTGTGCCATTGCCTCCATGGTACAATTTATAGGTTTTGCGCCAGCAGCTCTGAACCCACACTGCGGTTTTGAGTAGGCATTCAAGTGCTGGGGACACAGGATTATGTGTGCTCCCCGGCTCCGGCACCCTGAGAGGTCAGTACCTGTCATAGCGTGCTCCTACTTTATGACGTAAGGTGGGACTGCTGTGAAACAAATGTGTGCACCCCCTTGAATGACTCCAATGTTCTCCACCCTGTATACTGGTGTGGGTCGGGCTGTCCTACCCATGACCGGCATCCTAACTACTACTCCCATGATTGTGTGGTTGGACCGCCCACAATCCACGGGGACTGGATAGGCTTAGGAGGCTAGCTGGAGTTGGCACGGGCTCAATGCATTCTCAAAAGGGTGGAGGGCTGCGAGGTGCTTGTTGCTAATCCAGGAGGGGACTAAACCCTGTTTTAAATCCTCCAGATTACTGAGGCCCTCACCCAGTAACCACGCCCCGTATAGCACGTACACCTCATTCTGCGCGGCCTAGTCAGAAGCATTTCTGTCCTCCCTTATGAGAGCATTTACTGTCTTTGCGTGCTTTTCCAACTCCGCTATGATTTCTTTTAAATGGACTATCATGACCTGGTCCTCATGCAACTCTGAGCCCACTACCTTGTTCTCATCCAGTAATATTTTCTTTAACTGTGTTTTTAAGCCGTTTACCTGGGTCTGCAGCTCTATGTCATCTAAACTGTTCATGACAGAGGACCCAGTATTAAACGCAGTTTAAACATCATTCCATACTCCCCTTCTTTGCCTCCCTGCACTACCCAAAAATTCTCGGTGTGTGGTGTACAGTTCGTAAAACTTCTTGAACATGTCCTTTAATAGGGCCTGGTATAGCTGCTCTGTTTCTTTGGGGCACCACTCCGGTAAATGTACCTCGGTGAGATTTAAAATCACAGAGGCTACCACGTCGTGTACCCCCTGGTACAGCATCTGATCGGTGGGGACTAGTACCAACCCATTCCCTGGTCCCTTGGTGGCGGTGGGGCAACCTTCCCTGGATAACCTCGCCGCCTGCGCCGTGGGCGGGGGCTTATGGGGGCGGATTACAAGCTCGGTGGCGTTGACTGGGATCGGGGAGAATGGGACTGCGCACGCCTTGAGGCTGGTATCACAACTCATCCCCTCCCCAGTGTCTTGCCACTGCCAGTGGAAAATAATGGATATGCCTGTGGGGCAGATCTTCTCTGACCCCCACATGCAGATATAAATCCCTTGGTCCGGTTCCCACCACTTGTCCCAACACACGCTTAATCCTCCATGAGTCCTTGTAATCGTCCGGTGGGTGTTGTTCCCCAACCGTTCCCACTCGACTTTGGGGTTCCTCATGTCCTTGCTCAGCTTTCTGAGCCACCACCACCTATCTAGAGGAATGTGTCCTTTGCACGTTAAACATATTCGCTTTCCAACGGTGACGCTGACCCTCGTGGTAACGACCCGTACCCTGGGGCACAGGAGCGAGGCCTCCCCGTACGTGAATCCGGTTTGGCTGGAGTACTGAGACGAATTGGATCCCAGCCATCCTGGCCACCTTCCCTCATGGACATAGACGGAGGTCTCCTCCGCATCCCGTTCACCGCTTCCGTCGGTCGCTATGGGCGCCCTGTCTCCTGAGCACCCGTAGATGTGGGAGTCCTGGACGTCGCCTCGTCTTCCGATGCTCATCCCAATCAGGGCAAATAGGATCACGATCCCCTCCATCCTGAAAGTCTTTCTGCAAAAAGATGTAAAAACATGCAGCCAGCTCCCCAAGAGATTCTCTGGCTTGATGAAGCATGGTCGGGTCCCACGACCTCCACCCAAATAGACACACTCTTAGCAGATTACTTACTTAAAACTATCCATCACCTTATTTAACTTAAACTAAAACACCCAAACTTAAGCTAAATAATTAAACTTAACAATAACCAAAACTTAAACTAAAACTATATACATCTGCCGCCCGTCTCCGGGTGGCCAGGCTAATCCCTGGTCGGACTGCGGCTTGCTGCTACCCCCGGCGTGACCGCACCGTCCTTCACTGTTGGTCCCTCGCAGCCCGTGGCTGCTGGCTGAGGGCCTTTGTCCTTGGACCTCTCCCTGACTCGAGGGGTGGCCCTTGGTAACTGGTGGGCTGGTGACCATGGCTTTCTCGGCTGGGGCGTCCATGGGGACCTTCTAGGGACTTTGGTGAGTGGGGCTTTCTTGGCCGATGGGCCTTTAACCCGAACCGCTGCTCCCTCAGGCTTGACCTCTCCCAAACCTGGGCTAGGGGCAGGTAACTCTTCGCAGCCTGCTGCTGCGAGCTGAGAGTCTCCGCCCCCAGGTCCCATGGCTGGGTCCGGGGCGGGGTTTTCAACCTCAGGTCCCTCCCTCTCTACACCTGGGTTAGGGGCGGGGTTTTTGTCCTCAGGTCCCTCCCCCTCGTCTGGATCCCAGAAGAGTGGGGGAGTGTCCCAATCGATGGGCGTGATGGCCCCTCCGTTCAAGCAAGCCACAGCACCTGCCTGTGCAGTCTGTGAACTCGCTCCTGCTGCAGGCTGAGGATCTTTATCCTCAGACCGTACCCCAACTGGCTGTTTTCCCCTTTCAGGTGTAAACAGTTTACACTGGTTGATATGGAACCATTTTGTACGCTGGGGCATCTTCACGGCGTATACCATGGGGCTGGCTTTATCTACAATGCTGTAGGGCCCCATGTATAATGGTTCCAAACTACCTACTCGGGCATAGTTTCTTACCATAACCTGATCTCCTATCTCCCACTCGTGGTGCTTTCTCGGTTCGAGCAGCAATCGGTTACTCCGATGCTGTCTTCCCATGTTCCCAGCCGCCTGCTCATGGACTTGCTTCAGGTGCTCAAAGAGGTTTCGGGCGAACCTGTCCCGATTTACCTCCATGAGCTGACCCTCCGTGAGCACCGGGGCTAGTACGTGGGTGGGGGTCCGCATAACCCTGCCAGTCATTAGCTCGTACGGGGAATACCCCGTGCTCTTAGATTGGCTGGCCCGGATCCCCATCAAAACCAACGGTAGGACTTCAGCCCATTTACAGGGCAAGTCAACCGTCTCTTTCCTTAACCTTTCCTTTAGGGTCCGATTCATACGTTCCACAAACCCCGATGACTGGGGGATGTGTGCCACATGCCATTTCCCTTCAATGCCTAACAGCATAAGGGTGTTCTGCATCACCTGTCTAGTGAAGTGACTCCCTTGGTCGGACTCCACAAACTGTGGTAGTCCCCACCTCGAGAACACTTCCCGGACCAGGATCCTGGCAGTACCCAGAGCTGTGGCTGTTCTGCAGGGAAAGGCCTCTAACCATTTGGTAAACACGTCCACCAAGACTAGGCAGTACTTATATCCTCCCTGGGCGGTGGGCAGGGGCCCGAAGTAGTCAACTTGTATCGACTGTCATGGTCCCTCTACCCTCCTGACGTGTCCCATAGGGACCTTCCTTTTGTGGGGGTCAGGGTTGTTTGCAGCGCACACAAGACAGCCTGCACAGAACTCATGGACATCGTCCCTGAGTCCCGACCACCATCCCGCCTGTTCCACCCGTTGCCAGGTGGTCTCAGGCCCGGGGTGTCCCGCTCCTGGACCCTCATGGGCCAGTTGAAGGAATTCCCTCCGGTGCTGCTGCGGCACAACCCACTGTTCCCCCCGGAACAGCATAGCCTCTTTAACGGAGAGGGTCGCTGTGCCGTACGGACCTTCTACTCACTTTCCCTCAGCTACAGCACTCTGGACTGCTTTGAGGACGGGGTCTTGGGCTTGGACTGTCTTAAGGTCTGGGGCTAAAGCTACCCCTATACTCCCTTGGGTCCCATCCCTACCTCTGACCGCCGCCATGGGTCTGGGCCCAAATGGGTCCCAGAAAGTGCCTGTGCGGGCACCCTGCTTGGCGAGCAAGTCAGCCTGCTGGTTGCCTTGACTGCGGGGTTCTGTGGAGGAATGGGCTTTCACCTTGTGGATGAAAACCTCCCCTTCCTCCCCCAATGCTGCCAGCATCTTTTCCAGCAGGGGTTTTACTGTGAGGGGTCTCCCGTCCGCGGAGGTGTATCCGCGGCGGGACCAGATGGCCAGGTACTCCGTACACGAATTGCACGTGAACATGCTGTCCGAGCAAATCGTGTAGGCGGTAGGGAAGATTTCGGGGTGTGTAACAACGTACACTACCGCAGACAGTTCAGCCTGCTGGGCGCTCATGGTGCTGGGGAGCTTAATCGCCAGGGCAATGTTTGCCGCTGGGTCGTAAACTCCACACCCCGTGAGACGCTCGCCAGCAGATACCGTGCTGGTACCGTCTACATAGATTTCGCGGCCTGTGGGATGTATCCCGGCCCGAAAACCTATGTTTACTTCCCAAACCCCTTCAATGGAACACCGGTGGGCTGTTCCAGGATATACCATGTTGGCTGCGAGCTTTGGCTCACAGAGACCCTTCACCTTCAGATCCATCTGTGAGAGGAGCAAGGTCCAGTGGGCAATGCGGGCACTGCTCACTGTTCCATCCTTGATCCTCCCGCCCAGAAGCATCTGGGTGGGTGTGTGATGGGTGAGGAGGGTGATGGGAGAGGTGCCTGTGAAGATCAGTGATCTTTTCACAGCCCAATGTGTGGCCAAAAGATGCCTCTCACAGTTGGAATAGCTCCTCTCCACATCTGTGAGTATCCTGGAGGAGTAGACCACCGGCCGCAGCCGGCCATGCCGCTATTGGAACAGCACAGCACTCAGGCTGTCCCCGCTGGCTGCTACCTCCAGGAAAAAATCTTTCCCCCCATCTATGGCCCCTAAAGCTGGCGCGGTCTGCAAGTCTTTCTTGAGCCTGACAAATGCTGCCTGGCAACCCTCATCCCAAAGCCACTCCACTCCCTTGTGTAGGAGTCAGAGCAGAGGGGCTGCGGTGGCTGCATAGTCCTCAATAAAGTCTCTGCAGTACCCGGTTAACCCTAGAAACCACCTCACACCCATTACTGTGTTAGGGACCAGTAGTTCTTGTACTGCCTCCCTCCTAGCCTTATCTATGGCCCTTTATCCAGCGCGGATGTTCAGGCCGAGGAATTTCACCTCCTGCTGGCCGATCTGCGCCTTCTTGGGGTTTACCTTGAAACCCTTCCGCCCTAACAGCTCCAGCAGTTCGGCTAACAGTGGGCCATGCTCCTCTTTCGAATCAGTGAACAGGAGCAGGTCATCCACATATTGAACCAACTGTCGGGGCTGGCTAAAATCGCTTAAACTGTTGGCCATGCACTGATGGAAAATGCTGGGGCTGTTGTGGAAGCCCTGTGGCAAAGAGTTCCACGTCCACTGTTGCCCTTTAAACGTAAAGGCAAACTTGTACTGATCCTCCCTCCTTACAGGAATGGACCAAAACCCATTGGAAATATCCAGCACCGTGAAAGTGGTCGCGGATGCTGGAATACTCCCTATGAGGTCGGCAACTGCTGCTACTGTGGGTGTGCAGGCCGGGACGTTACTATTGAGCACCCGATAGTCCACCGTGGCCCTCCAGGAATTGTCCGGCTTTCTGACCGGCCATAATGGAGAATTCACGTGGGTAGCTATCGGCCTCAGAACTCCCTGCTGCACTAAAGAGGACATGGCTGCTTCCATGTCCAGTTCTGTTTCCCTGGGGAAGTTATACTGTTTCTGTGGTCGGGCCATGGATCCCCCTCTATGCTGACCTCAAACTCTGTGACCCTCCCGCAGTCGTGTTTGTGAGTGGCAAATATGGCCAGGTGGGCCTGCACAAATGCCTAGATCTCTGGTGGGGTGTTGCTGACCATGAGCCCGAGGTTATAATCCTCTTTGGGCTTCATGGTGCATAGGGTCCCCTTCCCTTCCTTTCCCGGGATTACTACGACCTCACCGTTCTTTACTCTACCTGCCCCCCAAAGACAGTGATTCCTTAAATCCACTAGGATCCCGTGGCCCACGATAAAGTCGGCCCCCAGGAACCCTCTTCCACCCTCCACTTCCCATTTCATCAGGACACAGGTCCACTTGGAGCGGAGCGGTCCTAACCGAATGGCGAGCGGGATGGAAAATGAGCCAGCCTGTTCCCTGCCCGTGAACCCCGATAGACTGTATGGGACCCCGTTAGAGAGAGGCGAGGTGGTGGGGTTATCTGAGTAGACCAAGGTGCATGATGCCCCCGTGTCTAACAGATAGGTCCTCATCACCTTCTCCACCTCCATCTCCAAAAGGGTTCTTTTCCACTCATCATACTGGAGAGAACACAGATAAACAGGCTGCGCTGGCTCTAGTCACGGCTGTGGGTTGGATGGGGCTGACTGGGTGAGAGCACCGGTGGCGGCTGCTACTCTCCCCTGGCCAGTCAATAAGGACCTCATGGTGTCCGAAAGTGACTCGACCTCTGCGGAAGGGATCCCTGCCCCCGTCTTTGGGGCTGGGGCTGTGGGATGCTTTCCCTTGTTATCCTTCCGCCAGTGACCATCCTTCCCACACCCGTAACAATTGGTCTTTGTGTTGGGGGGGTTACCCCCTTCCTGGTGCCACTCTTTCCTAACCGGTCCGGGTTTTACCTCATGCACCTTTCCCTTGGGTGGGTGTGCATCGGCTCCCCTACCGTTTTTATTGGCCAGAGTGAGCTGCCTAATTACCGTAAGTTCGGTGGTCTGGGGATTTTTGGGGTCGAACCAGGCTTCTGCCTTGGCCCGGACCTGTGGCAAGCTGTTTGCCACCAGGCAACGGAACCAATGGGCCAGGGAATCCCTGTTCAGGAACGCTCGGTCCAGCGTCCCCGGGCAGGTCCTCCGGTACACCGGCCACAGCCGGTCTGCAAAAGCCTGCGGGGTTTCCCCTGGGAGCTGGATCGTCTTCTGCACACGGGAAAAAGGACTTCCCTCATCCATCCCCATGGCCTCCAGAACCGCATCTCTAAGCTCCTCGTACCCGCTCTGCCCCCTTTTACACTCGTCAGAGAGGGCTTGGAGGAGACGACTCTCCAGGGAGAATAGCAGCATCTTGGCCTTCTCAGCGTCATCGCAGTCGTTGACGCTGGCTGCCTGCTCTACTTCCCTGAAGTAGATCGAGGGGTCTCCCTTCTCGGAGAGCCTCGGGATATGGTTGACCATAACCCTAAGCTGTTGGGTGTTAAAGGGTAATACGAACTGGTTTTGGAGGGGTCCCTCATTGTCACCATTGGCGGGTGGGCCGAACCTCCGTTGCCGTGCTGGGCACATCGGTCCCGGCACCGACCTCTCAGGCGGGGTTTGCTCTACCTCCGCCTCCACCTCTGGCTCCACTCCCGGTTCCATCCCCCCTTGCTGGCAAACCTCGCTGAAACTTGGCGCTACGGGTAGTGGTCGTGAGGTCTCCTCTCTCTCAACTGGGTCGTCCCTAGGCACTACCGATGATGTTGGAACTGCCCTCCCCTCGTTCCCCATAAAATCTGCCTGACCTGCCTTTGGGCTTATGAGGCATACCATGCCTTTTGCCTTCCGGAGGGCCCGGCTCAGATTTTCTATCCTCTCTTTACAGGGGCCGCGGTCTGCCTCCTCAAACCCCTGTTCGCTCGTTAGCTTGTATGCTGCCTTTACCTCCTGTACTTTCTCTTCCTGTTCCCTAATCTGCCTTGCCAAGCGGGCGTTTTTCTCCCGCAACCTTAACTCATTTCCCTTGACCTTGGTGAATTGGTACCATAGGTATTCCAACTGGGCCTTGTCTTCTCCCACTAAGTGCACTCTCTCCTGATTCAGGGCCTGCAAAGCTACTAATAACTTCTCCCCCGCTAGAGCCTTATCCTGCATTTCCAGGGCTGACTACCTTAACTTGGCTGACTGTGCTGCAACGAGCCTGTCCAACAGCTGGACCTGCTTTTTTAAACACATCAGCCAAACTGCCTTCTCTAAGGACTTCTTGTGTTCCTTTCCCTCTGTCCACTTAGCTGCTGCATCTACCGGACGCCCAGCCTTTAACAGAGTGGTGATCCACTTCTTAATGATATTCACCTTGCTAAACACATAATCAGAAATCCTTTCCTCCATCATGGTTTGCTCATCCGAACTGTATCGCAACCCTGTTGCCGGTGTCCTGCCGCGGTCGCCATTTCTGTAGGGGGTGTTTGTGGGGTTGGCGCGTATGCCCAGTCAGTTATGCCTCTGACTGTTTGTGAGCGGTTCGAATCGCTCCCACGCCCCTGGGTTCTAGACACCGGACTTAGGTACAGGCGGCAATACAGAAAAGACTCGAGTAGACAGGTGGTTTGGATGTAAGCAAGACCAAGATTTTATTAAACAAAAATAACACAGTCTTACCAGAAGTTACTAGTATAAAATTACAGGCAAATACAAATAACTATACTTATATAGGGAATGGGGAACACACGGCACATCGAGGGAAAACAACTATCTTAACAATCCCCTTATCCTTATCCCACCCCCTATACCTAACTAGATTAAGCTATGAGGGGCCAGAATTCATGCTCGCCAATCAAAGATCTGCTGAATTCAAAACAGTGGTGGGGTTTGGGGTTCGCTCTTTGTGCTCTCTGGAGCCTGCCATCATCACGTGGTCTCGGGGTACTGCCAGGGCGTTGTCCAGGTACGAGTACCCCAAAGTTAAAGTCTCTGCTTGGGTACTTTACCTCGCAGGGATGATGGTTCCTCTTCCTCGGTCGGCAGTTGAAGTTTGTATGAAGATAGTCACAGGTCGGCTGGATTGAAGGCCCGATTATTCGAAGCTTGTCTTCAATCGTCTTCCCAATTCGTCTTCCCAATTCATCTTGCCTCCTCGCGTCCCGCCTCACCTGGCCTGGTTTGTCCGTGTCCGCCCGGTGTAATGCCGGACGTTCCTGATGGAATGGGAAAAGGCACGGGCAGAGGCCAGGGGGTAAGTGCGGGACGAGGGAAGAGCAGCAGCCACGAGGGCGAGGTGCAAGAAGAAGAAGAGAGAGATTGCTACCCGGGGCCTTCAATTATACTCCTTCGGATGGCCCTTATCTGCGCGCCAAATCAGGTTAGTTCTTTGTCCCAATCTTGGCTTGCAATTTTAAATAATGGTAGCAATCTAAACTAACTGTTTTTAGATGGCCGGTAATCGCATCTACTGGCCTGATAATTGACTTGTTTTGTTATTAATACATCTTAATGGGCCTGTCCAGCCTTGATGGCTTCCTTAAGCTGTTCCCGATTATTTATGCAAACTGCTTGATGGCCTTAAGTATAGGCCTAACTGGGTTTTGATCTGTCTCCGATTTGGCCTAATACATATTCAAAGTCCTGTCGGGTTTTCAAAATGCAAAGTCTCTCTTCACAGAAACTGTAGCTTTGGTTTCGATTTCTCCACAAGCTGCCTGTGCCGCAGAGTCCTAGTTTTTAAAATCTTACAGGCTTTCGGCCACGAGGCGCGGACGCCATCTTGGGTACCCTTTTTTTTTTAAATGCCCACGCAGGATCCCCTTTGTTAACAATAACCTTTGGGGAAATGTAGAAATTTTGCGAATCTTACAAGGGGTTCCCTTCAGTTTACTCCTAGCATGGTATTGCAAATTGTGGCCATCTGTTGTGTCCTCCACAACTTTTCTATTCAGAAATGCTTTGAAGGTAGCAGCACAAGTTGATCAGGCTGTTAAAACAGTAAATAGGATCCTGGGCTTTATAAATAGAGCCACAGAAGGTAATTTTAATACCCCAGGATGGACAGCAGAGGGGCAGAATGGAGGTTAAAATTTCAAAAATCAGAAACCTGACACCAACCTGCCTCCAATGCACTCATTTCCGGTTTTAATGAAGGCGGGTTCGGGGTGGGGGGGTGGCGACGGGGAGCGGTGGGCGACTAATCTGCTCTCCAGAGGCGGGTTCATCATTTAAATATGATAATGAGCATTGTGCCTCAATTTTACCACAGTTTTAAATTTAAGTGCAGCCAACCAGGTTTCCTGTAAGTATTGGAGATTTTGGCCGCAATTTGGGAGCGGGTCAGATGGCTTCTGGGTTTCAGTCCCGCCCCCAACAACATCCGGCCCACGGATGTGATTTTGCATCAGTTGGCCTTGTTAAGCCCACTCTGTGGGCTTGCCGGATAATTAGGAGGAAGCCGGTTTTCTTAAAGGGGCCATGAACATTTTTTTTGACAGCTGATTTCTCAGTGTTTGACAGTATTGAGGTGCTGCAAATACTGACAATCACTGTACAAAGTTGAGCTCTTGCACCCAGGCTCACCAGTGACTCCCTCCTTAGGCTAGAACAGATGGCAGCTGCAGGTGAGGTTGCAGAAGTGATCTGTCACTGGTGAGAGAAGTTTTCCCAATGAGGTGGGACTACACATACATATCAAAACTTGTTACCGACATAAAAGTCTAAATGCATTAAAAATGAATTTCCCAAAATGTTATTACCTCTGAAACACACCAGTGCACCATTGGATTCTTCACACCACTTCTGCAGCTGTCATCAATGCATAAACATTACAGCAGACTCACAACACGCCACACTTACCTGGCATGGTGTCTGGACATCGGGAAGCCTGCAGTAGAAGTGTCAAAATTGGAAAAAGTCTGTTAACTGCCTGTTAATAACCTGTTAACAAGCAGTTAAGTGGCTATAATCCTCTTCCCGCCACTAGGTGTCGGGTCCATGCGCAAATCGGGGACCCGACACTTGGGAAGATTGATCAGAGGCGGGTTGACAGCGGGTTTCTGACCCGCTGTCAATCTTTGTGATTTTGCCAGATGTCCCGCCTCCAAACCCACCCCCTGAGCGCCGGCAAAATTCCGGCCATAGAGTACAAAAGCAAGGAAGTTATGCTAAACCGTTATCACTGGTTAGACCTCAGCACGAGTATTGTATCCAATTCTGGGCACCTTGGAGAGGATACAGAGGAAATTTACTTGAATTATACCAGGGATAAGGGACTTCAGTTATGTGGAGAGACTGGAGAAACTGGGATTGTTTCCCTTAGAGCCGAGAAGGTTAGAAGTTTAAAGGGGAATTTAATGGAGGTGGTCAAAATAACTAAGGGTGTTGATAGAGTAAATAAGGAGAAACTGTTCCCACTGACAGGAGGGTCAGTAATTGGAGGACACAGATTTAAGGCAATTGGCAAAAGAACCAGATGTGAGATGAAGGGATGTTTTTTTAAACAGCAAGTTGTTATGATCTGGAATGCACTGCCTGAAAGGGTGCTGGAAGCAGATTCAATAATAACTTTCAAAAGGGAAATTGGTTATATCAATATCAATCTCCATGGGCACACAAAAGTCCTCCCTATTAACTCCACTTCTGCCAGTGAAATGAGCTCAGAATTTAGTAGCCTAAGAATTTGCCCACAACAAGTGGGCAGCATGGTGGCATAGTGGTTAGCACTGTTGCCTCACAGCGCCAGGGACCCGGGTTCAAATCCAGCCTCGGGTGACTGTCTGTGTGGAGTTTGCACATTCTCCCCGTGTTTGTGTGGGTTTCCTCTGGGTGCTCCGGTTTCCTCCCACAGTCCAAAGATGTGCGGGTTAGGTTGATTGGCCATGATAAAAATTGACCCTTAGTGTTAGGGGGGATTAAATACGTGGGGTTACGGGGATAGGGCTTGGGTGGGATGGCTGTCGGTGTAGGGATCGGGTGCTAGGGTTTGGATGATCAGCCATGATCTCGTTGAATGGCGGAGCAGGCTCGAAGGGCCGAATCTCCTGCTCCTATGTTTCTATGTTAACTAACATTATACTAACTGGTCTATAGTTAACCAATTCACCCCTCAGTCTCTTCTTGACCAAAGGTGTTTGCAGCCTCCTGGCAAAATTTGCATTTCTAAAGAGCCTGTGCTATCTCCTCTCTGACTGACTTCCCTCTAGAGTCCAGAGTGCATCCCATCAGAACCCGATGACTTATCCATTCTAAGATCTGCTTATTTATCAGAACCATTTCTATTTTGACAGTTAGCTCTAACAATTTTCATATCCTCCTCTAGTAAACCTACATTCTCACTTAACTTGTGAAACCTGCTACAGTATACATTTTTCATTAAATAAAGTGGTCCATGTGGATAAGGTATCTGACTTCAACTAATGCTGCAGTGAGCATCAGAAAAATACAGGTTTCAATCGTGTTGAGATGTTAAGATGCTGAAGTGTGTAAATGAACAGAGTGCCTGAAAGGTTCAAATATATCATTCCCTGAAAGTGTAAGTGCAGGTAGATAAAGCTATAAAAAAAAATCAAGCAGCATTTTATGTTTTATAAGTAGGTATATAGACTATAAGGGTGAAGAAGCAATGATTAGTTTGTACAAAACACAGTTAGAGTTAGAGTACTGTGTGCATTTTGGGAGCTGCATTATAGAAAAAACATGAAGGCCAAAGGACTGAAATTCCTGGATAGTGGGAAGGTGTTAAGTGGTCGGATCACCCAGCAGATTCGTCAGGTTTCTCCCTCAGGAATACAGTTGTTTGGGAGAGGGGAGCCTTCTGCCCACCCCCTATGTCTGCCGCCAACTTTGAGGGCATGACTGGAGACATTTCCATGTTATCCCGGGAATTCAGCCCTGCAAGCTCTCCTTAGGCATGCCTGCTGAGAATAGGTGTGGATTCCGTGTGGGCCTAGTAAAGGCCCCAAAAACAGCAACAGACAAAGGTCATCTAAGTCTTCGGCTTGTTAAAGACCACTGGCTCCAAAGTCAGAGGTCCTGATATTTATGGGGAGGCAGGGAGGGTTCGGTGATTGCGATAGTTGGGGGGGTGGGGGAGGGGAACCAGGAAAGCCCAGGGGTGTGGAGTTCCTGCCTACATTAATAGCAGGGCCTCATTATGATTTTCTTCTTCCGTTTCCTGCCTGGTAGATAGTCAGATTGACAGGGTGGCCGGCTGCTGGGCGGGAAAGCCAGCGGCAGGAGGCCGCAGCCATGGACCATTGATGATGGTCCTCAGCTATTGGGAGAACTCGGGGGTTGGTGGGAGGGCGGGGGGTCAGAGCCAGGCAATCATGAGGGAGGGAGGGAGGGAGACACGTGGGCTTGGAGGGGGTTGGGCGGGGGGGGGGCGGTGGTTAGTGGTCAGAGCCCGGCAGGAATCTCAAGATCAGGCCTTGGTGGGGGGGAGAGGTTGCCGATCTTGGCAGCGAGGAGTGGCTGTAATCAGCAGAAGAAGGGAGGCTGAAGGCTTGCTTGAGGGGCCGGGGTCCTGCTC
Organism: Somniosus microcephalus; assembly: GCF_052327205.1. Classification (NCBI taxonomy): domain Eukaryota; kingdom Metazoa; phylum Chordata; class Chondrichthyes; order Squaliformes; family Somniosidae; genus Somniosus; species Somniosus microcephalus. Next base: position 52,584,980 of record NC_140988.1, read on the forward strand.
CCCCTGGCCCACTAGGCGTGCTGGAAAGGCACTTACCTGCTGGAGCCGGCAGCTCCCACCTCCATTTTGCTGCCGTCGTTCTCGACCCTTGGGAAGCCCGGCCGGCAGCTGTTAAATGGAAATCCAGTTCCCAACTGCACTGTAGGAGCCTGATTTAAATATGATAATGAAATATCCCACGCCATGCAACCCGCCGCTGTAAAAATGGCGGCAGGCACGTACGCGGCAGGTTGAAGACATTTAAAATTATTTAACCCAACCTGACCCTCTCCCGCCTGTCATGGTGGGGGGGGGTTAATATCAAGGCCTGAGTATCTGTTTTCCTGATGTTCAGCTTTACAGAGCCGCCTCTCCTAATTATTCAAATGAGCCTGTCCCTGGCAGAATGTGGTTACCGACATTGCTCATAGGTGGCTGGGAATCCCACTCTGCCACACTTCCAGCAGCGGAACAGGGGCCCTGAAATCTTGCGCCAATAGAGAATATACAGCATGGATTTATCAGGATGATGCCAGGACTGGGAAACCATAGTTATAAGGAGAAACTTGAGATGCTGGGACTATTTCCACCGAACAAAGAAGGCTAAAAGGGGATTTAGTTTAAGTTTTTTAAAATTATGATGGTTTTGATTGAGTGAATAGGGAGAGATTACTTCCTCTGGTTGGAGAGACAGTAACAAGGAGTTATAAATTTAAACTCGTCACTAAGAATGTTTGGAGAGAGGTTAGGAAAAATGTTTTTATGCAGAGGGTTATTGGAACATATAAATCCTTTGCCATAGGAAGCGGTTGAGGCAGAGACCTTTGCATTCTTTAAGCAAAAATTGGATAAATATTTGAAGCAGAGGAAAATCCAAGGCAGTGTGAGTATTTTTGGATTGCTCTAGCAGTGGCCAAATTGCATCCTTCTGTGCTGTAAGTCTCTACGGTTCTAATATCCCCAGTATACGTTTGGCCCCCACAGCTAGATTCTCCTCTTTATTCCTGAACAGTCCTATGCATTATTTAATTAGACTTTTACTTGTAATATGCTTATAAAATCCATCATATTTCCTTTTTATATTATCTGCTAGCATTTTTCATATTCCATTTTAACTCTTCTAATCCCACGTTTCGGTGGGAATTCTAACTCCCTGGTAGGAAAGCAGCCTAGCGAGTGGCCTCTCTATCCAAGGGCAGCAGAGGTAGACCAAGCTGCTGAATGACTTCCTGACCAAAACAGCCTGGGAATACCCTGCCCCTCAGCTCCCAGCCAAACAGCCTCCCCTTCCACAGGAATTTAAAATGGAGGAGGGGAGTTGGTGGATCTGGGTCCTGGCCTAATTCCTGGACATTTCATTGCACTCACAGCAGATATACCAGGAGTGCACTGGAAATTTAGCGCCATTATCTTCATCCCAGCCTTTCCTAGATAGTTTAATCACCCAATATTATTGTCCCATTATTCTTGGCCATCTCTCTGAACTGTCTGCAAATCTCCAACTCTATCTCATCTCTACTGCCCGGTGGTCTGTAATGCACATTGAGATTTGTACCATTGCCCTTCCTATTCCGTAACTCTATCCATATGTAATAAGAGATTCTGGGCTCTTTATGGTTGAACAGAAGTCCATTTTTTAAATATTTCCATTTGCCAGTTTTCAAGCTAGCCAACTCAAGGAGAATAAATCATATCCCACCTACCTTCATGCAATATCCTCTCTCAATAATGTTCACATGGAGAAATAACAGCGAAACAACAATGCAGGGAAACCACATCAATAGTTTTTCTCCTAAAAAAAACAGAAGTACTAGCAGCAAGCTGAGCCTGCACGAGAGCAGTCTGAGCTTGCATGGCAGAAGTCTGAGCTGTCACTGCGGCACTCAGACGTTCGGACACTTCCGCTTGTGCTGCAATGAAAGCTGAGACATCGGCCATCAGACTCAGCATCATGGTTGGGTCCACAAGTTCTCTAATGGGGTTGCCCATCACTTCCATCCTGAAAATCATGGACTTCAAAGTCTGCGCAAAGCCCTGTGAATGGTTGGAGCTGAACTCCTCCATGCTCCTTGACAGTGTCAACAGGATCTCTGGCAGGCCTGCCAATGCACCAAGCATTTCTGTGTGCATGTCCATTCCCCTTCTTCCGAAGGCGAGCCCATCAAAGTCCTCATTTGAGTCCTCTGCAGGAGAACTCACGTGTGACCCCGCCACTTGGGAGCTGGTACCTGTGCTACCCATTCCCCCTGAACTTGTGCCCGGTGACTCAACATGTGCAGTTCCCGCCTCTAAAGTTCACACAGTGCCAGTTTCTGAGCTGGTGCCTGCAAGTGTCAGATTGAGTGAAGGTGTCTCTTCTTCTTCATCACTTTCCTCTTGTTCTTCCTGCACTGGCTGAGAAGCTTGAAGTTCTTGGGTATCTGAAAGCAGAAAGCCACAAGGATAGGGCTGTGATGGGAGGCTGGGGGGCAAGCAAGATGTGCATGCTTACACCATCAGCAGCTTGTAAGTGAGAAGAGATTGTGGGATGAGGGGGAAGTGGGATGTGAGAAGGAGGATTAGGTATGAGGGTACCGTCATCTTCAATGGTTCCACCCCTCGTCGATCGCCACAGCCTCAGTGACAGCCCCTCCGATGCTGTCTAGCACAGTCTGCTCCAGCTAGGCCAGGATATGTTGCCTTGCCTGTTTACTGCTGGTTAGCTGCTGCTGTCTCCTTTTATGCACCACCTTGGCCTGCAACAGAAAGGGAAGTGTGTCAGTGAGTGTGGTGCAATGTGTTTCGGTAATGTGCCTGCCATTGTTGAATAGCTGACAGTGTGCAAGGTGTGAGATGTGGGTGTGAGGCTTTCAGCAGTGGTAAGTGTGTGAGGGTAAGGTGAAGCTATGAATGTGAGGTATGAGTCCTGATTGATAGAGATTGTTGGTAGGTGAGTGATTGGGGTGTGGTGCATTGAGCAATGTGTGAGGCTAGTGGTGCAGATGGTGGGATATGGCATTTGAAGATACAGTCATTGACCTTGATCACACGTTTGAGGTCATTAAACTTCTTTCAGCAGTGGATCCAGTTCCTCGGGGTAAGACTCCTGGCAGTGACCGCTTCAGCTATCTGCCTTCTTACAGTGAGTCTGTAGGGTCTCCTGGGCCCCCTACGGTTAGAGGACCTGTATCCTCCATTCTACCCCTGCACTAAGGCTTCCAGTCTGAGAACTTAGCTGCCCTTTCTCTGCCCTGTTGAGCCATAGCTACTTTACAGTTGCCTTGACAACAATTACAATGAGGTGCTTGTTTCAGAAAGCACCTTCCCTTTAAGAAATGCAGACTGTATTTCAAACTGGAGGCTAGCTTTAAATAGAGATCACTTCCCACGAACATGGGCCCCTGCTGAGCGCTCAGCCAACCACCAACGCTCTCAATGCTGGGCTGAATGCACCAATCATGTTAATTAGCAGGCAGCACGAAATGTCGCGTGCTGCCTGTATTACTTTCAAGGGGCACAGGCTGATCGCGCATCACGATGCCTGTGCCCGTTTTTGGGCCTTATCGAATATTCAGCCCATGATATCCAGTTCACACAATAAGGATAACCCAGATATTGGGTAATGAATGTAAACTTCTCATGTGGGTCTGCTCATGGAAGAGATCAGTGATGCTATTGTAAAAGAATATTTGGCAGGCCCAAAATTAATATCAGCTCATGGGGCTGGAATTTGCGGTGGGTAATAACTGCAAACTAACAACGTTTGCCGTTATTAACCGTTTAAAACTGACTGCAACTTCAGATGTAGCACATGTGCATCTAAACGCGGAAATCCTGTAGTTGCAGTCAGTCATTCACTGCTCCGACACTGGCTGCGCTGTGGACACTCTCCACGCCCCCCCCCGCCCCCACCAACCCGCCCCCCCGCCCCCACCATAGCCAGTAATCAGTGAAATCAATGAAACTGACGAAAACTTGGGCTTTTCCGCAGTAATATCGCTGTTAAATATTCCATTGAATGTTATCCTTGTTGGATTAGGTGTAACTGGGGTTTTAACAGTGTATTGACTGGTAAACAAATGCTATGGCCCTGAAAATCTAATTTTAATTTTGTGAAATGTCAAATTTCTCCATTATGATAAGAATTACAATTTTTAAGGAACTTTAAAAATAATGTAATATATTTTAAAAGTTTGTTCAGGATTATTTTAGATTTTACCTTATCCCCCCATGTGAGAGCCCCATTCTTTGCTTTGCCCTCTGTAACATTTATAAAAAGTTGGGATAAAAGCAGGTGCTCATTTCCCTGTCTGTGATAATTCTGCAGTGTGATTGCTTGCTTGGACAGCTTGTTGATGACACAGCAGATCGTGTTAAGGATTTCCCACTATACTGTGCTGAAATCTCTTACGCATCAAAAAAGGCAAACTCCTTGCCACAGAGATGGCGAGATCTCTGAGGGCAGCATTCTTCGGGGCCAGCGGCGAATGCCTTTGCTTCGCCGCTGACCGCAAATTGTGGGCCAGAAGTCCTTTGCCTTCCAGAGTAATAAAGGATTTCCATTTTCTATGCAAGTTCACGATACTTATTTTCATGCAGCAGAGGCGCTTTGATGGAATTTTTATTTTTATCTGTAACCACACTAACGTGGAGCTCCCACAACTACTGTATTGCTGATGCTGCATCCAAGAAGTTTGAATTTCATCTTTCATGCCATATTTCCTTTCCCCTGAGCATCTCTTGACTCTCTATTAAGCCCAAGTACATGCAAGACATGAATATTGCTTTGAAAACCAGCTGGGGGTGGGGGGGGGCAGTTAAATTGGAGCGGAGAACTAACCCACTCGCTTCCTGCCCCGATCTGGTTGACTGCATTTTTAAATTGCAGGCGGCAAGGTCACCCATCGGAAACCGGCGGAGTCCTACTTTAAATATGCAGATCAGATGATGTCACGGGGCCTATTTTCGTCTGTGGCCTAGGCAAGGCAGCAGCGGTGGCTTCCTTGCCAGGCCAAAGCTGTCGGGAGCTGCTTTGAGAGTCAGGAAAGTCCCAGTGAGGCAAGTTCATAAAATTTATTTGAAGATTCCTTGTGGGCCAGGAGTGCTCCTCTGCCCCCCGGCCTCCCCCTTCCTCGACCGCAATCGCCAGGTGAACCCCCTCTGAACAACCTATGTTAGAGCTGACGACCATTCTCGCGGGTCCCCGGTGGCTGCCTCCTAGTGCCCGAAAACCTCCCACACCCTGGCCAGTTGTGGATTTAGCCAGGAGGCTGACAACCTCCAAATAAAATCTCCTGGGCCTCATGCTGCAGAGGCCCAAGGAGCTTGCCACTTGCTCCGACCCCCGCACATACTGATCCCGTCCCAAGATAAAACGCCCCCATGATTTCTCTCTTACCTCTAATCTCTAATCTTTCTGTTGCAACTAGTCTTTCTCTATTTTATTGATACTCCTTGGTTCAGTGCTCTTCTGAAGTTTCATATTTTAGTCCCTCTAAGCTCCGAATAGTCATCCCCCATGTTTTTTCTTCTCTTCTACAACTGCACATCAAACCTTATCACACTAGCTCCTACTCTAACTCATTGGCCGGGAATTTCCTTGGAGCTGTTCCCGCTCCGCCGCTGTCACTTTGGCCAAAGTGCAGCAGAGACCCTCTTTATATGGCCAAATGGGTGTTTCTGCCACATCTCTGCTAACGTGACAGCGGGTGCAGCTTCAAGGAAATTCCCAGCCATTCTTTGCCAAATGGTGCAACTACTCACCTCAGTCTTTGCTTCCGCCTACAACCTTCAGGCTTTTAGAAGATAAACTTGGTGTCACCTGATCAGTACTTCCTGATATCCCTTGTCCTCTTTCCTACTCTTTTCAATCTTTGTGCTATCCTGCACTATGGATCTTGAACCTTGATCTAGGTTTCTCAATAAAGTAACTCATCAATAGTACAATCAGCTTCCCCGGTGAAAGAAACATCTGAATACCTCAAAGTATTCAGATATTCCCTAGTATACACCAGGAGATAAAGTTTACCATTTAATTATATTCTCTGCTTTAATCTCCCTGAACTGAGCAATTTATTTACAACTCACGCACTGTGACATTGAAACAAACACTAATATTACAGTAATAAAATTATTCAAACATCAGGAATAACTTTTAATGTTATAATGTTAGCCTTAAACCAGTAGTGTTCAAATATTCTGTCTTTGTGGGTTGCATAGGTGCATACTATGGAGCCCCGGGAGACACATATAAAGATTTTCATGTTCCCATTAATTTGCATATATCTGAAGTTGCTGGTACGAACAGATCTATGAGTGCTGATTTTAACCCTGCCTGCCCAAAGGGAATGGGTGCTTCCTGCTGCCTTCCCGACACATTTGCACTCATCGCCATTTTAACTGAGGGGTTTACAGCAGCTTGGGGGCAGCCTGCCACATGAAGGCAGTGGCTGTGTTAATAATTAAAGTCCAGGTCCAACGACGTCATTCGCGCACAGTACTGGACTCGGCAGTGAAAGCTGACAGCAGGCACCATCGGGACCAGAAGAGGCCCAGGTACATTAAACTTTTTAATTCTTGGGCCTTCCCTGCCCTTGGCTTCCCATTCCCTGTAGTCGCCTCCAGACCCACCTCCTCACCACTTACCTTATGCCGTGGACCATTCCTGCAGGTCGCCGGTGACGGCCTCCTGCCATGCAAAATCCTGCTCCCACCCGCTGGCCACCTTGTCATTCCTGCTAGGTTCAGGTAGAAGCCCATGCTACCAGTTAGGTCACAGAAGTCCCTGCTAATAAAATCACCGACTGCTCTTAAAATGAGATATTAAACTAAGGTTGCACGTGTCTCTTCTGATGGTTCAGGTAAATGTCAAAGACCCCCATGCCACTATTTGAAGGGTAGAGAATTCTCTCGGTATTCTCAACTAATGCCACCTAAAACCTAACTGACTGGTGAGTCACCCAGTTGCTGCTTATGGAAAAATGTTGGTACAAAATGGGTGTCAGATTAGCCAACATATATAGTCACTATCCTTCAAGCTTACTTATTATGCAAAGCACTTTGAGAAATGATGACATAAAAGATGCCTCCACTGTCTCTAAATTGTCAAAGTGCTTGTTGACATCCAGTACTGGATGAGCAGAAATTTCCTCCAACTAAATATTGGGAAAACTGAAGCCGTTGTCTTTGGTCCCTGTCGCAAACTCCGTTCCTCAGCCATCAACTCAATCCCCTTCCCTGGCAACTGTCTGAGGCTGAAGCAGAATGTTTGCAACCTTGCTGAGAGCAGAAGTGCAGGAAATAGAACGGACACGGTCAAGGGCCGTGTCAACCACAGTAGAGGGGAATCCTCGGTTGAGGAAAAAGGGAGACATGTCGGTAGCACTAGTATGGAAGATGGCACTCCTTCCCCTCCCTCCCGGAACCACGATAGGGATCCTCTTGTCCTCACCTTTCACCTCACCAGCCTTCACATTCAACGGATCATCCTCCGCCATTTCCGCCACCTCCAACATGATCCCACCACCAAACACATCTTCCCCTCATCTTCCCTTTCAGCATTCCGAAGGGACCGCTCCCTCCGCGACACCCTGGTCCACTCCTCAATCACCCCTAACAACCCTTCCCTTTCGCTCGGCACCTTCCCGTGCAAGTACAGGAGATGCAACACATGCCCTTTTACCTCCTCCCTTCCCACTGTCCAGGGCCCCAAACACTCCTTCCAGGTGAAACGGTGATTTACTTGTACTTCTTACAATTTAGTATACTGTATTCGCTGCTCACGATGCGGTCTCCTCTACATTGGGGAGACCAAACGCAGATTGGGTGACCGCTTTGCGGAACACCTCCGTTCAGTCCGTAAGGGTGACCCCGAGCTTCTGGTCGCTTGTCACTTTAATTCTCCGTTCCACTCCCACTCAGACCTCACCATCCTCGGCCTCTTACACAGTTCCAGTGAAGTTCAACGTAAGCTCGAGGAACAGCACCTCATCTTTCGATTAGGCACTTTACAGCCTTCTGGACTCAACATAGAGTTCAACAATTTCGACCATAACCTCAGCCCCCATCCTTTTTTTTCCATTAATTTTTTTTTTTCTCTCCCATTTGGCAGCTGTCTTTCATTCTGCCAGTGCCATTTACACTTCATCTAGAGCCATCTTTTGTTTCTTCACTTGTCCCATTACCATCTCCTTTTGCCTTGCACCATCTCTTAATCTCTCTTAATGTCTCTTAATCTCTCCTGCCTTCCATCCTATCACCCCTGCCTTCCATCCTATCACTCCTGCCTTCCATCCTATCACTCCTGCCTTCCATCCTATCACTCCTGCCTTCCACCCTATCACAGACCTTCCCTTTTGTTCTTTCCTCCCCTCCCCCCTTTCCCTGCCCCTGCACTTGCTTAAAAATCTGTTCCATTTCCGGCTTTCTCCAGTTCTGACGAAGGGTCATCGACCTGAAACGTTAACTCTGTTTCTCTCTCCACAGATGCTGCCTGACCTGCTGAGTATTTCCAGCATTTTCTGTTTTTATTTCAGATTTCCAGCATTCGCAGTATTTTGCTTTTGTATTAGTTTATAAAGCCCAGGCAGTTTTTCTTCCTACTTTTCCTATGCTAATTTTCTCCCCTCCTCTCCTTCCTGGACTCCCTCCAATACTTTCCCAAAGGCCATTGTTCCCATATGACTCGCATCAGTGAATATTGGCGGGCTATTTGACCAGGTGGCACTTCACCTAATCCTGTCCTCAACTCCGCAAATGCACGTCCAGAAGCGGTTGTTGGCTCGCATTCAGGAGTAGGAACCCTTGTTCATTTTTCTCTCCCTAACCGCGGGGCACTCAAGCCAATTGTAGCACCTTGAACATCATACCAACTGTAATCAGCTAACTTCGTACAAACCTATAAATATGGTTCAATTGCTCACTGCCTAAACCCCCTCAGCCATAACTGGGGCCCATGAGCCCAGGTTTATACATAGCTGTAAACCTTCTCCTTTGGTTTCTGTACAACACGGAGCTCGTAATTAAAGCTGTAATTTGAATTGGATTTGCCTGTAGGTTACTTATTATGTGGAAAACCTATACAAACACCTGGTTTCTACAAAGGAGCAGACCTGGAGGTTTCAGAGGCTTTCTGAAACCTGATCATTGGCTGTTCTATAAATAAAGCCGCCAGCAAATTTCTTTTCCCTAAATTATATTCAGCGCTTTCTGAAGTTTTACAAAGCTGACACTGTTTTTATTCAAGAAAAAAAGATACCAAAGTATTGCATCTGCACAGAATCTTTGCAAAATTTCAACTCAATTCAAAATCAAAAATGAAACACCAGCAATGTGGTTAAAATTATAAGAATGAAATGATATTCCCCTCCCCTTTCTTGGAGTGGTAAAGGGCATCATCAGCATTGGAATCTGGCGTTGAACTTATGCTACAGAGCGCAAAACCAAGCACAGGAAGGAGCAGCAGCGGAATGCTGGCTTGCATTGCTTGGAATGATTTATTATTACATTAAAATAAATTATTGAGGTAAATTCAACGATCCTGCTTTCGCAGTGCTTGAAGGGAGCACGGGTCAATAGAGCTACAATCTAACCCCCAGTACCCTTAAGCAGAGCTGAATGCTGAGCATGAGATCATTGAATTTATCTGATTACCACAACAATTCTTCACTAAACTTTGAATCAAAACGAATTGGAATGAAGATGAAAGAAGGCAATGGGCTCATATATGATACAATCAATTTTTGACATCCATATCACATTAGCCTGAATTACACATAAATGTTTATTATTTGCTCTTTAACTTTTATCCACTTACCCCACCTCTCCTGAAAGCAACAACTCCCACTGGGATATGGCTCCATTGCTCAGGCAGCCCTCAAGGGCTTTTCACAAGTGACCATTCTTCACATGTGGGTCCGCACACCATCAGCAGCACTGTCAGCAGCCTATTTGACTAAGTAGCCATTACAACTGACCCGACCATGCCCTTATCCAATGTCTACACGTGCACACCAGATTGTGATTATTGCTCCTTGGAGTTGATTTTTTTTCTCCTCAGAGCCACTGGGCACTGAGGTCAATTTTAACGCCCCTACTGTGGCTGAAATTTATTTATTTACTCTTGGGATATGGGCAAGGCTGCATTTATTACCCATCCTTAGTTGCCCTCATTGAGCTATCTGGGGGATCCACATAAGCGTGACACAATGTATAATATTAAAAAATAACTTTACCAGGATCACTGCTGCCCTCACCAATCTCACAGCCACAGAAAACATCTAGAAATTTTGCTCCATAGTGCCTGATTTTTCAGTACTAAGGGTGCCATATTGTGATGAAAATGGCATCCGCCCTGCCCGTTCACACTTCCGGTACATGCTGCGCCAGATGCCACCTTGGTGAGGCCTGTAGGGTGGCCGTTAGGAGCGTGCACCAGAAGTATATAAGGTAGACAGCACCAGCACTGCCATTTTCACCCTCAATGCTGGAGCTAATGCTTTGTTTTAACCTTGCACAGCTGAATATACATTCAGCAGCAACAAGGGCCCCCCCACCAGCGATATTTAAAGGGATCAGCAACTAAGGTTAGTTGCTGATTAATTTCGACTGGCTCTGTGTAAGTTTGTGGAAGTGTTTGGAGCTTTCTAGAGTTGTTTAAAATTGGTGAGGTGACAGGGAGTGGTGCTGCCAGTGGAGATGGCCTTGATTCTGACCTCAAGGGTTCTGGCCAGGCCACTTGCTCCCAGTCATGGGTGCTCTAGTTGTCATTCCCCTTGGCCTGCAGCATGACAGGGAGATGGAGCAGAGGCAGCAAAGAGGACAAGCTGCTCGCAGAGGAAGGAGGAAGAGTGGGAGAAAGGCTCTCAGCAGGAGGCCTTACCCACCTAGGGTCTTCTGCAAGCAATTCTCTTACCTCAGCCTGAGCCAAGAGTAGTGTGAGGTGTCTGCGCTTTACGAAGGAGGTGCTCACAGAACTCTGCCACCTCTTGCAACCAGACCTGCAGCCTCACTCCAGGACAAGGACAGCGCTGCCAGTGGCTGTGAAGGTGACCATGTCCCTGAGTATCTTTGCGTCGGGATCTTTCCAGGCTGGAACAGGCGATATATGTAACATCTCCCAGCTCGCCATCCACTGCTGCATAAGAGAGGAGACAGACACTCTATGCTAGGGAGTTCATTGTTTCCTCTCTGACCAGTGAGAAGCAGGCAGAGCATGCAAGTGGCTTTGCCAGGATAGTAGGCTTCCCCATTGTGCAGGTTGCCAGCAACTGCACGCACGTGGCTTTGCAGGCGCTGCATCTAAATGCTGAGACATACCGCAACCGCAAAGGTTACCACTTGCTGAGTGTGTAGTTGGTGTACGACCATGTTCAGCACATCATAATGGTGAATGCCCAGTATCCTAGCAGCAGTCATGATGCTTTTATTCTGCCTCCCCTCAGTCTTAGAGCCACCACGACAAGCCAGAGGCTGGCTATTGGGCGACAAGGGCTATCCGTTGACCACATGGCTCATGACTCCGCTCCACAATCCAAACACACATGGGCAGCATACGTACAATGAGAGCCATGCTACCACACGGAATCTGATAGAGCAGACCACTGGCATGCTCAAACAACGCTTCCGCTGCTGAACTTCTCTGGAGGAGCCCTGCAGTGCTCACCAGAGTGCATCTCAAGAGTTGTCGTGGTCTGCTGCATACTCCACAACCTCGCCATCATGAGGGTACAGCCTTTGCCACCAGGCCTATGGCAACCAGCTGAGGAGGAGGAGGAAGAGTAAGAGGAGGCAGAGGAGGAAGAAGCGGAGGAGGAGGAAGCAGAAGAGGAGTAAGTGGAAGGGAGGAGGCAACCCAGACAGCCCCTTTCTGCCTGGAAAGTCCATGGTCGACTCATCCGACTGCCGTACCAGTGAAAGCAACCCCAATTCCCCATTCAACAATAGTCCCACACCTTACCTCCCCTCTGTTACTGACCATCACAGCGTCCTCTGGGCCACAATGCTGAATTAAATGCCACCACGAAACAAACATTCCAATCCAGCTTTATACATCAATCCATCCAATATTACATATCAAAGTGAACTAATCACCCTCGTGAATTCCCTTAGTGTCTGTCTTCAGTGAGCCTTTGCCTATCCTTGTGCTCCTACGAAGTGCTACCCCAGTGGCTGTATCATAGCCGGTGGAAGGCTGCTGACTTTCAGTGGGGAAGACTGCAGATTCCCTTGGAGGACGACCTGGAGCAGCTCTGAGCTTAGAAGGCCCAGCTGCGGATTGCACCACCTCGGCATGGGCAGCAGTCTGAGCTGGCTGGCTGTCAGGCAACAGCAAGGGCACTGCATGGAGTAGCAGTGGTGGGAGGATGAATGCTGTCATCCTGAGAAAGGACAGCAGGTTCGTGCTCCACGGAGCCACTGCCACTCCCCCAGACTGATTTCTGGACTGCTGTGACACCCTACAAGCCCCTTTCCACACTGGTAAACGCAGCCATGATGGAAGCAGTCAGAGCTTGCTTGGCAGCAAGCTGAGCCTGAATGGCAACACTCAGATGTTGGGTGGCTTCTGCTTGTGCTACAGTGGAAGCTGAGATATCGGCCATCAGACTCTGCATCATGATTGGGTTCACAAGTGCGCTAATGGAGCTGGCCCATCAATTCCATGCTGGAAATCATGCGCTCCAAGCTCTGTGCAAAGCCCTGTGCAAGGTTGGTGCCGGACTCCTCCATGCTCCTTGACATTGCACTCAGGCTTTCTGGCAGGCCTGCCAATGCACCAAGCAGTTTGTTGTGCATAACTATCAGCGTTCTTCTGTAGGCCGCCCCATTGAAGTCCTCATCTGAGTCCTCTGCAGCTGAACCCGTGTGTGACCGCGCCCTCTAGGGAGCTGGCACCTGTGCTACCCTTTCCCCCTGCCCTAGCTGCAACTCACTCATGCCCGGTGTCTCACTACGTGCAGACTCCACCTCTAAGCTACCCTCTAAACTCCACGCAGTGCCAGTATCTCAGCTGGTGACTGCAAGTGTCAGATCGAGTGATGGTGTTTCTTCTCCTTCATCATCACTCTCCTCTCCCTCTTCTTCTTGCACTATTGGCTGGCCAGGTTGGATTTCCTGGGTCTCTGAAATGAGAAAGGCACAAGGGTAGGGTTGTGGTGTGGGGGGGGAGGGGGGGGAAACAAGAGATACATGCTCACCCCATGGGCAGATTGTAAATCAGAAGAGATTGTGGGATGAGCGGAAAGTGGGATGTGAGAAGGCGGATAACATATGAGGATACCAGCACCTTGTATTCTTTCAGCCCTGCCGCTGGCCACGGGCTCAGTGATGCCCCTCCCAATAATGGCCAGCACCGTCTCCTCCATGAGGGTCAGGGTTTGCAGGGGTGCCTGTCCCCCGGAATGCGATCCCCGCTCCTGTTTTCGGGGGCTAACGAATTTCTAGGCCCCAATGTTTTATGTTATAATGTTCTGCAGTTCTCACCACTACATCACCATATCATTACCGTCTTTTTTGAATAGATGGGTGTTTATGCTGTCCTTCAGGAGCTCTGACAGAAAATTAGGCAGACACCAATGTTGGCAGGAATCTGGCATAATGGACCCTAACCCATTTTCCTCCACTGACCACCCGAATACTGCCCAAAATCCATGGCTTGTTCGGTGGGAAATTCTGATTTAACGAACGGAAGAGAATTGAGAGGGGTGGATGTTTCCACATTTCTTCATTTAGTTGAAAAGTGATTTAAATTTTGGATTAAGCAATTGATTACTCTTCTTGCTGCAGACTAGAACGCAATATCAATTGTTTAAGTCTGTGAACTCTCTGTGGAGATCGGACAGCACTTGTAACCAAATGCAATTTATCACTGAACACCATGATCTGCCCAATTGAATGCTCTATTTTCAAACTCAATCAATTAGAATGAGACCCATTTGAGGAGACAGTTATACATAGGGAAAGATGTAGGCCATTCAGCCCCTTGAGCCTGTTCTGTCATTCAATTAGATCACGGCTGATCTGTATCTTAACTCCATCTACCGCCTTGGTTCCATAACCCTTAATACCCTTGCCTAACAAAAATCTATCAATCTCAGTTTTGAAATTTTCAATTGACCCCCAGCCTCAACAGCTTTCCAGCTTTCCACTACCCTTTGTGTGAAGAAGAGCTTCCTGACATCACCCCTGAACGGCCTAGCTCTAATTTTAAGGTTATGCTCACTTCTTCTGGACTCTCCCAGCAGAGGAAATAGTTACTCTCTATCTAAAGAATGACTTGCATTTACAAAGCGCCTTTCACAACCACCGGATGTCCCAAAGTGCTTTACAGCCAATGGAGTACTTTTTGAAGTGTAGTCACTGTTGTAATGTAGGAAATGCAGCAGCCAATCTGCTCACAGCAAGCTCCTAAACAGCAATGTGATAATGACCAGATAATCTGTTTCAGTGATGTTGATTGCGGGATAAATATTGGCCAGGACACCAGGAATAACATCCTTGCACTTCAAAATAGTGCCATTGGATCTTTTACGTCCAGCTAAGAGAGCAGATGGGGCCTTGGTTTAACATCCCATCCAAAAGATGACACCTCCGACCACACCACACTCCCTCAGTACTGCACTAGAGTGTCAGCCTAGATTTATGTGCTCAAGTCCCTGGAGTGGGACTGTGAACCCACAACCTTCTGACTCAGAGGCGAGAGTGCTACCAACTGAGCCAAAGCTGACACACTATCTACCCTATTAAATCCTTTAATCATCTTAAACACTTCAATTAAATCACCCCATAATCTTCTACATTCAAGGCAATACAAGCCTGGTCTATGCAACCTGTTCTGATAATTTAACCCTTTTAGTCCCTACAGTTGAACATTCTGGGGTGACATCACCATGACCAATGTGATGTTACAATATTCTAGTCCATAAAATTCCATCCTTTTCCGCCATCTGCCAACCCCCATATATCCCATCAACACAAACCACTAAGCTCTAAAAGAATGAAGAGGGATAAAGATTGCATTTTTGTTCAAGGCTCAGCTTTGAGAACTCATTGGCCCCAATATTAAACTGAAGGTGGCTTCCAAGCAGTGGGGTGGAATTGCGTGGGGGATGCTCTGAAGTCAACTAAGTGGGTCGATATCAACTTAATTGTACCAATTAAGCCTGTCTCCAAGCTGTGCAACTGGTGTGATGTGAACCCACATGATGTGATCTCAGCTGTTTTAAAGGGACAGTGCACAAATGGAAATTGGAGGTGTTCAGGATGGATGGTGGACATAGAGCAAGGACAGCATCCAGATTTAATGATGCCTTGTTGGAATCACTGCTGGTTGCAGTCAGAAGGGACATATTTTTCCCCGACTATGGGAGGCAGAAACCTGCTGTTCTCACCAGGAAGGCATGGTTGGAGATAGCTGTGGAGGTCAGCAGCAGAAGCGTTGTGTCCATGTCATGGATGTAGGGGTTTGCAAAATCCCCTCAGCCCCCGAAGATCGGGAAATATTAATCCACATCATTGACGAAGACGTTGTGTGATTTAAATTGTCTCTGGGCTGGACAATGTTTTAAAACGTGCCCAGAACCGCAAAAGGCTGCGTTAAGGAGCCCGTGAGCTAAGCAGCACTTGGACACTGGAATCAAAGGACTTTGTAAAAATTGCACACTTTAAGATAGTACATTTTATTAAAGAAAAGGATGTACTCTTGAGTTTTGAACCTCATGGAAACAGAATTTTCAGCAGGAAAAAGGACAGACAGTCCATTAGCATTTGAATGGAGGCTGAGCTGTCATAGAGTCATAGGCTTAGAAATTTGGTGGGGTTAGCGCCCAATTAGAGGCGTTAGAGGGTCTTGCGCCGGAATTATACCTGGTAACGAAATTGCGTTGGGCCCTACCATCGGCGTTAGCCGGTAGCGCTGCGCCGGCACCGATGACGTCATCGGTGTGCGCAGCGTCCCGGTTGCCGTGGTAACCCGGCCCCAAGCCCGAATTCAGTTGCGGCCGCCTCGCCCGTGGCAGCCGCAACCAACGATTGTTGAAAGGGATGTTACACACCTTTGCACCGGCGCATAAAGGTGGAGCGGCGGCCGGCCGCTTTCCCGGCGGCCGCCTGCCCGCACCTCCCTCCCCGGACTCCTCCACCACCCCCCCGCGGCACTGATGTGTGTGGCCCGCGAGCCCGGCTCTTCCCCGAGGTGCCGGGCTCATTTGTCGGGCGAATCGACCGGCCAGTGGTCGGCTGCAGGCAGCTCCTCCTTAACAGAAGGAGGAGGCCTGCAGTACCCCAGCCTGCCGCACCGCCTCGGGTGCCGCAGCGGGGGATTAGCACCTCAAAACTGCACTGAACGCCCATGGTGAGGCGTAAAAACCCTCCATTAGGGCCCGCCGCCGTCTGGGCCCGGGGCAACCGAATTTTCATCGGGCGCAGCGGCATTAACGCCGGCGCAAAATTTCGGGCGCTAAAGCCCTGGCGGACCCACAACCGAATTTCTAGGCCATAGAGTCATAGGCCTAGAAATTCGGTGGGGATGACACCCAATTAGAGGCGTTAGAGGGTCTTGCGCCGGAATTATAGCTGGTAACGAAATTGCGTTGGGCCCTACCATCGGCGTTAGCCGGTCGCGCTGCGCCGGCACCGATGACGTCATCGGTGTGCGCAGCGTCCCGGTTGCCGTGGTAACCCGGCCCCAAGCCCAAATTCAGTTGCGGCTGCCTCGCCCGTGGCAGCCGCAACCAACGATTGTTGAAAGGGATGTTACACACCTTTGCGCCGGCGCATAAAGGTGGAGCGGCGGCCGGCCGCTTTCCCGGCGGCCGCCTGCCCGCACCTCCCTCCCCGGACTCCTCCACCACCCCCCCGCGGCACTGATGTGTGTGGCCCGCGAGCCCGGCTCTTCCCCGAGGTGCCGGGCTCATTTGTCGGGCGAATCGACCGGCCAGCGGTCGGCTGCAGGCAGCTCCTCCTTAACAGAAGGAGGAGGCCTGCAGTACCCCAGCCTGCTGCACCGCCTCGGGTGCCGCAGCGGGGGATTAGCGCCTCAAAACTGCACTGAACACCCATAGTGAGGCGCAAAAACCCTCCATTAGGGCCCGCCGCCATCTGGGCCCGGGGCAACCGAATTTTCGGCGGGCACAGCGGCATTAACGCCGGCGCAAAATTTCGGGCGCTAAAGCCCTGGCGGACCCACAACCGAATTTCTAGGCCATAGAGTCATAGGGCTAGATTTTCAGTTGCTTGCGCCAGCAGTTAGCGCCTTAAGAGAAGTGATTTTCGGGCGCTATGCGTGTAGCGCCTGGGCGCAGCGCAGTTTGCGCCCCGCCCCAAATTAAGTTGCCCGTTAGCGCCGGCGCAAAGTTTAGCGGCCGCCCGGATGCGCGCGCAGAAAATGATGTCACATCCTCGTGCAATGCCCTTTGGCCGCCCCGAATCCAAACTTCAGTCGGACCGTCCCATTGTGCGCCTGGCGTCCAGAGCGTTTGTAAAATGGAACGCAACACACCCTGGGGAGCGCAAATTAAAGGGCTCCTCCTCCTCCTCCTCCTCCTCCTCCTCCTCCTCCTCCTCCTCCTCCCCTCTCTCTCTCTCTCTCTCTCTCTCTCCCCCCAGACTTTGCATTTGAAAAAAATACATGCACCCTTCCCCTTTAAGAGCTCACTGGCACCAGAGTGTCTGCCGTGCGCTGCGCCCGAGCTCGGGTGTTGCGCTCTCCACCGCCGGCTTAGCGCCTAAAGATACTAGTGGAACGCCTCTTTTAGCGCTCCACCAACCTCTTAGGGCGAAGCCACTGAATTTCCGGCAACGGGGCGCTACTTTGGGGCGGGCGATAACTTCGGGCGGGCGCTAAGCTTAGCGCCCCAAAACTGTCTATACTGAAAATCTAGCCCATAGAGTTATACAGCACGGATAGAGGCCCTTCGGCCCATCATGTCCGTGCCGGCCATCAAGCCCTGTCTAATCTAATCCCATATTCCAGCTTTTGGTCCGTAG
Organism: Somniosus microcephalus; assembly: GCF_052327205.1. Lineage (NCBI taxonomy): Eukaryota > Metazoa > Chordata > Chondrichthyes > Squaliformes > Somniosidae > Somniosus > Somniosus microcephalus. Next base: position 52,602,920 of record NC_140988.1, read on the forward strand.
CCTTGTATGTTATGGCATTTCAAGTGCTCATCCAAATGCTTCTTCAATGTTGTGAGGGTTTCTGCCTCCACAACCCTTTCAGGCAGTGAGTTCCAGACTCCAACCACCCTCTGGGTGAAAAAGTTCTTTCTCAAATCCCCTCTAAACCTCCCGCCCTTTACCTTGAATCTACGCCCCCTAGTTATTGACCCTTCTACTAAGGGAAAAAGCTCCTCAGTATCCATCCTATCTATGCCCCTCATAATTTTGTACACTTCAATCATGTCCCCCCTCAGCCTCCTCTGCTCCAAGGAAAACAAACCCAATCTGCCCAGTCTTTCTTCATAGCTGAAGCGCTCCAGCCCTGGTAACATCCTGGTGAATCTCCTCTGCACCCTCTCCAAAGCGATCACATCCTTCCTGTAGTGTGGCGACCAGAACTGCACACAGTATTCCAGCTGTGGCCTAACAAGTGTTTTATACAGCTCCATCATAACCTCCTTGCTCTTATATTCAATGCCTCGGCTAATGAAGGCAAGTATCCCATTTGCCTTTTTTACCACCTTATCCACCTGTTCCGCCGCCTTCAGGGATCTGTGTACTTGCACACCCAGATCCCTCTGCACCTCCGTCTTGCCTAGGGTCTTACCATTCATTGTGTATTCCCTTGCCTTGTTAGTCCCCCCAAAGTGCATCACCTCGCACTTTTCGGAGTTAAATTCCATTTGTCACTGTTCCGCCCATCTGACCAACCCATCTATATCGTCCTGCAGACTGAGGCTACCCTCCTCGCTATTTACCACCCTACCAATTTTTGTATCATCTGCGAACTTACTGATCATACCTTTTACATTCATATCCAAGACATTAATGTAGACCACAAACAGCAAGGGACCCAGCACCGATCCCTGTGGCATCCCACTGGCCACAGGCTTCCAGTCACAAAAACAACCTTCGACCATCACCCTCTGCCTTCTGCCACTAAGCCAGTTTTGTATCCAATGTGCCAAGGCACCCTGGATTCCATGGGCTCTTACCTTCTTGACCAGTATCCTGTGCGGGACTTTATCGAAGGCCTTACTGAAATCCATGTATACCACATCCACTGCGTTACCCTCATCCACACACCTAGTCACCCCCTCAAAAAATTCAATCAAATTAGTCAGACATGATCTTCCCTTGACAAAGCCATGTTGACTATCCCTGATTAATCCTTGTCTCTCCAAGTGGAGACTAATTTTGTCCCTCAGAATTTTTTCCAATAATTTTCCTACCACTGATGTTAGGCTCACTGGCCTGTAGTTCCCCGGTTTTTCCCTACTTCCCTTCTTGAATAATGGTACTTCATTAGCGGTTCTCCAGTCCTCTGGCACATCCCCTGTGGCCAGATAGGTCCTGAATATATGTGTTAGAGCCCCCGCAATCTCTTCCTTTGCCTCACACAGCAGCCTGGGATACATTTCGTCCGGGCCTGGGGATTTATCCATTTTTAGGCCTGCTAAAACCGCCAATACCTCCTCCCTCTCGATGTTAATATGTTCGAGCATATCACAGTCCCCCCGCCCTATTTCTATGTCTACATCGTCCTCCTCCATAGTGAAAACAGATGCAAAAAATTCATTTAGAACCCCTCCTACATCTTCCGGCTCCACACACAGATTGCCACTTTTGTCCCTAATGGGCCCTATTTTTTCCCTAGTTATCCTCTTACCCTTAATATACTTATAAAACATCTTAGGATTTTCCTTTATTTTGCTCGCCAGTGTTATTTCATGGCCCCTCCTTGATCTCCTAATTTCTTTTTTAAGTATCCCCCTGCACTTTTTGTACTCCTCTAGGGCTTCCTCCGTCTTTAGCCTTTTGTATCTGCCAAAAGCCCTCCTTTTTTTCCTAATCCATTCTCGTATATCCCCTGACATCCAAGGCTCCCTGTGGTTTTTGGAACCACCCTTGACCTTTACGGGAACATGTTGCCATTGTATGATCTCAATCTCCCTTCTGAAAGCCTCCCATTGCTCCGATGCGGATTTTCCGACAAGTAGCTGATCCCAGTCCCTTTTGACCAGATCCTGCCTTATCCTATTAAAATCGGCCTTCCCCCAATTTAGAACCGTTATTTCCGGCCCATCCCTGTCCTTTTCCATGACCACCTTAAATCTCACCATATTATGGTCACTGTCAGCAAAGTGCTCACCTACTAGCACTTTTTCCACTTGGCCTGTGGAATTGGGTGGGTCAGGTAACCTACAAGCTGTTTGTTTACACTGGGGAGTAGCTCGTTTGAATCTGCCAATCAAAGGCAATTCAGGGAGTTTCCCCGCCCTGCAGTAGATGATTGATTTGTTTACTGAAACTGCTACCTTGTTGACACAAAGGATTAAACCACTTAGGCTGCGGTTTCAGTGACCACAGACAATGGGTTTCTGTTTACACTCCTCCCAGGACATAGTAATACAATTCCATTCAAACCCATCAGGATGAATGAAGACACATTCAAAACTGCAGCTATCACAGAAGAGACATTTGGACTGAGGAAGGGAACAGTTTAAATTTGAATGGGTTTGAATCACCCATTACTGGACAATGGGGACAGTTGGATCCCTTTTGTTTTAGCCCAGAAACTTCCAGATCTGGGCGGGAACATTTCGGCCCCAAAATTGGGGTATAAGAGATAGCTTCTCAGGGGCATCTCTCTCTCTCTGGCTTGCCTCCGTGTGCCCTCTACAGTGTGGGAGTCTGTCTGAAGAAGTAAGAACACCAGCAGTTTACTTTTAAAACACTGGGGTGTTTCTTTACTTCAGGACAGTGAAGATCTCGTGGGACACGGAGCTGGCACTATAGTGGTGAGCATATATTTTTCTGGCCTTCCACAAGGCAACTTAGGGTAGGCTTAGGGGTGGGGGTAAAGTGGGGATTTCGTTAAGAATTGTTATTTCAGTTGATTTCCCTCATTGTGTCCGTTTTTCCTCCCCTATTTAAGCAATTTTACCGTGATTACTGAGATCGTGTGGTGTAGTTTCTTAATTTTAATAAAGTTTCACTTTCTTGCATCCAGACCATTTGTCCGTTTTAATATATCATTAATTATAAGTTCCTCCAGTCAGAACTGGAAAGGTGGGTTTAGCGATTCGAAACCGTTGATTGGGATTGGTCACAGTGCAGTGGAAAAAGGCTGCCTGACCAGGTGAATTACCGTAAACCAGGTAAAAGATGCCCTCCTACATGGATGCAATGTAGAAAGTGGTTTAATGACCTAACCAAATCAGGAAAAGTGAATACATTTGCTGATTCAACAATATCTGTGCTTTAAACCCCATCTTCTTTTACAAAGTGATCTACAGCACATCACCCCAAACACCCACTCAACTTCCAGCAGCATCCAGCCTTCACTTTCTATGCAATTCATCACCTCCCCATTTATCCACCATTGACACTCATCCCAATCCGTATGCAATGTGATGTATCTGTCTCATCGTCACCCTCACCGAATGCACTGCATCCATCGGGTGAAGACCTCACCTTCACTCACTCACGGGTCTGTTTTTTCGCCCCTTCTAGGGGAAGAGAGTGCAAAACGCAAGGGAGAGGGACGGGATAAGAACATAAGAACATAAGAAATAGGAGCAGGAGTAGGCCAATCGGCCCCTCGAGCCTGCTCCGCCATTCAATAAGATCATGGCTGATCTGATCCTAACCGCCAATCCACTATCACAGAACCATCTCCTGAATCTAACAGAATTAGACACACGAAATAGGAGCAGGATCAGGCTACACGGCCCCTGGGCCCGCTCCGCTAACCACAGGGCCATGACCGATCCAAACCTGGACTCATGTCCAAATTCCTGCCCGCTCCCCGTAACCCTTAATTCCCTTTACTTCTAGCAAACTGTCTATTTCTGTTTTAAATTTATGTAATGATGTAGCTTCTACAGCTTTTTGGGGCAGCATATTCCATGGACCTACCACCCTCTGAGTGAAGTAGTTCCTCCTCATCTCAGTTTTGAAAGAGCAGCCCCTTATTCTAAGACTGTGCCCCCTAGTTCTAGTTTCACCCATCATCGGGAACATCTTCCCCGCATCCACCCGATCCAACCCCTTCACAATCTTATATGTTTCAATAAGATCGCCTCTCATTCTTCTGAACTCCAATGAGTAGAGTCCCAATCTACTCAACCTCTCCTCATATGTCCATCCCCGGGATTAACCAAGTGAACCTTCTTTGTACTGACTCGAGAGCAAGTATGTCCTTTCTTAAGTATGGACACCAAAACTGTACGCAGTATTCCAGGTGCGGTCTCACCAATACCTTGTACAACTGAAGCAATACCTCCCTATTTTTATATTCTATCCCCCTAGCAATGAAAGCCAACATTCCATTGGCCTTCTTAATCAATTGCTGCACCTGCATACTAACCTTTTGAGTTTCGTGCACCAGGACCCCCAGATCCCTTTGTACTTCAGTACTTTCCAGTTTCTTGCCATTAAGATAATAACTTGCTCTACGATTTTTCCTGCCAAAGTGCATAACCTCACACTTTCCAGTATTGTATTCCATCTGCCAAATCTCTGCCCACTTACTTAGCCTGTCGATGTCCCCTTGCAGGTTTTTTATGTCCTCCTCACTCACTACTTTCCCTCCCATCTTAGTATCATCTGCAAACTTTGATATGTTACACTCGGTCCCCTCCTCCAAATTGTTAATATAGATTGTAAAGAGTTGGGGACCCAGCACTGACCCCTGCGGAACACCACTCGTTACTGATTGCCAGTCTGAGAATGAACCATTTATCCCAACTCTCTGCCTTCTGTTAGATAGCCAATCCTCTATCCATGCCAGAATATTACCCCCAATCCCGTGATTTTTTACCTTAAGCAATAATCTTTTGTGTGGCACCTTGTCAAATGCCTTTTGGAAGTCTAAATACACTACGTCCACTGGTTCCCCTTTATCCACCCTATACATTACTTCCTCAAAGAACTCCAGCAAATTTGTCAAACATGACTTCCCCTTCATAAAACCATGCTGACTTTGTCCTATTAAATTATGATTATCCAAATGTCCTGTTACTGTCTCCTTAATAATGGACTCCAAAATTTTACCTACCACAGATGTTAGGCTAACCGGTCTATAGTTTCCAGCCTTCTGTCTACTGCCCTTTTTAAATAAGGGTGTTACATTAGCAGTTTTCCAGTCTGCCGGGACCTTTGCCGAGTCCAGGGAGTTTTGGAAAATTATTACCCTACCGCCACTTCCCTCAAGACCCTAGGATGTAAGCCATCAGGTCCAGGTGATTTATCCGCCTTGAGTCCCATTATTTTACCGAGTACCACTTCCTTAGTGATTTTGATCGTGTTTAGCTCCTCCCCCCCTTTAGCCCCCTGTTTGTCCAGTGTTGGGATATTCTTAGTGTCTTCTACTGTAAAGACTGATGTAAAATATTCATTCAGTGTTTTTGCCATCTCCATATTTCCCACCATTAATTTCCTGGTCTCATCCTCTAAGGGACCAACATTTACTTTAGCCACCCTTTTTCTTTTTATATAACTATAAAAACTCTTACTATCTGTTTTTATATTTTTTGCTAATTTACTTTCATAATCTATCTTCCCTTTCTTAATCAATCTTTTTGTTATTTTTTGCTGTCTTAAAGTTTTCCCAATCCTCTATCCTCCCACTAGATTTGGCTACCTTATATGCCCTTGTTTTTTGTCGAATACTATCCTTAATTTCTTTACTTAGCCACGGATGGCTGTCTTTTCTTTTACACCCTTTTCTTCTCAGTGGAATATATTTTTTTTGGAAGTTGTAAAATAACTCCTTAAATGTACACCACTGATCATGTATCGTCTTACCCTTTAATCTATTTTCCCAATCCACTCTACTCAATTCCGCTCTCATACCTTCATAGTCTCCTTTATTCAAGCTTAGCACGCTTGTTTGAGATCCAACCTTCTCACCCTCTAATTGAATATGGAATTCAACCATGTTATGGTCACTCATTCCAAGGGGATCCTTTACTAGGACATTTTTAATTAATCCCGTCTCGTTACACAGGACCAGATCTAAGGTTGCTTGCCCCCTGGTCGGTTCAGTTACATACTGCTCAAGAAACCCAACCCTAATACACTCAATGAACTCATCCTCAAGGCTGCCCTGCCCAATTTGATTTGTCCAATTAATATGATAGTTAAAATCCCCCATAATTATAGATGTTCCCTTATTACAAGCCTCAACTATTTCCTGATTGATACTCCGTCCAACAGAGTTGCCACTGTTCGGAGGCCTATAGACTACGCCCACTAGTGTTTTTTTCCCCTTATTATTCCTTACCTCCACCCAAACTGTTTCATTATCCTGATCTTTTGACCCAATATCATTTCTCTGTATTACAGTGATGCCTTCCTTTATTAACATAGCCACCCCACCTCCCCTTCCTTCCTGCCTGTCCTTCCTGATCATTAAATAACCTGGTATGTTTAATTCCCAGGCATTGTCACCCTGCAGCCATGTTTCTGTAATGGCCACAAGATCATACCCATATGTAGTTATTTGTGCCATTAACTCGTCTATTTTGTTACGAATGCTACGTGCATTCAGATAGAGAACTTTCAAAGATGTTTTGTGACACTTAGTTCCTACTTTTGCCCTTTTTATTACTTTACCTTTTACTCCATACCTTCTGCCCCTTCCTGACACGCTCTGGTTTTTAATTTCCCCACTGCTACCTAAGTCTATGACCTTCTCTGTTGTCATTTTTATTATTTGCTCTCTCGGAACCTCCCCCCCACTAGTTAGTTTAAAGCCCTCTCTACAGCCCTAGTTATATGATCCGCCAGGACTCTAGTCCCAGCACTGGCCAAGTGAAGCCCGTCCCAACGGAACAGCTCCGTCCTGCCCCAATACTGGTGCCAGTGTCCCAGGAAGCAAAACCCATTTCTCCCACACCAGTCTTTGAGCCACGCATTTAACTCTCTAATTTTATTTGTCCTAGCCAAATTCGCTCGTGGCTCAGGTAATAATCCAGAGATTATTACCCTAGTTCTTCTGCTTTTTAATTTGGCCCCTAGCAGCTCAAACTCCCTCAGCAGAACCTCCTTCCTTGTCCTATCTATGTCGTTGGTACCAACATGGACCACGACAACTAGATCCTCCCCCTCCCACTCCAAGTTTCTCTCCAGTCCAGAGGAGATGTCCTTAACCCTGGCACCGGGCAGGCAACACAGCCTTCGGGACTCTCGCTCTCGGCTGCAAAGAACTCTATCTATCCCCCTAACGATACTATCCCCTACCACTACAACATTTCTTTTAACTCCCCCCACTTGAATGGCCCCCTGCTCCACGGTGCTGTGGCCAGGTTGCTCATCCTCCCTGCAGTCCCTGCTCCTGTCCCCACAGGGAGTAAGAGCCTCGAACCTGTTGGACAAGTGCAAGGGCTGTGGCTCCTCCAACACTACCTCCTGGATCCCTGTACCTGCCTCACTTCTAGTCACACCATCCTGACCCTGGCCACGGACTACATCTGAATTAATTAATCTAATTGGTGTGACTACCTCGTGATACACAGAGTCCAGGTAACTCTCCCCCTCCCTGATGTGTCTCAGTGTTTGAAGCTCGGACTCCAGCTCTTCAACACGGAGCCGGAGTTCCTCGAGCAGCCAACACTTACTGCAAATGTGATCACCGTGAGCATCAATGGTGTTCACCAGCTCCCACATATTGCAGCAGCAACACATCACCTGATCTTCCCATTCTATGTAATTAATTAAATTTATTAATATTATTCTTAAATGTCCTCTGCCCCGATTCTAGATGGTGAATATCACACCTTAGAAACTATGGCCTAGAAATTCACTAGCCTTAGCGCCGCTTTTGAGGCGCTAGAGGGACTAGCGCCAGAGTTATGGCCAGTTGAAAAATTCCCTGGGGCCCTAAAGCGGCGTTGCACCGGTAGCGCTGTGCCGGCACCGATGACGTCATCGGTGTGCGCAGCGTCCCGGTTGCCATGCCGACGGGCCCCAGCGCCAAAATTCAGTTGCGGCCGCCTCGCCCGTGGCAGCCGCAACTAAGACTCTGGCAACAGAGTCCAACATGTGTTTGCGCCGGCGCATTAAAGGCCCCGCGGCGGCCGGCCGCTTTCCCGCCGGCCGCCTGCCCGCAGCTCCCTCCCCGGACTTCTCCCCCCCCCCCCCCCGGAACAGATGCAAGCCCGGCACTTGTCCGAGGTGCCGGGCTCATTTTTAAACAGATTTGCGCGGGCCGCGGCCGGGTGCAGGCAGCTCCTCCTTAACGGAAGGAGGAGGCCTGCACTTCCCCAGCCTGCCGCACCGCATCGGGTGCCGCAGCGCCGGAATTGCGGTGCTAAACGGCAGTTAGCGCCCTTTTCCAGGCGCTAAGACCCTTCAGTAGCGCCGGCAGCCGTTTGGGCGCGGCGCTACTGAATTTTTGGCACGCGCAGGGGGACTTAGCGCCGGCACTAACTTCCGGCGCTAAAGCCCTGGCTAAGCCAAAACCCAATTTCTAGGCCTATAAACCAAAGAGATTTAAGCTTAAAAGGGAGAAATACTTACCAACCAATCACTTACCCGCTTTCTGGTGACGTCGCACTTGGATTACTTTTTACCTCTCTCCTTCCAGACTGGAGACTGGTACGCCTTACCTGGTCTCTGGGGACTTTTATACCCCGTTCTGCCGCTCAGGTTTCCCACCGACGCTGTGAGGCCTTACCTGGTCTCTGGGACTTTTATACCCCGCTCTGCCGCTCAGGTTTCCCGCCGATGCTGTGAGGCCTTACCTGGTCTCTGGGGACTTTTATACCCCGCTCTGCCGCTCAGGTTTCCCGCCGACACTGTGAGGCCTTACCTGGTCTCTGGGACTTTTATACCCCGCTCTGCCGCTCAGGTTTCCCGCCGATGCTGTGAGGCCTTACCTGGTCTCTGGGGACTTTTATACCCCGCTCTGCCGCTCAGGTTTCCCGCCGACACTGTGAGGCCTTACCTGGTCTCTGGGACTTTTATAGCCCCGCTCTGCCGCTCAGGTTTCCCGCCGACGCTGTGAGGCCTTACCTGGCCTCTGGGACTTTTATAGCCCCGCTCTGTCGCTCGAGGTTCCCGCCGATGCTGTGAGGCCTTACCTGGTCTCTGGGGACTTTTATACCCCGCTCTGCCGCTCAGGTTTCCCGCCGATGCTGTGAGGCCTTACCTGGTCTCTGGGGACTTTTATACCCCGCTCTGCCGCTCAGGTTTCCCGCCGACGCTGTGAGGCCTTACCTGGTCTCTGGGGACTTTTATACCCCGCTGTGCCGCTCAGGTTTCCCGGGATTGGAGGTGGGCTGGCACAAGTAGTACAGCTCACAGATGCAGAAGAGGATGCCCTCGAGATAAGTGGCACATCTGCATTCCTCTTAGTCAGAGATGGAGAGACAAGGAGCTTGAAGATAGCTAGTGACAGAATTACAAATATCTCTGACACACATATGCTGACTTCATTTCATCAATGACTGAACTATGAGAAGACTGAATATGGTGTTTGTCAAGATTGTGATTTTGCCACGACCTAATCATAGACCTTTTTTTGTCTTCCAGGACCATCACACCTACAGCAAGTGTCACAGGACATCCATGAGGACAATTCCTCAGAAGACCACATTCCTTCTGAGGGTGCACCATCATAGGACCTACAGCCATGCACCAGCGCAGATACTCACACTTCAATGGGTCCACTTAGACAATTGTGTTTTCACTTGGTGATTCACAATTCACCAGTGAGCACAAGCAGGGACAGCATCAGGGGGCGCAATCCTCTCCAAGCTCTGCTCAGCTGGACACAAATGCAGGGGGCTGTAGTTGAGAAAGAGAATGCTGGAGGTGCATCAGCAACTTAGCCAGGTGCTGACAAACATGTCATGCACACTCTCTACAATAGTGGAGAGAATGGAGGAGTCCAACTTGATCACCAGTGGATTGGTGGCACAGGGAATTGCGAGAATGTCTGCCATGGAGAGAGAGTCTACCTTCACGGAGCTTCAACCAAGGCCCTCAAAATGAGTTCACGCAGGCTATGACCACGGCCATGCAGACTTTGGATGTCAACTTGTCTGCCACCTTAAACAAGATAACAGATACCTTATCCGTGACCTTACAATGCATCACTGGTCTTCACCAAGCTCATCTGCAGCAGAGTGGTAGGAGTGATGTGGCGCTGGCCCAGGAGAGGGATGATGGCGAAAGGGGGCATGGAGATGGGAACTCCATTCAAAGCACTCCCATTTCTCATCTATTGCCACCCCCCCCCACCCCCCATCCTGCCAATACCCAACATGCTGCCTAGCCTCTCAATGGCCTAGTCTGCCCCTGTACAGGTGCAGGTGGAGCAGTCTTTGACGGGGCCCTCAGGGCCTCCAAAACCCAGAGGTCATAAGCCAAAAGCATCTCAGCAGTCAGAGCAGGAGTCTGAGCAGCCTGCCTCTACCTCTGCTGAAGCCGCAAGGGATGCACCATGTAAAAATGATAGGAAGCATAAGTTGAAAAAATTGTAATTCATCAAGTGTATGCACATGGGTGTTTGACAAATTGTTATGTTGTTAAGTAACCTGTTTTTAATAAATGCCACAAAAAATGTAATGTTTTGCACCACTTCCACATCTTGTCCATTATTGCATCCCAAGGGCCAATTCCCCCTTTCACTTGTTTTATGATGAATGTTAGCACATGCCGGGACCCATTGGGTGGATGGGCAATGGGTGGATAAGTGGTTGAAGGACTGTTTAGTGCAAAGGGAGGGGGGGAGTGGGGGTGGGTGGGGGGTGGTGGTTTGGTGCTGGTGGTGGTTTGGTGCTGGTAGTGGGAGCACACCGCGGGATTTCCTTTGCTATGTTTCACACTATTCACGATATTGCGGCATCTCTGGCATACCGGGCAGCATTGTAAGCGGCTGATCTGGCGATGGGTACCCCATCTTTGTCATCCTCCTCCTCCTGCTCCTCCTCCTCTATGTTCTCCTCATCTGAAGATGAGTGATGAGCCCCTTCATCCTCCTCCACCTGCAAACCTCTCTCCTGTGTATGTGCTGATCCCACCACAGTACATCGTCGCTGCCGTGGATGGTGATGGTCTTCCTCTCCTGATGAGCTGTCAAACACATTCAACGTGCCTCGCATCCTGACCTTGTCAGTTTGAAATCCTCAAAGGTTGAAAAAAGCTGTATCTGCACAAACACTCTCTGCCAAACATTTGCCAGAGGGAACTGAGACAGCAGCTGCAATGATGAGCTTTTATTCAGATGGGACAAGGACAAGTTTAAATATTCACCTGAACTGCTGCTCAATCTCACTGCCGTTTCCCTGGTCGGTTTCCCAAGCCCAGGGAAACCCGTCCTGCTCAATTAAAATTTGGAGCCAAGTTAAAAACAATTTAAAAATATCTCATTAATGTCTCGTAAAGACGCTAATTGTACCAATAAGTACCCGCCCACATCCAATTATGAAATCCCCGACTTTGGTGAGTAGGTTTCTTGCTGGCATTCAAACTCGCCTCCGTTAAACCCAGAAGTGGTGCTGGGTTGTGTTCCCACTCTAAAAATCAATCATTTTTACCCCACCCGCTCCCAACCCACCTGTTCATGGGGTTAAAATTCCCCCCAATGGCTTTGTCAGTAGAGCAGGGGGTAGAAAGCAGTATAACTCTCCCAAGTCTAACTCTGAGAATAGAGACCAAGAACAGATAAATTCTCAACAAATGTGCAGTGATATTAAGCAATCTGCCCAACTGCTTGCTCATCAATGGCAATAGGGTATCCCCACTCATGGCACTAGACATTCACCAGCACTTTCATACTCAGAGGAACTCCTCGCACCAAAGGAATTAACTCAGAATTGTTTCCAAGTCCTTTAACTGTGATCTAATAGCAATAAAAAGCTTCCCCTGTGTACTTTACTGGGAATATGAGTACAGTCAGTTCAATTAAATGACTTGCCCTTCAGTTTTCAATCTTAATACTTGCATTGAATTCCCCAGTACTATACACAGGGAAATTCTTTCTGGCTTAAGTGTTACAACAGGCCCAGTGCTAGAAAGGTGATCGTGTTCTTGGTTAGTTTTGTTGGAAACCCACTCATGGGAGCTGTGGCCATAGTCTTAACAATACTATGGCTTATCAGATGAGTGACAGTGTCTAGACATTGCTAAATAGCCCCATAGTCTACCGAATCACATCAAATTACAATCAAATATTGTTTGAAAGAAAAAAATTGGTTTTAAAGAACAAAAATCATACCTCTTACAAAGTTTTGCCAATAAAGACTCACAATTGCAAGCTGAAATCAATACATCATGATGATTCATATAACTCAAATATAACTGAAAATAATGATGCTGGGTCATGCAAATTACAGCCATCAATAGCATTGTCTATACAGCACCACCCAGGGTATGATAAGACATGTCCAGAGACAGATGTCATATGTCTTCAAGGGGTCATAGTTAGAAGTCTTGAAAATCTCCTTTGAACAGTCTCCATGACACACATTCTGAAATCTTAAGCCTTTCATCTAATAGTCCACAGAAAGATAGATAGAAAAACTTTTTGAACATGAAAATCTTTATTTAAATCATTATCCTACACATAATCAGCCAAATATTTTTTGTTTTGTTTTGTTCCTTTTCTGTCTTCCCCTGGTTTTCACCCCCTCCTCTGCTGAAGGTGCTGCCTCCTGTTGGGGTGCAGTTTCATGGATGACAGTTGCCCTTCAACACCTCACCAAAGATACTGCTCTGCACACATGACCCGAGCATGTGAGTGACGATTAGCTATTCCACCATATGGAACATTATTCCCACCTGACCTCCACGCACACATCAACCAAATAATAAACAGAAATCAAACAGAAATCAGCATTCAAGCAGGAGTTCTGCAACATAGCTTCTAAAAAAAAGCCCAAAATGTCCGGATGTTGAGGTTAAGCTAAGGACATGGGGAGGAAATAATCAAACCCGATTTTTAGAGGAAGCACTATGTTAACAATCACAGAGGGATGTCATTCCTCTCCTGCCTCCAAACTAGAAAAAATGACAATGGAATTCTGAAGCAAACAGCTGCAATAACTAATATACACTGCTGTAATGCTACAAACATTCGAATTCAGCCAACCTGAATCGATTTCTAGAGGAGATGAAGTGTTTTCTGAGTGTGCTACTTTCTTTGTAATGCAAAACAGATGTTTCCATTACACGTAAATGGAATGGAGAAGGATCCCTAAAAATTCACCTAATTATTAGATCATAGATTATGCTGAAATTGGTTAAACAGGAAGTGCTCAAAGTTTAACTGGACTGTACACACAAGGCTATGTTTTAATACTATCAAGTGTAATTAATGCAGTAAGTAAATCGTACCGATCTACACGTAACCATGTAATCTAGGTATGTGCACACACACAAAACTTTACATGGAAGCAATTTGTTTTAATGATTCCTCCATTAACAGTCTAATAATAGTGAGCATGTGAAATGTTGATTAGGTTTTTTTTGTTCTGTGCCTTTAGAGTCCTTTCAGCTGCCCTCCAATGAGAAGATCAAAGTGTCTCCAACCCAATAGTTGTTAATGGAGCATAGTCCATTGTAAATGCTTTGGTGTCTCTCTCATGCCTGTTTACACCAGTCACTTCAGAATTAATTCTCATGCATTTTATGATACATTGATGATAACTTTTTTTGTTCAGGGATAAACCAATTTATAATGCACATTTGGCCCTAACATTCCTGTATCATACTTTTTCTCCATTTACACGATAGCTGGCTGAACAGTGTTTACAAAGACATGCATTGTTTTCCAAATGTTTTTTGATAAATGATACTGCACAGTATACGCAACTTTTGAACTGCTTGCCTTACAAGTGTACATGTGGAAAATATTTTTGCAATGCTTGTATGCTTTAGAAGCATTCAATTATGATGTGTGTAACCAGAGGCCACTTGGGATAACCTGACTAAACAAACATGCACTGCACTCTGGTTCGCTCCGATTTGTAAAATACCGAGAGAAAATGTTCTAATTTCACTTCAGGTTAAGTTACACTAGTTCCTAACAGTCACTCAGATGTATTAAAGCAAGTGTTCAGTATTGAACATAAACTATTCCAAACAAGTTCACAGGCCTAATTTTTAACTCTCTCTTGTTTTGAGGTTGTTACCATAGCATATTATGGTCACTAAGGCTTTGATTTTAACTCAGGGCAGGATCATTCCATGCGAGGGGCCTGGGGCAGCAACAAGCTTGCATGTCGAAGCCAGAGAGATTTCAACTCCTGGGCCTCATTTTAATATTCAGGCCTGACTCCTGCCTGAACACAGTAGAAATTACTGGGGACAATTTTGACTGCCTTCGCCTGGTTTTAACGGGGCAGTAATGGCTTCAAAATGGGATTGGTAGCCTTACTACTTCCTTAACACTGGTGATGCGACCAGGTACATTTTCAAAGCGGCCTACCATCGGTTGTCCCAAAGCACCTGCCTGTTTCAGGTGATAGGTCCCTTTTAATATGGAAATCGAGATCCTATGTCATAAATAGGACCCTGATTGCCATTTTGGGTAGGTACTGGTCATAGCCTATGTGTGCATATCAGTCTGGTTTTCCAAAGTGCTTACACCAATCGGTTCAGCAACACATTCACATGTAATCAGCATCTGCTCCCTCAGTCAGATTCAGCAAGGTAAAACATTTTTTACAGGATTTACAAGCACCTCAAACTTTTTTTAAATCAAACACTATTTTTTTTAAATGACTGACATCAAGAGTAGCCATTCACAGAGCGTGCTGGGACTTCCTGTTTATGAATCTTGCACCCTGCCTGGTTTTGGACTCAATAGAAGCTGGCCATCCTGTTCCTCAGCTGTAACTCAGACTGGGAACTGAGCGGTGACTGAACAAGCATTTTTCACTCTCTGCGCTCTAACATCCAGCACGAGCGTATCACCTCACCTGATCCTCCTTCTAATTCGATCCTTACCCTCTATCCGCAGGGAAGCTCCAACTTTACTCATTTCCTTTCACCCTGGACTCCTTTTTCTCCTGTTGCTTTGGGCTTCCCTTTCACACTTTGTCTTTCGATCTTGATGGATCTGCTGGAAGTGTGGATTCTGTTTCTCTTGAGGGTTTTTCTTTATTTTCTTTGTTATCTTATTCCTTTCACTCAATTTTTGTTTAAACCTAGCCAATACCTCATCCTCCACAGCATTTCCAAGCCGTTCCTACAGTCATTTTTCAAATTTATGTTATTTATGATTAAGGTGGCCTTCAGTGGTTGTAGTGGGCTACAAGGGCCAGTATTTCCGTATGATGCTATGTCTCATCAAGTACTGACTGTGTTTTGGGTATTAGCATCATAAAAAGTGGCTTTGTACAGCCTTCACGGCTAATCCTCTTGTGAAATCAAGAAATGTCCCTTCCTTATTCACTGTCAACATTAATCAGTTATTTATCTGGCCATCGGCTTTTAATGCAGCAGAAGTTTCAAGATTGAATGCATTTCCATCTCCCTTTAATTAACATTGTAGACATGCAGTCAATACTACTGATAATTCTACTACACCTGCTTATAGATACAAAGTTCCATAGCTTTTCAAAAATGTTGTATTAATATTTTCATCAGTGGAGCTTTACCAAGAGAACATAATTTATCTCTTCCAGTCTCCACGGTTCTACTCAAAGCTCACAGGCTGTTGAGAATCATAGAATCATAGAAAGTTACAGCACGGAAGGAGGCCATTTCGGCCCATCGTGTCCATGCCAGCCAACAAAGAGCTATCCAGCCTAATCCCACTTCCCAGCTCTTGGTCCATAGCCCTGCAGGTTACAGCATCCCAAGTGCACATCCAAGTACTTTTTAAATTTGGTTAGGGTTTCTGCCTCTACCACCCTTTCAGGCAGTGAGTTCCAGACGCCCACAACTCTCTGGGTGAAGATATTTCCCCTCAAATCCCCTCTAAACCTTCCACCAATTATTTTAAATCTGTGCCCCCTGGTTTTTGACCCCTCTGCTAAGGGAAATAAGTCCTTTCTACCCACTTTATCTAGGTCCCTCATAATTTTATACACCTCAATAAGGTCTCCCCTCAGCCTCCTCTGTTCCAAGGAAAACAGACCCAGCCTATCCAGTCTTTCCTCACAGCTAAGATTCTCTACTCCCAGCAACATCCTTGTAAATCTCCTCTGTACCCTCTCTAGTGCAATCACATTTTCCCTGTAATGTGGTGACCAGAACTGCACGCAATACTCTAGCTGAGGCCTAACTAGTGTTTTATACAGTTGAAACATAACCCCCCTGCTCTTGTATTCTATGCCTCGGCTAATAAAGGCAAGCAGTCCGTATGCTTTCTTAACCACTTTATCTACCTGTCCTGCTACCTTCAGGGATCTGTGGACATGCAATCCAAGGTCCCTTTGTTCCTCTACACTACTCAGTGTCCTACCATTTAATGTGTATTCCCTTTCCTTGTTAGCCCTCCCCAAATGCATTACCTCACACTTCTCCGGATTGAATTCCATTTGCCACTGTTCTGCCCACCTGACCAATTTATTGATATCTTCCTGCAGTCTACAGCTTCCTTCTTCAGTATCAACCACACAGCCGATTTTAGTATCATCTGCAAACTCCTTAATCATGCCCCCATGTTCAAGTCTAGATCATTGATATACTGTGTACCACAAAAAGCAAGGGACCTAGTACCGAGCCCTGCAGAACCCCACTGGAAACAGCCTTCCAGTCACAAAAACACCCATCAACTATTACTCTCTGCTTCCTGTCTCCGAGCCAGTTTTGAATCCAACTTGCCACTTGGATCCCATGGGCTTTTAACTTCGTGACCAGTCTGCCATGTGGAACCTTATCAAAAGCCTTGCTAAAGTCCATATACACTACATCAATCACACTACCCTCATCTACCCTCCTTGTTACCGCCTCAAAAAATTCAATCAAGTTTGTCAGACACGACCTTCTCTTAACAAATCCATGCTAGCTTTGATTAATCCGTGTCTTTCTAAATGAAGATTTATCCTGTCCTTCAGAATTCTTTCCAATAATTTTCCCACCACCGAGGTTAGGCTGACTGGCCTATAATTACTCGGTCTATCCTTTTCTCCCTTTTTAAACAAAGGTACTACATTAGCAGTCCTCCAGTCCTCTGGCACCACATCTGAAGCCAGAGAGGATTGAAAAATGATGGTCAGGGCCTCTGCTATTTCCTCTTTTGCTTCGCTTAACAGCCTGGGATACATTTCATCTGGGCCTGGGGATTTATCCACTTTTAAAGCTGCTAAAGCCCTAAATACTTCCTCTCTCACTATGTTTATTTCATCTAATATTTCACACTCCTCCCCCCTAATAGCAATGTCTGCTTCGCCCCTATCCTTTGTGAAAACAGACGCAAAATATTCATTAAGAACCCTACCGACATCTCCCGCCTCCACACACAGATTACCCTCATGATCTCTAATAGGCCCTACCCTTTCTTTAGTTATCCTCTTACTCTTAATATATTTATAAAACATTTTGGGGTTTTCCTTGATTTTACTTGCCAAGAATGTTTCATGCTCTCTCTTTGCTTCCTAATATCCTTTTTAATTGCACCCCTGCACTTTATGTACTCCTCTAAAGATTCTGGAGTATTTAGCCCTCGGTATCTGTCATACGCCTCCCTTTTTTTCTTTATCCTACCCTGTATGTCCCTAGACATTCAGGGGGCTCTAGATTTGTTAGTCCCACCTTTTTCCAATCTCCGTGGTTGTTCATTATAGTGATACTGAAAGGAGGCGTAGTTCTCTTCTTCGATTCCTGAAATGTGCACTCGAACTCAGAGACAGTCTCTAGGAAACCTAACATTACAGTGGAAGTTACATCATTGTTCGCAGGTTGAGAATTCAACGCTTCTTGCTGAATGTGAGGGAATCAAACATTCCATGTACTACTAGGCCATGGCGCCAATTTTCATTGTCAAAATTCTTGATTCACTATATTAGTTTCCAGCAGATCTTAAAATTACAACTTCCATTAGTCTTCGGCTTATATTGTTTTTGTTATGATTAGTAGTCTTCCTGGCTATGGAAACACATTGGCCTCAATATTAACACCCCAAGATTAAAAATTAAATGCGCTCCCAACACAGCCAGCATGCGCCTATTGCCATTGTTATGGTGGCGGTTTTCGAGGCATCTGAGTGTCCCACCGAGGAAAGGCGGGACAGTTCATTAACATATTTAAAATCGGGCTCCCACAGTACAATTGAGATCCTAATCTAAATTTTAAAGTTGCCATGCAGGTTTCCCAAGGGTCAACAAACCTGGCAGTGAAAGGGAGGTGGGAGTGCTGGCTCCACAAGGTAAGTGCCTTTTCCAGCACTCCTGGTGGGTCAGAAGGAGAAGAAGTGCTCCCCTGGATAGAGTATTGGCTAATGGACAGAAAGCAGAGAGTAGGAATATACGGATCCTTTTCAGGTTGACAGGCTGTAACTAGTGGGGTGTTGCAAGGATCAGTGTTGGGGCCTCAGCTATTTACAATCGATATGAATGACCTAGATGAAGGGACCGAGTGTAATGTATCCAAGTTTGCTGATGATACAAAGCTAGGTGGGAAAGTAAGCTGTGAGGAGAACACAAAGGGCAGGATTTTCATTGGGCCATGGAAGCGGGATTGGAGGCATGTGGGGGCTTAAAATCCTGAAATCAGGGGGGCACAAACCCATCCCACCCCCAACCCGCCTCCATGCCAGTTTCAAAGGGTACCCGACCCGCACTGAGACCCGCCTCCCCGAGGCAGGATGGGGATTAGTGCCAATTAACTGCCAGTTAACAGGCAGTTTTTAGCCTAAACCCTATTTTCATTGGTGAAATGCGGGAATCCCGATGGCTCCAAACCATGCCAAGTTAGCGAGGTGGGCCGTCGGGATGAAGGGCTTGGAGGGGTCGAGATGTCCGGTGTTCAGGTGAGTGATGGGTGCATGAGTGCAAAGGTAAGTGTGTTTGGTGTGTGTAAAGTGTTTAAAGAAGTTTTACTTACATGTACTTACCTTCAGGTCTCGGGAGTCCCTCATCTCACCGGCACAGAAAGCAGAATGGCCGTGAGCTGTCAAAAGTTCCAGCATTCAGCTTTCTGTTCTGGGGAGATCTCTAAATCATCCTGAGAGGAAGGAATTAACCTGGAGTACAGATTGTCAGTGTTTGACAGCTTCAAACAGCTGTCATACGCTGATATTTCATCTGTCAAAAGATCTTGCCGGGTGACCCCTAATTGGCCTGCTGAGCCCGCTGGGTGGGCTCAACAAGGTCATTCAAGTCAAAATCATGTGGGTTGGCTAGAACTCGATGGAGGCGGGACTACAACCCTGAAAGTTGCAGTCCCGCCTCCTACCCGCCTCCTCAATGAAAATCCAGCCCAAAGGGATATAGATAAATTAAGTGAGTGGGCAGTAAGGTGACAGATGGAGTATAATGTAGGGAAATGTCTTTGGTATTCACTTTGGTAGGAAGAATAGAAAAACAGAATATTTTTTAAATGGTGAGAAACTTTCAAATGTTGGTGTTCAGAGAGATTTGGGTGTTCTCATGCAAGAAACAGAAAACTAGCATGCAGGTACAGCAAGCAATAAGGAAGGCAAATGGCATTTTGGCCTTTATTGCAAGGGGGTTGTAGTATAAGTAAGGAAGTCTTGCCACAATTGTATAGGTACTTGGTGAGACCACACCTGGAGTACTGTGCACAGTTTTGATCTCCTTATCTAAGGAAGGATATACTTGCCTTGGAGGCGGTGCAATGAAGGTTCACTAGATTGATTCCTGGGATGAGAGGGCTGTCCTGTGATGAGAGATTGTGTAAAATGGCCCTATACTCTCTGGAGTTTAGAAGAATGAGAGGTGATCTCATTGAAACATACAAGATTCTGAAGGGGATTGACAGGGTAGATGCTGAGAGGTTGTTTCCCCTGGCTGGAGTGTCTAGAACTAGGGGGCATAGTCTCAGGATAAGGGATAGGCCATTTAAGACCGAGATGAGGAGGAATTTCTTTACTCAGAGGGTTGTGAATCTTTGGAATTCTCTACCCCAGAGGGCTGTAAATGCTGAGTCTTTGAATATATTCAAGGCTGAGATAGATAGATTTTTGGTCTCTAGGGAAATCAAGGGATATGCAGATCGGGCTGGAAAGTGGAGTTGAGGTTGATGATTAGCCATGATTTTATTGAATGACGGAGCAGGCTCGAGGGGCCATATGGCCTACTCCTGCTCTTATTTCTTATGTTCTTATGTTCAAATGAGGAGATGGCCATAGATTGTAGCAATTTTCATGGATGGAATACCATAAGCGTGCAATTCGCTGTCTTGCTGAATTTCTCACATGCAGTCCTAGTGCACAAAGTTGTGCAACAGAAGTGATAAAGATGAAAATGTATTCTTTGTCTTCCATATGAGTGGTTTAAAAATAACACAGCAAGAAAGAGGCTTGGGGCACTCATTAGCCAGTCACTAAACATACACAAGTTATGCGAGGTAGCTATAGGGAAAGCAAATTGGATTCTTCAAAGTGTTGCTTGGTGAATAAAGTACAAAGCTAAAAGCACTATACTTCAGTTATATAAAGGTACAGTCCATCTGGTCTTGGGTAACTGTGTCCAATTTTGGGGCAGGATTCTCCTCTTTGGTGCAGCGGGTTGGAACTTTTGTCACTCCTCCAACCGTGACCCATCTCCCCAGGTCAGGGGCCATCAAATATGCACCATAGACTTGTGATGGGATTCCCTCCACTGAGAGGGAGCCTGCCATTGCTCAGCCTTACCATCCCAATGGTACTGCAACGGGACAACTGCAGCAGCACCAGAAGAGGCAGTTAGGCATTTAAATAAGTGGGGACCTACAGGGAGTCCTCTACTAGACCCTCTCCCTCCATTCCCTAACCTCTGTGTCATTACCACCGGTACCCTGAGCCTATCAGTTGGTGGTCCGGGCATGTTAAGTATGTGTATTGTATTGAACAATTAACACAAAGACTTAAACGTATAACTCAAACAGGTCTTTACTGGTTGGAGGTAGGGACTATACATAGGTCTTTACTTCATGCCCACAGGCGGGAACTGAGGGGAGATCAGTACCCACAGTACTATTTATACCCCTATGACCAGGAGTGGTACTGCGTATCACTACGCCCTACAAGTAGTGCAGTCCTGTCCATAGGTTCAAAGTAGCACACATATTACATACACAACATTCCTCCCTTCCTAGCTTTACAGTCATCTCCCCATTTAACATAACGTAATAACATATATACATATATAACTTCAGGTTTACATAACAGAATAACATAGATACATAGATAACTTCATGTCAAAACAGATCACAGATTCAGTCTCTGCGGAAAACAGTTCACAGATTCAATCTCTGTGGTGTAGTCGGTTCACGTTGCTGGAGTGACTCATTCAATAGTCCTTCCATGGATTTAACAGTTTGAACTTCCGAACTGAATTGGCTCCGTTCGGAGGGACCACGTGTGTGATCTGGTAGAGGTAATAATGGTTCAGATGGGTCATCTTCTGTTTCGACTTTTCCTTTTCTGCTTCTTGGAGACTCTCTGGGCTCCACTGTCAGCTGCCAGCTGCATGCGCAGTTCCTCCTTCTCTTCCTCCTTTTTCCGTAGTAGAGCCACCTTCTCCCGATGTTCCGTAGACTTTCGGTGCTCCTCCATGATTTCTGTATGGTGGGAGTCGAAGTTACAAGTTGGGCAGGACAGGACATAGTAATATTCGGTGTCGTCCTGATCTAGGCCAGCGAGAGGGTCTTCTATTTCCTCCATACCCAGCTGGGCGTTAGCCAGCTTTTGTTCCAAGTCCAGACATCTTTCCTGAAGAGACTTCTTCATGCATGCCTCTTCATCCAGCTTTTTCTGGGCTTTCAGCAAGTCGTTTACTAATGACCTCATTTGAGATTTTACTACTTCAACTTCTTTTGGAGATTGATTGATCGGACTATTCAATCCCTCTACTGGAGCAGCTGTTTCAGCGGTCTGTTGTTCTACGTTGACATGAGTCAGCGTACTTTTGGCATCCAAGGGCTGCTCTGTTGCAGCCATCTCAGTCTGTGTTGCCACCTCAGCTCTTCCAATAACCTTTGAGAGCTCCGAACCCCTTTCGTTTGAATATTGAAGTTCGTGTTCAAGTTTTTCCCATTTCAGAGTCCTGTCCTTCAGCATATGCAGGAGTTGGCTGACCGTTAACTCCTCTGACATCAGATGTTTTGTGTGCTCCTGCTCCATTTTCTCCATCAGCTGCTTCTGTTGTCTTTCCAGATTCTCCAACTCTATATCAAAGAACTCTTTCGTTGCATTCAACTCTTGCTCAAAACGGCGAAGCATTTGTTCTAATTGCTGTTGGAGTTTGAAATGGAGTTGAGTTCGAGCCCGGTGTCCCTCAGAAATGGGCACATCAGTAGACTTGCCAGACTCAGAATCCACAGTTAAACTATGTTGTTGTTGCTCAGTGGAATTCTGTGCTGAAACTTTGTCTTTTGCACCTGAGTTGGGCTTACCATCATCCGTTCCAGAGTCTGGGCCGACTATCTTCACCGAGTTCTCACTCGTTATTGTTTGTAGGAAATGCCAGTCCATATTCATTTTCCTAATCCACTCCCGTCCTAGTAGTGGAGAACCTCCTTCAGATATCACATATAAGTCCATTATTTGACTGTCTTCGCCCTTGTGGACCACTGCAACCTCTATTTTCCCGATGGGGTACACTCTTTGCCCCGTGTATGTTTTCAATATAATCCCCGTATCCTGTAGGGGAATATGTTGGAATAACTTTCCGTAATCTTTCTTATTTATGACCGTCAATGCCGATCCAGTGTCCAATTCCAGTTTTACTTGGACTCCTTCTGTCTGAAGAGTGACCCAAATTGTCTGGAGGTCTGCACCCTTACCAGCGTTGAGTACTCTTAAGCTAGCCAGTTCATTACAGCTTAAGCTAGCCAGTTCATTACTGCTAGCGTCTGAATCGGACTCCTGTTTGGTCACCTTGTGTACCTTTGCGTATTTTCCTTGCGGTGACTTCTTGTTGCTGGTCTTCTTCCCTGACCTGCATACTCTAGCTATATGTCCAAGCCTACCACAAGTTCTACATTCTTGGTTTTTAAACCAACACTGGTTCTGATCATGCGTTGTCTTTCCACAACGATAACATTTGCCAGAACTCACACCCAATTTGTGTGCACTGAGCTCCGGTGACCGTAGCTGCATTACTGCCGTGCCTCTCGCTGCGGCTTCGTGTGCTGCTGCCATAGTGACCGCCTTCTCAAGCGTCAGCTCATTCTCCTCGAGCAGTCGCTTTTGTGTATCCTGTTTAAATAAACCACACACAAATTTGTCTCGTAGTGCATCTGTCAGTCCCGTTCCAAACTGGCAATATTTCGCTAACTTACGCAATTCCAGCAAATATTCAGCATTGCTTTCATGCTGTAGCTGCCTTCTGTCATAAAATTTAAATCGTTCCGCTAGCATCAGCGGCGTGGGGTTTAGATGATCTTTCAGGACAGTAACAATCTCATCGAACGTCTTATCCGCCGGTTCATCTGGTGATAACAGGTGTTTCAATTGCCCGTATGTCTTCGCACCCATTAAATTTAATAATGTTAGAGCTTTATCTTGGTCACGAATTTTATTGGCCTTACAATAATTTTTTACTCTTTCAACATATATGGCCCAATCTTCGAGGTCACTATCAAAGGTGCTAATATTCCCGTGTTTAGGCATTGTAGATTTGCAATTTCTCAGATTTTATTTTGTTTACTTGTTATCAAAGATGGCGGCTTCCCGCTCTTGCCGTCGTCCTCCGCCCACAAAATGGCGGTTTTCCCGCGCTTGGCGGTCTTCACCCGTCCCCCGACGCCATCTCCCTTCAGCCCCCGAGTGCGGCCCTTATCTTCGCCGCGATCGCCCGAGTGCGGCCCTTATCAGCGGATGCGATCGCTGGATCGCGAAGTGGCTCCCGACCGAAGCGGCTCTTGCTCGCTCCCTCCCGGGCTCTGGCTTACCCGCTCGCGCGTTTCACCGCGGCTCTTATCAGGGATTGCGATCGCCCTTATCTTCTCCAACTTCCCCAGCCCTGTCTTTGCAGCCAACGCTGCACGGCTTACCCCACCACCTAGGTTGAACAAGGAAACTGCAGAAAGACTTCTGTCAGTCGCTGGAAGCTGTCAGGATGGCTGCTGCACTCAAGTGCTCAGTCGCTGATGGAGGCTTCAGAGTCCTAAAGCCTGTCGCTTCTAGTGGGGTGGTGATGTTTGAAACCTCTCTTCAACTGCCGCAGGGTAAGAACCTGACTCGTCGCCAGTGTTAAGTATGTGTATTGTATTGAACAATTAACACAAAGACTTAAACGTATAACTCAAACAGGTCTTTACTGGTTGGAGGTAGGGACTATACATAGGTCTTTACTTCATGCCCACAGGCGGGAACTGAGGGGAGATCAGTACCCACAGTACTATTTATACCCCTATGGCCAGGAGTGGTACTGCGTATCACTACGCCCTACAAGTAGTGCAGTCCTGTCCATAGGTTCAAAGTAGCACACATATTACATACACAACAGGGCAAGCAAGAGTAACTGGGGTAGACAGAAAGGAAATTGGCCTGGGATCTGGACCCTCACCCCGACCTGCATTTGTTGCTGGTGGTGAAGCGTTAGTCAGTGGCGGTCCCAGTGGTGAGCAGGGGTTGTAAGTTAAGACCCAGGCATAAGGCAATGATAGGCCTCACCACCCAATTTTGGCTCGTTCTCTGCCACTATCCCACCCCATTTCAGGCAGGGTGACCGAGGAGAATCCAGGCTTTGGTTAAGAAACTGAGGCTGTAGAGAGGATGCAGCAGAAAGCAAACAGGAGCATAACTAAACTTAGATCTCTTCCTTATGAGGATAGGATGAAAGATTTAGGGTTACTTGAATTGGAGAAATGTAAGTTCAATGGATATGATTAAGGTTCTTATAATTATAAACATTAAGGATGCAGTGGATTCAAATAAGAGATTCATATAAGAATGAATACTCGAGGACAGGTCTGTAAAATATGTACACAAAGAGTTGGATACCAGGAGGTATTTCTCTTCTCACAGAGTTGTCCGCCTCTGGAACAGGTATCAATGGATGTGGTAAGTATGATAAAATCCTTTAAGGAGAGAGTTGGCAAGTTCCTAAGTACAAAGCACACAGCAAGATATCAGGGGTTTGTGGGTTACATTAGTTTGCCTACTCATGCGTCACAGATTGATTGGCTGGGTACCAGTTTAACATTTTTGGAAGAATTTATTCCTCTAGTCAGAAGGTTGTGGATTTAAGCTCCAACGTTTGCCTACCTAATCTAGGATGATACTTCAGTGCAGCATTGAAGGAGTGCAGCATTGAAGGAGTGCAGCATCCTTCAGATGAGGTGTTAAACTGAGGTTTCCATGGCATTATTTAAATAAGAACAGGACATTCTCCTGGTGCCTTGGCCAAAATTCCTTCCTCAATCAATCTCCTCAAAAACAGTCATTTATTGTGGGACAGGCACGATGGACCAGACGGTCTTTACTTGTCCGTCATTGTTCGTATGTTCGTATCTCATTTCAGTGCACAAAATGGCTGCCGCATTTGCGACACAACAACTGCAATTCAAAGTCATTCATTGTACACAAGAGTTTTGAGATCTTTCTGAGAGACATAAGGTGCTGTATAAATGGGTCTTTCTTGTGAAGCCTGAAAGCTTTTCCTGAATTTGGCTTCACTTTTCTTTCTCTCGTGCCTCTCCAGTAGTTAGCATTTCTTGTGTTTAGAGCTGGTTGGTGCACAAGGCTGAGCATTAATGGACCTGACTCTTTTTTCTCACCCTTCTTTTCCTATGTTCATATATTTCCACTGGTATAATGCTAAACTGATAATTAACATCACTAGATGGTTCCTTTTGGTTTTCTTGCAGTAAATAAAAACTCAGAAATACTAATTTAAATTGATATTTCTAAATTGAAAGCAAACTACACACATTATAAATAGAGTATGAGATGGTCAGAAGTGTGACATAATAAATATCTGCAGATGTGAAGCTGACCATAATTGTTTGTGACTTTGCTGCTCATCTGCTATCTGGTTAGCCTCACTTATGGAGGCACTAATCAGCTCATGCTGTTGGCCGTGGCTGTAGCCAAAGTGAAGTTTTCATCCTGTGTCCAAAAGGGAAGAAATCTGAATTTTACGCTATACTGGGCCAGAGTTTCTGAACAGCAGCAACATTACTTGCAAGAGCTGGGAAATGCCACATTAGTAGAATTTGTCAGCTCTCCACTGATTCTGCGTAGTGCACGATTTTTCAACCTGACTGATCGTGACGATAGCAACAGTAACAAGTTGCATTTAGATAGCGTCTTTAACGTAGTAAAGTGTCCCAAGGCGCTTCACAGGAGAGATTATCACACATCGTGCAAGGGCTTAACTGAAATGGTAAATTTCATTTAAATTGGATAATAGTGAAGCTTTGTGTGAAATCCTGTTTTTCACACATGGATTGCACAGTGTGCTTGCCCTGCCTGCGTGTAATGGGTAGTAAAGTCCAGCCACACTCTGGCCTTTCAGAAAGTGCGACCTTAAAAAGGCGAAGGGCTGTATGTTTAGTTGCTGCAACCAAACTACAGTATATTCAAAGCATGATTATAGGACGGCGGCATATCCTGTCGTGCACTGTTCTAGCTGTTAAAGCACAAACCATGTAAAATCGTCCCGTTGTTTTGAAATAACTAGATTTAAAATGGAACCATTCTTTCCTAAAACTTCAAAATGGAGACTTCAATAAATCTGCCTATGCGAGAAGTTTAAAATGTACATTCAGAAAGTTGGCCCTTATATATTTTTTTTCATTTAAGGGATGTGGGCATTGCTGCTAGTTGTTTAATGGTCCACCATGAATGACATATAAGTAACATTCGCGCCACACAAGTGCCAGGCAATGACTATCTCCAACAAGAGAGAGTCTAACCACCGCCCCTTGACTTTCAACGGCATTACCATTGTCGAATCCCTCACTATCAACATCCTGGGGGTCACCATTGACCAGAAACTTAACTGGACTAGCCACATAAATACTGTGGCAACAAGAGCAGGTCAGAGGCTAGGTATTCTGCAACGAGTGTCTCACCTCCTGACTCCCCAAAGCCTTTCTACCATCTACAAGGCACAAGTAAGGAGTGTGATGGAATACCCTCCACTTGCCTGGATGAGTGCAGCTGCAACAACATGCAAGAAGCGCAACACCATCCAGGACAAAGCAGCCCGCTTGATTGGCACCCCATCCACCACCTTAAACATTCACTCCCTCCACCACCGGCACACCGTGGCTGCAGTGTGTACCATCTACAAGATGCACTGCAGCAACTTGCAAAGGCTTCTTCGGCAGCACCTCCCAAACCTGTGAGCTCTTCCACCTAGAAGGACAAGGTCAGCAGGCGCATGGGAA
The DNA here is from genome assembly GCF_052327205.1 of Somniosus microcephalus. NCBI lineage: Eukaryota > Metazoa > Chordata > Chondrichthyes > Squaliformes > Somniosidae > Somniosus > Somniosus microcephalus. Next base: position 52,630,406 of record NC_140988.1, read on the forward strand.
CACCACCACCTCCAAGTTCCCCTCCAAGTTACACACCATCCTGACTTAGAAGTACATCGCCGATCCTTCATTGATGCTGAGTCAAAATCCTGGAACTCCCTCCCTAACAGCACTGTGGGAGTACCTTCACCACTTGGACTGCAGCGGTTCAAGAAGGCGGCTCACCACCACCTTCTCAAGGACAATTAGGGATGGGCAATAAATGTTGGCCTTGCCAGCAATGCCCACATCCCTTAAATGAATAAAAAAATATATATGGGCCAACTTTCTGAGTTCATAATGTCAGCGGGAACCTTGCCTGCTGGATGAGTAGATTGGGAAATCATAGGCATGATGTACTCGATTTTCCATCCATGGACAGAAAATGTGGGCAGCGTGCCATGATTCCTGAAATGCACAGCCAATAAACAAGGCACTCTGCCAGCAGCACCAACTCAGAAAATTACCCCATTAATATCTATGATCTTGGTTGGTAGAGACTGTCTTTGGAGACTTGTAAATTATACCAGAGTTGTTGGCTCTTATAGTAATGATTAGTTCAGTTCAGTTTCTGGAATTGCCATTTGGGCTTCATGAGATGGTCTAGGAATCATATCACCCATGTGCTGAATTGTGTCTTTGAATGTTTGCAAAACACTGTTTCATCAAAAAGCCTTATCATTTAACAAGCTGTGTAAGACATACATTTCTAGAAATGTGCATTTTTACCCTTCTTGGACACCTTCTGTTTTTATTATTTTTTGAATCTAAATACCATCAGAATTTGGTATCTTTGTTTAATAGCTTACTTGTAATTAAATCTGATTATTTGTGTTAAACTGAATGCAACAG